>NW_022900949.1:26881591-26986529 GCF_012274545.1 Fukomys damarensis
TAAATCACTGACTCTTAAAAGAAGAAAAACTATACTCCATGAAGTAACGAGAAGGTAAACTGGTAGCAGGGCCTGTATGCTTTGTGTCTTGTTGATAGGAAATAATTAAGGCATATATATATTATGTAGGTTTGTACATGAACAAGTTGTGTGTCCTGTGTGGTACAGACATTTGGGAGCAATACAGCTATGCATTACTTGAAGAACTGGTTTAAACAAAGCTTGGAACAGTCACTCAAGGGAGTTCAGCTGTCCCTCCCCATGTCTGCAGCCGACCCTGGGTGAGTCTATACTGAACATGTTCAGACTTTGGTTTCTTGCAATGCAAGAATGATTTCTTAAGCAATGCAGAATGACAGCTACTCACAAAATAGCCTTTATGTTGTACTAGGTTTTTAAGCAATCTAGAGAGGATTTAAAGTGTCAGCATGCATGGGTTCCATGCAAGCACACTGTCCCCTTACCCAAGGGGCCTGATCACAGGCGGATTTGGGTGTCTCCTAAAACAAACCCCCTCCCCTGGGTACAAATGTAATGATGAGTAAACCGGGGTATCCTCAGACTGGGTGGTTATTGGCATGAGTCATTTTCCAAAACGCAATGCTTAGCAAAAAAAAAAAAAAAAAAAAAAGCAAGTTGTAAAAGGAAAAAAGTCACAAGTGGGAGTGACACTGGAGGTGTTGAAATGTCCCCACCTCCTTGGTCTGCAGTTGAAGGGAGAGGTGCATCCGTTCGTTATTTTCCATCCTATGTAGCATCCCTGAAATAATGACAAAACACAACAGAGGCGGAAAAGGACGAGGCGGTGCCCTCTGACCAGTCCAGCGTCTCACCAAGTGAGTTCATTCCGTAGAGCACGCACGGTCACTTTAAAGGGGGTTTTCCTCGTGTAGAAGTTCAATGTGAAGATCAGCTCAACATCCCTAGGCTTCACTGTTTTGTTTACAAAAGGAATAAGGGAGGACTGTGGCAGGAATGACCTACCCATCTAAATGACAAGACCTGGAGCGCGTTTGCTAGTGAAACATCTTGATTTTCAGATAGATATTAAACACGAATGCCCTGTGAGCATTCTTTTTTTTTCTGTTTTCAAAATGCCTGTATTTACTCCCCATAGAATTTTAGGGTTTTTTTTAAAAAAAAAACTAGAGACTTTGAATCCTAGCTGCGTCCTGCCTAGAGTAGAACTCGATTAAGAGAGCTGGGTTTTCCTCCGGGTTTCCTGAAGCAAGCAGTGAATCCATGACCTAAAAGATAGTGTCGCAGCGCCATCTATTGGGCCCTGAGTAATTCTAAACAGACACTTGGAGATGAAGCGGGGGGGCCTTGGGTTTGATCCTTGGAATGAAAAGCCCAGGGACAAGCATAGAGTAGCCCTGCGTGGTGCACGCCTGTGACACCCGCACTCCGGGACCAGAAATTTGAGCCCAACCTGGGCCACTCTGTGACTTAGCAAGACTCTGACTCAATATTAAGAAATAAGAAAGGCTGGTGATGTAAACCCAATGTGACGGTCTTGGGTTTAATGCCCAGTATCTCTCTCTCTCTCTCTCTCTCTCTCTCTCTCTCTCTCTCTCTCTCTCTCTCACACACACACACACACACACACACACACACACACACACAAATTATAGTAGCTTCAGAACTTTTTCTTTTTTTGAGACAGGGTCTCACTATGTCATTGAGACTGACCTGAAACTCACTATGTAGCCCAGGCTGGTCTCAAACTCACAGTGATCCTCTTGCCTTAGCCTCCTGAGTACTGGGATTACAGGCGTGCGCCACCATGCCTGGTGTTTCAGAACTTTTATAATTATTTATTTATTTTACAGTTTTGGGGATTGAATGTAGGGCCTCTGACAACTGCCCTGCCACTGAGCTGGCCCAAATTAGTTATTTTAGAGAAACTTACATTATTAAAGTGGCACATGCAACCACAATATTGTAAATATTGTATTTCTACCCAGGAGACATTTTGTGGTTACTTTTTAAAAAAACAAACTATAAACTTATATAAACTACTATGGCATTCTAAATATTAGTCACAGGAAGACACTGTCAAAACAAATTTTACTTCAGAACGCTGGGGCACTGTGCTTTGGGGCTGTAGGCAGGAGCTACCAGAAAACACTCAATAAGTCTTCTTGGAGAAGGTACCTTGTTTGGAGCACTTGCCCCTCTTGGGGTGTTAGTACCCCTACACCATGGCCAATTTCAACATGGTTGCAGGGAATGCTGGGCTCCTGGATGTGGTCACAGGCTCTAGGTACCACTTGATTCTTTCCCCTCAACCCCGGAATTTAGGGGTGCAGTAGGGAGGATGATCAAGCAAGTTAAATGATAAGATTCCAAATCCTGTACAAGATTCAACTTTAAGATTTTTTTTTTTTTTTTTTTGTACTGGAGATCGAACTCCAGACTTTGTAAGATTTTAAAATTGTACTCGGAACTGGATGGGTTGTTTGACAGCATGCTCATTTTTAATTGGGTATATTTATGTTTTATATCAGAAATGAAGTGGAATTTAAAAAGGCCTAGATTTTTGCTGCAAACATGTAGGCCAACAGGAAAAAGAATAGAGGCAGTTTCTTTTGCAAGCATTGCTTATAAAAAATTTGTTGAATAAAAGTATTTTGCATGGATACAGACATCTTTGAGGAAAATGTTAGGCATAAGTATTTATGCCTTTCCACTGACAAAAACTAGAATGGAGAATTACCCATCATTGAGCAAACTCTGTTCGGAGTTCAGTAGGTAGCTGTAGTGAGAGAATTTTCTGAATTAAAATTATCTTCTAAGAAGAAAAAACATCAAAGAAAGGACCTGAGCGTCTGGGAATGAATCTCCTGCTGATATTGAGGGGTGATTTTAATTATTTTCAGGGTTGGGTGTTTAAATCAATCGACAAAAATGTTAACCAACAGGTCATGCACGTTCCCTTTGACGAGATTTGTAAAAAGCTTGACTTTCATTCTTTGAGTTGGAGATAAAAACTGAGATATCAATGCCACTGCTGTGATGACACAGACATCGGGAACGTGTTCACAAAATCTTTATTCTGTTAATGGGGACGATTCAGTGCTTCACTTTTTTGTGTTTGCACAAAAATATCTGGAATTCAAAATGCGTAAAACTAATTTACCACAGTCCCGTGATCTTAATGCTTTCTGGAGTGGTACGTAAATCACCTTGCTGAAACACCTTCTGTTTGAAGATAGCTCTTCAGTCGTTTTCTCATCACACACACGCCGCTGTGCTCAGGACGGATAGCTGGTGCCTACACATATGTACATATATACTGCATTTATCACCGCTTTCCTTGAGAATCTGAACTGTGCGCCTTAGTTATTTTAAATTGCATAAGCACTTTTGCTCCTTCTGAATTATTGCTCCTGAGAGAATTTATTGTGAAATAAAAATTGTCAAATATTCACATAAATAAATGAGCGTGGATTTCACAGCAAGAGCATTTAGATTATGTTTGATTCACTCCCTGCGCCCCGTCGCCCCTCTCCCCCAGGGATTGAACTCAGGACCTTGCACTTGCCAGGCAGGCGCGGCGCCACTGAGCTACATCCCGGACCCCTGGTTCAGTCTCTAACAGGACAGCTCAACTCATATTTTCTGCTCACACTTCTAGCGCTTCTACCCGCTGAATTCTCACTTCCTCCCGGGTGGGTCACGCCATTCTGCAGGCCAAGGAGAGACAGGTGTGGCACATTTGGCTGCTATTCTACCAAATGGCCACTGGGGGCAGCATGTCGAGAGCTTTCACTACAATTTCAGACTGGAAGAAAAAGGTACTGACTGGATCTTCAGACGTGACTATGTGAGAACGGAAAGAGAAGGCAGAGGGGTGGAGAACCAAAGAACACTCTTCACACTGTAGCTATAAAAGAGAAATTTTTTTTAATTGAGTTTATTGGTACATTTAGGGATACAGTACAGTTACATTCGTTGTTGGGATCATGTACCTTTACATGGCAAGTCTTGATTCTCATTTTTTCCCCTTACCTCTGCCCTCCCTTCACCCCCTCCTCCCCTCCCCATCTACAAACACTTTATTTTCATCTTTTCATTCTCTCACATTTTTTTCTTTTCCCTTTTTGTTCTTCCCCTACGTATCACACCTTCCCTACACCTTTAGCTCCTTTCCTCCCATTTCTAAATGTCAGTAATCTTATTAGAATCTTATGCATTGTTGCAGAATATTCACACCAGGGAAACTATTTGGTATTTACACATGTGGGACTTATTTATTTCACTTAGGAGTATATCTTCAATATGTATCCATTTTCCTATGAATGAATCTATTCTCTCGCTCTTTATGGCTGAGTAATATTCCATTTTATAGAAAAACCACAACTTCTTTATCCAGTTTCCAACGGATGGGCAAATAGGTTGTTTCCAAGATTTAGCTATTACAAACTGTGCCGCTATAAACATGGGTGCACATACTTCTCTGTGATATGATTCTTTTAGTTCTCTTGGAAAGATACCCAACAGAGGGATGGCTGGGTCAAATGGAACCTCCAGTCCAAGCTCTTTGAGGTATCTCCATATTGATTTCCATAGTGGTTGCACTAGTCTGCACTCCCACCAACAATGGAGGAGGGTTCCTTTCTCCCCACAACCCCGCCAACATTTGTTATTGTGTGATTTCTTGATAGCAGCCATTCTTTGTGGGGTGAGGTGGAATCTCAGTGTTGTTTTCATCTGCATCTCTCGAATGACCAGTGATGTGGAACATTTTTTCATATATTTTCTTGCTGCTTTCACTTCTTTGTATGAGAAATGTCTGTTCATTTCGGATGCCCATTTTTGGATCGGGTCTTTATATTTGGGGGGACTGATTGTTTTGAGTTCTTTATATATCCTTGATAATAGTCCTTTGTCTGAGGTACAGCTGGTAAAAATTTTTTCCCACATTGTAGATTGTCTCTTAGTTCTGCTAATGGTTTCTTTTGAAGTACAGAAGCTTTTTAGTAAGATGAGATCCCAGTTGTTGATTCTTTCTGCTAGTTCCCGTGCTACTGAGGATTTGTTCATAAAGTCTTTTCCTATACCAATGTCTTCCAGAGTTCTGCCTAACTTACTTTCCAGCAAGTTTAATGTTTCTGTTTTAATATTTAGATCTTTAATCCATTTGGATTTTAATTTAGTGCATGGCGAAAGATAAGGGTCTAATTTTAATCTGTGACAGGTTGATATCCAGTTTTTCCAACACCATTTATTAAAGAGGCTATCTTTCCTCCACTGAGGATGGTGAGCTCCTTTGTCGAAGATGAGGTAGCTGAGTACATCTGCATTTGTTTTTGTGTCTTCCAGTCTGTTCCATTGATCCTCAGGCCTATTTCTTTGCCAGTACCATGCTGATTTTATCACAGTGGCTTTGTAGTATAGTTTCAAATTGGGAATTGTTACACCTGGTGCCATGTGACTGTTGCCTATAATGGCTTTTGCTATTCTAGGTCTCTTGTGGTTCCAAATGAATTTTTGGATTCTTTTTTCTAGTTCTGTGAAATATAGTGTTGGAATTTCAATTGGCATTGCATTGAATGTATATAGCAGTTTCGGTAGTATGGCCATTTTCACTATGTTGATTCTTCCTACCCAGGAGCAGGGGATATCTTTCCATTTTTTTATATCCTCTTCGATTTCTTTTTTCAGAGTGCTGTAGTTTTCAGTGTAGAGATCTTTTGTTTCTTTTGTTAGATTGATTCCTAGATACTTCATTTTTTTGGATGCTATTGTAAAAGGAATTTTTTCCCTTATTTCTCTTTCTGTCTGTCTGTTATTTGTGTATAGAAAGGCTATTGATTTTTGGGTATTCACCTTGTATCCAGATACTTTACTGAATCTGTCAATTAAGTCTAGAAGTTTTTTGGTGGAGTTTTTTGGATCTTCAATGTAGAGTATCATATCATCAGCAAATAATGATAGTTTAACTTCTTCCTTTCCTATCTTTATTGCTTTAATTTCTTTCTCTTGTCTAATTGCTGTGGCTAATGTTTCCAGAACTATATTGAAGAGAAGTGGTGATAGTGGGCATCCTTGTCTTGTTCCTGATTTTAACATGAAGGTTTTCAGTTTTTGGCCATTCAATATGATGTTGGCTGATGGTTTTTCATAAATAGCCTTTATTAAATTGAGGTATAGACCATCTATTCCAATTTTTTGCAGGGTTTTTATCATGAATGGGTGTTGAATTTTATCAAATGCTTTTTCTGCATCTATTGAAAGGATCATATGGTTTTTGTCGTTGACTTTGTTAATATAATGTATTACATTCACTGACTTTCGTATGTTGAACCACCCTTGCATCTCTGGAATAAATCCGACTTGGTCATGATGGATGATCTTCTTAATAATCCTCTGTATTCTGTTTGCCAGTATCTTATTAAGGATTTTTGCATCTATATTCATTAAGGAGATTGGTCTGTAGTTCTCCTTTTTGGTTGTATCTTTCTCTGGTTTGGGAATCAGAGTGATACTTGCTTCCAGGAATGAATTTGGAAGTATAGCTTCTCTAAAAGAGAAATTTTATTTATGTGGAATACAAGAGAGAATTGGGGTATGAAAAGGGTGTTATCCCTGATTGCCGTGAAGAGTAGACATTGGGTTAAAAATGCGAACTGTCTTTAGATGGCACGCGCGTTCCGCACTGATAGACGAGATCATGACAGATGCTGAAAGAATAAAGGTGAAGTCCACCAAACGTTCCAAGTCATTGAATGTGACTAGCAATGACAAATTTTAACTTAAACATGAGAAAATCTAGGACAAGAGCTAAACTGAAAAGTATTCCAGTGTGCACAAGTCGGACCTGTGCAGCGGAACACCCGCTCACTCAGTCTTACGGGATGTACGCGCTCCACATTAAAGGAAGCCGTTTCCGAAAGTGACTGTTGGGGATTTCCATCTCCGTCAGCGGTGAGCGTGGGACCCCGCACAATGGGATCTCATTGAGGTTTTAATTTTACTTTTCCTGCTTAGCGATGAGATAAACACGCATTCCTATTTTTAAAGACTGGATGTACGCTTTTTGATCCAACTGCTCAATCCATTTTTATATTGGGGATGCATGTGTATACTTTTATTACTGATTGGTAGGAGTTCTTTGTATATTTGATAAATAAGCCACTTGCTGGTTATATGCGTTATAAATATCTTGTACTACTCTGGAGTTGCCTTTTTGCCCTCCGAGTGATTTCTTTTGGTAAAGTTCTTAATTTCAATGTAGTCCCATTAGTGCTTAAGAAATCCTAGTCTTAGATCATGAAAATATCCTGTATCGGTCCGAAGGGCTTAGACATAACTGATTTGGAAATGTAGTGAGAGATGCAGTGATAGTGTAGAAAATGCTCCACCTCACAGCTCTCCTCCTGATCAAGGAAATACACACACACACACACACACACACACTCATATATATATATATATATATATATTGTTTGTTGCCAAATGTCAGTCACTGAGCTTCAGTGGAAATTCTGTCCCATGTTAAATGACTGCATGTTTCAGATATCTCTGGAGACAGATTTCATCTCTCTGCCAGCACCACCATCCAACTTATAATAAATTGGTGCCTGGTGGCATGATCCCTTCATTTTTGTACTTCCTTTAAAATAGGTTGACTAGAGACATCTTTTTTTTTTTGCATTTTCATATAAATTTTAAAATAAGCTTGTCTGTTTTCACCAGCATTGTGTAAAACTTCCTGTTCATACAAGCAGTATTCTGCTATTTTTTTAGATCCTGTTTTCATTTTCTCAATGAAGGTTTATAGTTTTCATTGCGGACATTGTAGCCAGGGCAATAAGTTATGCAAGTATATGGAGTATTTTAAAAAGAATAAAAGGTATAAAGACAATAAAGGAAAAAAGCTGCTATTTTCACATATTACATAAATGTGGAAAAAATCTAAAATATGTGTGTAAAACTCTAAAAATGTATAAACAAACTGTTGGACTTAATATGTGAATGTAACAGGGTTGTTGGAAACAAGTTCAGAACAAAAGTATCAATTGGATTTCTATATACTAGCAATAAACAATTAGAAAATAGAATTTATAAATTTTATGAATCTCACCAAGACTGAAAAGATACGGGAATAAATCTAAAAGGTATACAAGATGTTTAAATTTTAAGCTAATTTTGCATTCTAGGAATAAACCTCAGTTGGTCAAGATTTATTATCCTTTTTTCACAATTAATTGGATTATTCAATTTATAGGATTTTGTTTTGAATTTTTGCCTCAATGGGCACAAAAAAGACTGGCTTGTAATTGTCATTCCTTCTAATATCCTTGACAGATTTTGTATTAAGATTGTACTAGCTCATAAAAGGTTTTAAAAAGCATTTTCTCTTTTTCTTTGCTCTGGCGGAGTTTGTATACGACTGATATTCTCTCTCTCTCTCTCTCTCTCTCTCTCTCTCTCTCTTAGATGTTGGGAATATTCACAAAGAAAACTTTATGGCTGATTTTCAAAAAAATTTTTGGCTCAAAGGTTATAGGTTCTAACAAATATATGACTATTTAGTTTTTCTATTTCTTATCCTTTCAGTTTGGATGAGGTGTGTTTCAAGCACTTAAGAAAGTTGTTCATGAAGCTCTCTCAACATGTGCTTTAGCATCTGTAAGGGCTACAGTGATGTTTCCTTCTTGCTCCTGCTGCAGGATATGCTGTTGCCATTTACTCCATCTCTCCCATTTTTTAAACCTGTCTTGACACAGCCATTAATTTGCTCGATGTTTTTTCTTCTTTTGCTGCATGTGTGCGGGTAATAAATTGCATGAAAAGACTTTTTTTGCCCCTGCTCCATGGAAATAAACAGTAGAAGATAAGCATTTTTCCTAAATAATAAGATATATAGCTAGAAGCATTTTTCTATCTAATCCTGTTCAAAAAATTTAATGACTTTCTTGGATTATCTGGAAATTCCTAAACACAGTATCCAGAATTATCTATGGAAGTAAAAACAGACGTATTCCAGTTTTGAGAAAAAGAATTTTGGGATTGGAGAGATAACAAAAATAGAAACTTATTTTTTTCATAAAATGGAATACTACTCAGCCATAAAAATGAGAAATTAGAGACATTTATAGCTAAATGGACGCACATTGAGGCCATACTCTTAAGTGATATACATAGGACACAAGTGTAAATACTGAAGTTTCCCTAGTGTGAGAAACTGAAAGTGTAAATAAGGACTAAAAGGGATAATAGATAATGTGAAAGAGGAAGAAAAGGGACAAAACAAAAGGGGAAATGGGAGGGGATGGGGAAAGGAAAGAGGGAATGGAATCAATATGAGAAAATGAAAAATAATGGAAACAAAATCTTTGTAGATTAGGAGGGAGTGAGGGAGGGGTTGAGGAGAGGGAAAGGGAAGGGGGAAAAATAAGAACCAAGGCTGATTACGGAAAGGCACAAATTTCCAACAATGAATGTCATTATATTGCATACATTAAATGTACCAATAAAAATTAATTTAAAAAAGAAATTATTTGCAGAGAACTGTACTACTGATTATGCCCAAAGTGGGCCATGAGGAGTTAACACCACAACGGGCTTGAAGTGATACTGGCCAAAGCCTGCATGCTAAGATCAGAGTAACTCACACCCAAATTCCATTCCACAACCAAAACCTTCTGACTAGGACAGTGTTCTAATTACAATCGCATATTTTCTACTCTGTTCCTGATTTGAGCATGTTTTGTCTTGTCCTTTATGAGCCTTGTTTACGTTAATTTCCATAGAAACTGCACACAGCTTGCCTTTACCCCAACTGATTGCCGATAAGTCAGTGCCTGGGACCGACCAGGGCCTTTGTGGGTTACACTGGCACTGGTCATTCTGGCACCCTGCTTTCTCTCTCTTAGCTCTGTCTCTTGTGTATTTTTTTCCCAGATCTGCATTGAGCACTGGGCATTGAGCACTTTTTAAAATCCTACCTAGGGAAATAGAGCAGTAACAGGTAAACCTTGGCAGATAATAACCTTTTACTACTTTCTACTTATGAGCGGTATAGTAAGAGTGAATTAGACAGTCTTTTAACTCCAGGGGCCCTTGTAACTCTAATAGTGTGTATTCCTGAAATAATGTAAGCTGTAGTGTGCCTTAGATTTCTGTAAATTATATATTCCTTCCGTGGATTACATCATAGACTGAACTGTGTTCTTCCAAAACATGACAATAGTTGAAAATAGAGTCTCTAAAGAAGTAATTCATAAAAAGAGGTTTGTCAGAGCTAAGCCCCAATCCAATCTGACTGTTGTCCTTCTACAAAGAGGAGGCTGCAATGCAGAGAGAGACATCAGGATATGCGGACTACCACATACAGAAGCAGGTAGAGGGCTTATTTGAAAGCCAGGAGAGGCAGAGCAGCACAGTGGCCTTGGACTGCCAGTTCTAGAACTATGAGAAAATAAACTTTTGTTGTTTTAACCACCCAGTCTGTGATAGGTCATTACAGCAGCCCTAGCAAACTAATATAGATAAAGACCTCAGAATTAAAACCCTACTTTAATAGAGGTCTTAGCAGAGAATCACAATAAAAACAAACATATCCAACCCTGGAGACAACAGAAAAGTAAGATAAGTCCTTAGTAAAGATTTCATAAGACGGCAGTAAAGGAAAAATTACATTGTTCAACATACACATTTCCTCTAAAATTCCTCTTAATACACTTTTCTCCTTAAAAATCTTACATTTCAGTGAAGCTGCCTACCATTTACTTTTCTTTCTCTCCCTCTCAAAATAAAAATGAAAGGTCCTCCAAACTGCTTTTTATAAGATATTTTATCTTTACTGACTATCTAAGCACTTTCTGATGTATCTGAATTTAAACTCACCTAGACTTTCCCGATCCTCTGCCCAATAAAAACCTGCTAGTGAATCCAAATAGTCCTGAAAGCCTTTTTCCTTAAGAGCCAGAGGAGAATAGGGAATGTATAAAATGTATAAATTAACAGCCCTAACATCATTCATACCCATTAAGGACGATTTAATATTCTTTGGAAAGTAAAAAATTCATGAAATCGAGTTTGGAGGAATGACAATGTAATTGCCAAAACATCAATCTTGTGTTTTTAGCTTGTGTTTTAAAATTTGCTCTTTTATACTTACAAATTACTCTGTAAACCAAAATTCTGTAGTTGTTTTGATTTCATGAAGAAGGAGATTAAACTAAATATTCAACAACAGGAACAATGCAACAAAAGCAGCATTACATTTTGTAATCAAATTACTCAATGAAATAACTTGAGTAAGTTATTAGTCTAAAAAGAAAACCTATGTTTTGATTTAGGGAATAATGGGGACTTCCTGTAGTAAAAACAGTGTTTTGAGGAGCACGCTGCATTCCTGCACCTCCATGGGAAAGTTCATTGTTTAGAAACACGAGGTCCACAATTCCACCAGGGCCCTGTATTCTTTCTAGATCATTAAAAGGAAGAGAAGTAGCAGCTAGTTGTCTGCCAACTGGAATAAGAAATCGTTCTCATATTGACAAGTACTTTCGTCTGTGATAAACTTTCACATTAAAATAAGGTAGCTTACATAGAAAAAGCAATCAAAGCCAGAGCATCCCCTTTTGAGGGAAATGAGCCAGAATTTGGGCAGGAAGATTGCCAGGAGCCCAGTCTGGGTTGCATAGTGAGTTCATTTGTGGGACGGAGACTAACACGGACTTGGTAATGTGTCTACACGTGCCACTGGATAGCTCACGTTTGCCCCGGGTCCGTTGTTGATTGGTGAAGCCTCGTACACCTTTTCAGCCTATGTACGTAGTGATCCATGTTTGACCAGAAAGGGTGACCCAGCGTTTGGGAAGTGTGTTGTGTCTCAGCATGGGAACTCCAGTGCACACTTATCTGAGGTCTCAGGTTTGTCATTTGTGACTCTCCTTTTCAGTATAGCTGCGTAATTTACCCGTTGACTGGCAGTGCGAGACACGGCCTTGGGAAGCAGAGAGAGCACTGGTTTGTTCAGCCCTTCACAGCCTTAGACACGCGTCTGTACACAGCTCTCAACGTATGATGTTTGCCTTGTGTCGGTGCTCGTGCGCTGACTGAATCATATTTCCCTTTCTGGTAGAGCAGCGCATTGGTTCCTTTGGTTGAATATAAAAGAGGTCCCTTGCTAAAAAGCATTTGTGAAACGGGTGCTATCTCAGAATGGGAAATGTTCCTCCACGCTCCATTCCGGGAGGTAAATTTGCAAAATGTACGTGATTTTAATGCTGGAGTCACTTCCTCCTTTTCAGCGTCATCTGTATAATATGCTGTTCTCTCCACATCGAAGACAGTGGCTTTGGAGAGGTGAAAGGACATTTTTGTAACACAGATTAGCACGGCCTGGAACACGGGTCCTCACACTGCGTCTAACATACTAAGTTTGCTTCAGGTCACTGGTTTGTGAGGTGAGGTCACATTTTCCCCCCATCTGTATATGGCCCATTGCCTGAGCAGAAAGAGTTTCTCAAACATTGCTGAGATTTTGAACAATGCTTGCGATCAGAGCATCGACAGTGTCTCTGCACAACCCATTCATGCTCTTAACTTAATCTGGTGCCTGGGTTTTCACTGGACTCACGCTGTCCTTTTCTTTCTATCTGTATAGTGTTCCACTTGCTGATGAGAGTTTCTTAGAAATTCCCAAACACCATCTGTGAATGCCATGCTCTGACAGGGAGAGAGATGTCTACTCTCAGTGCAAGGTGTTCACATTCCTAGATATCACTGTTTGCTTGCTCATTTGTGGGTTTTTTTTAATAGACACGGGTTCTCTGTTGTGCTCAGGGTAGCCTTGAACTCACTATGTAACCCAGACTGGGCTTCTGGCAATCCTCCTGCCTCAGCCTCCCAAGTGCAGGGGTTACGGATGTGTACCATCATGCCTGGAGAGGTCATGGCCTTGATGCTAAATCACATGGTCCTTTTCAGATTATTTCTGTAAGGCACCATCTACTTCTAGTATAAGAGCCTGGCATCTGAACGGAGAGAGAGAGAGAGCATTTGTGAAGTGCAGACTGCCACAGCCCTCAACATGTGTGTGCACGGCCCATTTCACAAGTATGTTCGGCTCAGGTCAACAGTTTAGAGGCCGCAGCCTGTTCATATGATAGCCATTTGATGACCACACACAGCATTACTTAGAAATTGTTAACTATCATTTGAGAAGAGTGTAGGATGCCCACAGGGGAAACATCTCCGCACCCTCCCTTCACGGTGTTATGTGGCCAGAACTGTTTCGTTTCCAGGCAACAGTCACATTCTTCTTTCCAGCTGATCTGTACAATGGACCAATCATCGACAATTTAAAACCCTGGCTTCGGAACAGGGAGAGAACATATTTAAAATTCAGACTACCACACACGGGGACACTGCGTCTAACAGCCCATCAACATGTAAAGTCCTCCTCATACCCAAGATTTCATTGCTTTAATCACATTTTCTTTTCAGTGTATCTGTAGGTCAGCACAGCGGCTGAATACAAACGCTTTCAGGAGAATTTGACAAACGGCCGCTGTGGAACACGTACTGCCTCTGCACGGGAAATGTCTCTGCATGCTCCCATCAAGGTGTATGCTCTCCAGTTGTTCGTGGTGTCTTGTTAGAGGGCCAATCTTCTTTTCAGGGTAGCCCTAGGCTGAACCATTGTACTCCGATACAGGGAGTGGCTTCGAAATGGGGAAAGAGCATTTGTGAAATGCAAACCACAGTCTGGACAGGTGTCTGGACACTCAGTGAACATAGTAAGTCTGCCTCTTGTCGGTGATTTGATTGCTGAAGCCACATTCACATTTTCTTTCTTTCTTTCTTTCTTTCTTTCTTTCTTTCTTTCTTTCTTTCTTTTTCTTTCTTTCTTTTTCTTTCTTTCCTTCCTTCCTTCTCCTTCTCCTTCTTCTTCTTTTTTTTTAGTACCAGGGATCAAACTTTGGTCCTCGCTCTTGTGAAGCAGGTGGCAGAACCACTGAGCTACATCCCCGGCCCATGTTTTCATTTTTTATGTAATGGCATTTTGGCCGATTAAACAGTATTCCTCAGAAATGCCATTTGCTGAGTGCACAGCATACATCAACATGGGAAAGTCTCTGCACATACATTCGAGGGGTTGAACTTGCCCAGTGCCCATGGTTTTGATTCTAGTGTAACTTTTCAGGTTATCTGTGAGGTGGACAGATGCCTCCCAATAGAAGGGAGCTCCTTTAGAATTGGGAAAGGTCATTTGTGAAAGTCAACCACGTTCCGAGACGTGCGTCTGCACAGGGCCATTCACCGTGTCAAATGTACCACTGGTCAAGGGTGTAGCGGGCGAAGTCACTTTGCCCTTCTGCCTATGAGTGCAGTGGAACTCTTGCTGCCCATGTAAGAGATTGGCCTTGGAATGGGCAAAGAGCATTTGGGGAAGGCAGACTGCCATAGGCTGGGAGAAGGGCCTGAATGTTCCTTTCAGCATATTAAGTTTCCCAAAGAATACTCGGTAGTCATATTCTCCTTCTCAGCCTATCTTTATGATGGACCTTTGGCTGATGAGAAATGTTCTTAGGAATTGTTTAATATTTGCTACTCTAACAGGAGAAACATCTCAGCCCACTCCCTTCAGATTTTCCATATGCCATCGTTCTGATGCTGAAGTTATATTTTCCTCCTCAGTCTATCTGTATGATGGACCATTTACTGCCACTGTGACAGGGTGGCTTTGGAATTGGGAAAGAATATTTGGTCCCGTTTGACCCAGCAATTCCCTTGCTGGGTATCTTCCCAAAGAATTAAAACAATCATAGCACATTGATATATGTGCACCCATGTTCATAGTAGCACAATTCGTGATAGCTAAAGCTTGGAAGCAGCCCAGTTGTCCATCGACAGGAGACTGGATAAAGAAAATGTATTTTTTAAGATAAAATGGAGTACTACTCAGCCATAAATAATGAGAAACTAGAGACATTTATAGCTAAATGGATGCACATTGAGGCCATACTCTTAAGTGAAATAAATAGGAAACACATGCGTAAATACTGAATATCTTCCCTAGTGTGAGAAACTGCAAGAGCAAAGAAGGACTAAAAGGGTTAATAGATAATGTGAAATAAGAAGAAAAGGTGCAAAGGGGAAGGGGAAGTGGGAAGGGTAGAGGGAAAAAAAGAAGGGAATGGAATTAACATGAGAAAAAGAAAAAATGGAAACAAAGTCTTTGTAGATAGGGAGGGGTAGAGGGGTTGAAGGGAGGGCAGGGGAATGGGGAAAAATGAGAACCAAAATGGATTATGGAAAGGCGCAAACTTCCAGTGATGAATGTCACTACATTGTATGCCTTCAATGTACCAATACAATTAATTAAGTAAAAAAAAAAAGAAAGAAAGAAAATTTGTAAAACACAGTTGACCACATCCTGTGATGTGTGTCTTCCCAGGCTACTCAACATGTACTGTTAGCCACAGGTCAGTGGTTTAGTTGGTGGAATCACATTCTCCTTTTAACTCCATCTTTATAATAGATAACTGACGATATGAGAGAGAGGCTGGATGGAGAGAGAGAGTCTGTGAAATGCAGGCTACCACAGCCAGTGTCTGTACACTCCATTCAATTAATTAAATTTGCCTCATGTCAATGGTTTGAATGCTGAGAGTACATTTTCCTTTTTAGCCAATCTGTGTAGTAGTCCATTGGCTGACTGCAAAGAGAGATTCTTAGAAATTACTAACCAGCATTTGTAAAATGCCTGTTCTGGCAGCCTGGGAAAGTCTGCCCTCTCCATTTGAGGTGATGTTTTCCAGAGAGCCAAGGTTTCCAAGTTAGAGTTGCATTCTCTTCTTGGACTAATCCAGAATAAGGGAGTGGTACTTGTATATTGAAAGAACGTTTGTGAAATGCAACCTGCTGCAGCCTGGGGCCTGAGCCTGCACGTTCCATTCTATACATTAAGTTTATCCCTAGTGAGTGCTTTACTTGCCGAAGTCACATTTTCTGTTTCAAGTATCCTTATAATAGCCAACTGCTGACAACATAATTTCTTAGAAATTGCCCCAAACTGATATAAATGTCTCTTCCCACACTCCACTGAAGGTGTTATGTTTGCTAGATGTCCCTGCTTTTGTTGCCTTTTTTCCTTTGCAACATATCCAATATTTACCGTCCATATAAAATAGTGGCTATGGAACTTTTAAAGGAAACCTGTACAAACCAATAAGTTTCATATGCCACATCAATGGTGCCAGTGATGAAGACACGGTGACGTTGACTTCAACATCTTTGTCATTATCAAGATATACGGATAAATTCTGTAACCTCTCTCTCCTTTCTGCACTCGAGTCTATTTCCCACATCCCTATTCTCTTTTGTTCCCATTGAGTTTATTGGTACATTTTAGGTGTACAGCACAGTTACATTCATCATTGGGCTCTTGTACCTCTACAGGGCAGGTCTTGGTTCTCATTTTTTCCCCTTACCCCTGCCCTCCCTTCACCCCCTCCTCTGTTCCCTATTTACAAATACTTTATTTTCACTTTTTCATATTTTTTCTTTTCCCTTATTTCCTTTCCCTACCTCCCACTTCCCCTACTCTCAGCCTTGCCTGAGGCTTCCCAAATCACGGTGAAGTCGTGTATGCTATTTCTGGCCTTCTATAGTACATAAGCTCTTTTGTCCACTATACTTTTCCACAAAATATAGACAATATTTCCCTATTCTTCCTTTGTTTCTGAGTATTTCAGAAGTAACCTGACATCTTCATGGATCTGCAACGTGTTGATTGTATGTCAGGCACAAGGAGGAGCACAAATGTGGTGAATTCAAATGAAGAGAGTTACACTGAACCTGAAATAAGACTCTCTGAAGAAAGATTCTCAGTGTATTAATCACCAAACATACATATATTTTGTATCAGTACAACCTACATTAGGTTCAGGGCTCACATTTGGATCTTTGCTTCACTCATATCCCCCTTTAAACCTCCTTAACTACTCTTACAAGGTAAGGGAATCAAGGATCAGTCACCATCTTGAAATGTAAAAGACATGAGACCCCAGTGGTTACATTTGGGGACCAAAGACCTAGGGACAGCTGAGCACAGCTTTCCTTTGCTTGGTCTCCACTCTTTTGTCTAATATTTCTTCTCTCTCTCTCTCTCTCTCTCTCTCTCTCTCTCTCTCTTTCTCTCTCTCTCTTCCTGGTGGTAACCTAAAGTTTGTGCTCTTTTCTGCCATAGTCCATAATGTCTTGTCTTGTCTGTCAGGGTCAAATAAAAATGCAACAATCCCTTGCAAAATTTCTCAGAGATCCTTAAGAGAAAGATCTCAGATTACAGTTTCTTCTGTGAGGTGTCTGGTCTCTTTTCATTTGGTTACTACTCTTCAATTGATGCAGAGGCAAACTATGAGGGTCAGATAACCCAGACAGATTGTAAGCTAAGGAACTTAGAGCACTGCACTGAAACCAAAATCTCAATCTTCAATTCCCTGGTTCCCAATAGTGTCCCCTTCTGACACCTCTGGCCACCTTTAAATTGGTTTCCATGGCACACAGATAGGGAAACTAGGATGGAGAAAGGTCATGGAACCTCCAGCATGCAATGTCTCATCCTAGCACCTGAAGGACTCTGACCCAAAGAAAGTCAGCAAAATGTATAGCTTGAAGAAAGGAGAAAGAAAACATGGAGTAAAGGTCCCATTAACAAGCTAACTACTGGAGTTCAGAGCCAGAAGCCATGCTTCCTGAGCTCTTGACCTTACAAGTAGGAGGTAAAATGGGCAGGGTAATACAGTGGGGATTGACCTATCATCCCTGGGGAAATGTTTGCCACAGGATGCACAGCCTTAGGATCCCACAGGAGGTTTGACAGTACACGTCTGAAATGCCATGAGCTATTGCTTCACCTTCTGGAACTATTCTTTTTTCTATTGACAGGTGAGAAACAACCACCCTTGGTGTGCATTTTTCAAGTGCACCCTACCTAATTGGGATAAGTTTGACCCCTAGACCATAAAGAAAATAAAATTCATTTTATTTTGCAATACAAATTGCAATACAAATTTCCAGGTGCTGTCTTATGACGCCTCAATGAGTCCCCTGATTTCAACAGCATCCTATTATTGGACTTGCTTTGAAAATATCAAGGGAAATGGTATGAGGCTCTCTGTGTCCAGGCGTTTATGTTGCTCAAACAAAACTCAGGTCTCTTTTTTTATTGTAAAATAAACCTCTCTACCTTGGCCCTCCAGCTGTGCTTCCCCCACCTAATGATTCTAGGCAAATTTCCAGTCTCACTGCCTCACCAAAAAGCTCTCTTCCAATTTGTACCACTCTATCCAGATCCACTTCCTCCAATCCTATATCCTTCTTCTGAATTCCTACACACCCCTCTCGTTAGCTTTTTTTTTTTCTTGGAGCAGATCAATCTTCCACATTACTCTGTCCAATTAACCAGGACTATCCTGCCTCAGGGATTTAGACATAGCCAGGACTTGTTTGAACAGGCTTTGACACAAGACCTACAAGACCTTGAGTTAAGGGGTAGGAGACTATTCCAGTATATTGATGACCTTCTCATTTGTTCTATCACTCCAGAATCAGCTCTCTTCCATAATTTCCAAACCGTTATGCTCTGGCAGGTTAGGCACATAGCATGTCCAGATCCAAGGTTCAATTAGCAGAAACTTTCAATACCTTGGCTTAATCCCAACTGCAGCCTAAGAGGGACTACTCAAAGACACCCAGATTCCTCCTATAACCATCAAAAGATAGCTCTGTGCATTCCTGGTGACCAGTGGATAGTGCCATCTTTGGACACCCAACTATAGCTTCAAAGTTTGACCTGTTTATCAAAGTCTAAAGGAAGCCAAGTTTAGGGAATCTCTATAGGAACCGCTATTAACTAAGGGATTTCTATAGGAATCTCTACAACTAAGGGATTTTAACTCCTTGGACAACTATGAACTTAAGTTCTAGCCCTGGGGATCCCTAGCTCCAGCCATAGTTCTTCAGTTTGTTCATCACAGAGAGCAAGAAATGGCAGTGGATGTCTTAACTCAAGTTTGGAGCAAAAAAAATCCCCAACTTACGGAATACCTTTATAAAGACCTGGGCCAGATGGCTAATGGACCAAAATATCTGTTTGCTTTCAAGCTGTTATAGCTATTGGTCTCCTGCCAAAGGAGGCTCTCAGGTTAACAATGGCCAGGCAATAGATTTACATTTCCCATCAGTTACACCACTCCTAGAATAAAAAGGCCACTGTTTGCTACTGACCTTCTATTTCTAAAATATCATGTACTTCTCATATAAAACACCAATCTAAGACTTAACATCTGTTCAACTCTAAATCCTGCCCCCATCCTCCCACCCCTGAGAGATCCTGGTCCTACTCACTCATTCTCATTGGCCGTAGAGCTTACTCATGCACAGAGCAGATCTCTTAGACCAACCTCTTGCTAAATCAGAAAAATATGATATACTGATGGAGGTAGCTTTTTTGAAAACGGGACCAGGAAAGAAAGATGTTTCATTGTGTCTCAGACTTGGACTAATGAAGCTAAAGACCTCCCCCTGGCATCTCAGCACAGCTCACTGAGCTTGTTGCACTAAGCAGAGCTTTCCAGCTAGTCAAGAATAAGCGCTTTAACCTCCATACAGATAGTAATTATGCTTTTCTGGTACTGCATGCCCACGAGGCTATATGGAAAGAGGATATCTAACTGCTAAATTCTTTAGGATCAAATTTTCCACTTACTTGCGACAGTAAATCTCTCCAAACAGAATGGGGACATCAAAAAGGAGCTGGTGAGGTCCCCAGAGGTAATCACTTGGCAGATCAAGTTGCTAAATAGGCAGCCAAAGAAAATCTTCTTCCTAGGTCCTTCAGTTCTCCAGTTACTCACTTACCTGCCACCTCCATCATACTCCTGAGAGGAAACAAAACAGGCCCCTGACGGGGGATATCAATGTAACTCAGGGAGCTGTCCAATTCTTGACCATCTCCTCCTCCTGCCTAAGTCTATCTAATGGAAAAGTCAAAGCTTTAATGACACTTGCCACTCTGGACAGGTTGCCCAAACCAATTGTATCCAGTCATCTTCACTGGGAAAACTATCTCAGACACAGATTCCAAGGTAGCCAAGCCATGCCTACTATGCACCCATAATGACCCTCAAGAAGTAAAATCTCTGATCTAGTGCCTCCCATACAAAGGTGGAATACAGATCCTTGCTGAGGCTATAAATATCTCCTCATCTTCACAGACACCTTCCTTGGATGGCTAGAAGCCTATCCCAGAAGGACTGGGAGAGCATAAGAAGTAACAGGGGACTTGCTCAAAGACACTCCTACTTTAGTCTGCCTTGTTACTTCCAAAGTGATAATAGTCCATCCTTTGTTTTCCACGCCAAAGGACTTCAGATTTAATATTTTCTACTTTCAGCCCTCATACTTTTGATGAGGTTGAAAGAGCCAATCAAACTAAAGACTCTGGCTAAATTGTGTCAAGAGACCTCCAAACACTGATTTGACTTGCTTCCAGTTGCCTTGTGGAGAGTACAAACCTGTCCTCACTCCACTGTGAATCTTAGTGCCTTTGAGATGTTATGTAACCATCAATCATGGTGTGTCAACTTGCAAAGATTAAAGGACACCTAGTAGACTACTGGAGCACAGTCCTGGGTGTATCAGTAGATGACTGACCTGTAGGTCAGCAAACTGAGGGAAGAAGACCCTGCCTGCATGTGTGAGGCACCAATCAATAGGGTTGTAGCCTCCATGAGATGAAACAGAAAAGGAGCTAGAAATTCTGTTTTGGAAGAAGCTTCAGTCTTTACTTTGGTCTCTAGTTTTTTCAGCCTCCCAGCGCAGACTCACGCCAGTGAATTTGCAGTTGGCCATCAGATCTCTGACTCCGACTAGTGCTAGATTCTTGATTCATCTTCTTCTGTGGTCTCCATCCCCTTGGGATGAGCAGCTACTCGACTCTGGCTCTCCAGTGCACAGACGGCCATTGTGGACTCTTGTCTTGTAAGTCTGCCTGGTAAACCTCCTTGCATCATGATGCACGTGTTCTCTTGAGAATCTGCTCCCCTGGAGAACCTTAACTAATATGTGCTACATGGAAGGCATGTAGCAGATCTAAGCTTAGAATCTGAGTTGTTAGTGTCCAAATAATAGCTAACTTCTCTAAGGAAAGTGCAGTTAAGTACACAGCAGTATGAAAACCAACTCCTACCAAGCTGCCAGGGTCCCAAACCAGATGTTGTCTTTCATCCAGGGGACAGATTCCTAAAATCTGGAGGAGTGGATTCTTACCCTTAACAGAAAGGCTTTAGACTGTCTTGTTCGTTCTCCAGTAGTTCTTTGTGTTCATTTAGCGTCATGCCTTGAAGACTCGTCCATAACATTAAGGGCATCAATGGTTCCTTTCTGCTGCTGATTTAACACTCCAGTATTCCATAAATTATTCTCATTTTGACAAGTCCATGCTGGTTCTGGTTCATTTTTATGTGACTTCATCATTTCCTAAGATCATTGACTTGCTTTCTGGCAAACAGGACATCCTATCTCCTCTTTCTGAGTGTGGGTTCTTCATTAAGGCAAATTTGCATAACATAACTCAACCTTTGCAGCATACATAATTCAATGGCATTTATTATGTTCACAGAGTTGTGCAACCACTACCTCTGTCCAGTTTCAAAATATTTTTATCATCCAAAAGGGAAAACTTATTCATTAAACAATAACTTAATCCCCCACTTCCCCTAGTTCCTGGATACTTTCTATTCTAATTTCTGCCTCTGTAACTTTGTCTTTTCTAGATATTTCACATAATTCAAATCATACAATATAGTACCATTTGTGATTGGCTTAGTTTATTTAGCTTAGTGTTTTTGAAGTTCATGCATGTTATAGTGCAAATCAGTACACCATTCTTTTTATGACTGAATAGTATTCCATTGTATTAATACACTACATTTTCTTTATTCATTCATCT
Source organism: Fukomys damarensis (assembly GCF_012274545.1). NCBI lineage: Eukaryota > Metazoa > Chordata > Mammalia > Rodentia > Bathyergidae > Fukomys > Fukomys damarensis. Next base: position 26,903,574 of record NW_022900949.1, read on the forward strand.
ATTAACATATACATGGGTTATTTCTGCCTTTAGGCTATTGTAAACAATTCTTCAAGCCAGGTATAGTGGTACCTGCCTGTAGTCCCAGATATTCAGGAGGGCGAGGCAAGGGGATCATTTGAGCCCAGAAGTTTGAGACCAATCTAAACCAGGCTGACCCTATGTCTGAAAAATCAAATTAAATTAAACACAAATATTGCTATACAAGGATCTCCTTGAGTTCCTGTTTTCAGTTCTTTGGGGGAATACACCTGTGGTAGCATTGTTGTGTCATATGGTAATTCTAGTTTAACCTGTTGAGGGACTGCCAGGTTGTTTGCCAAAGCAGTTACACCATTTTCCATTGCCACCAGCAACATACAGTTTCTCCACATCCTCATCGATTTCTTTTTGGATAGTAGTTACAATATGTGTAACCTGATATTTCACTGTATATTTTATTTGTTTTCCTAATGCCTAGTTGTATTAAGCACCATTTGCTTGTTAATCATTTCTGTCTTATTTTGTGAAATATGCACTCCAACCTTCTGTATATTTTTCAGTTGTCATCTGTTGTTGAGTTGCAAGAGCTCTTTACAATATCTGAATGTTAAACAATATCAGATTTGAAAATATTTTTCCATTTATATGGGTTGTATTTTGATTTTTTTGATAATGCCCTTCTAAGCACAAGAGTTTTAAATTTTGATGAAGTCCAATTTACGTATTTAGTCTTTGGTTAAGGATATCACTGGTATAACATTTAAGAAAGTCTTGCCCAGTGCAAGGTAATGAACATTTAAATCTATGTTTCCTTCTGAGACTTTTATAATTCACAAGACTCATTGTGAGGCAGTTCTAGTCTGACTTCAGGTCTCCTTTTCATGTTTATGTATGGGGTGAGGTAGAAGTCAGCTGCATTCTTTTGTATGCGGAGATACAGTATGTCTCTGACTTACAAACTAGTTCCATTCTGGGAGAATGCTCATAACTCAGATTCATCAGTAATGTGACTCTTACACACCACTGACACGCTTCTGGACACCTTGGGCTCTGACTGCGAACTGTACCTATGTGCACTATCACACTGCACAGTGAGCACCCAGCAGCACAACTGTGACAGCATCCGGCAGACACACGAGCTTCTTCCGTGATGAGATAGAATGTCCAAATGTTTCTAAAGCAAGGTCTGTTGTCATCTGTGAAAGTTTGCAAATCAAGTGTTTGTTAACTTGGGGCTTGCTGTATAGTTGTCCAGGAACCATAGTCAAAGAGACAATTCTGTCTCTGCTGAATGATGTTGGCACTCTAGTAAAAAAAAATAAGTTGCATATAAATTTATGAATTTATTTATGGACTCACAATCCTCACAATCCTACCTCCTTAGTCTGTCTGTTCTTGTATGCTAGTACCAAAAGTTTTGATTATTGTAGCTTTGTAGCAAGTTCTGAAACAGGAAGTGTGAGTTTTCCAGCTTTGTTTTATTTTTTGGCTATTCCGAACACCTTGCAACTCCATTTGATTTTTAAGACCATCTTCTCCATAGCTACATAAAACCAGTGGGATTTTGATAGGCATTACACTGAATCCGTTGTAGCAGTGGGAGGGCTGTGATGGAGAAGAAATCCATGCAGATCTGTGTGAAGTCCCCCATTCTTGGCAAGGTAGGATGATTCAGAGGAAGACACAAAGGGAACGCTGAGAGTTAATTTATATTAAGCACCTCCTATGTGTCAGAAGCTCTGCCAGACACTGTACCAGAAACACAACCTCTCAACATCCCAGTTAGCTGTTTTGGAAAGTGAGGCTCTCATGAGGAACAAATGAGATGTTTTCACCTCATCCGGTCATCATCTCTGGAGGCACTGCTCTCGGACAGCAGTGGTGAATGACACAGACCCCTACTTTCTGGAGCTGACAGCGCGGCACACAAAACAGACAAAACTAAATCAATAAATAAAAGATGGAGGGTCAAGTAAAGGGCAGCGACAAATCTAGGAAGATAGATGAAGTCAGGCGGGAGATGATCCTGAGCATGAAGAAGGGGCAAAGGACTCAGGGACGGCCTTTCTGGAGGCGGTGGTGTGGAGGGGACGCTGTTGGAATGAAGGAACGACCCACAAAGCTGTCTAGGAAGAGTGGGACGGGCAGCGGAGAAGGAGAAAGAGTGCGTCACAGAAAGAGCCTGGCACATAATAGGTGCACAAGAAGAATTCAGAACGAGGCGCCCTTTCCCTACTTTACCAAATGGAAAAGGTTTCTAGGTTCCTGCTGCTCCTCGACTGGGGCCACCTCCTCGACTGCCGGCCTCACTTCTTATCCCACCCTCTCCTATCCTGGAAGATGGGTTCTGGTGAAGGTGGCAACTCTTTGGCAGGAGGAGAAGGGGAGCTTCCACCCAAGAGGCTGTGCGATGCAGTGGGAGCCTGGCACACAGAGGGGGACTCCTGAGCCAAGACTCCTGCCAGCCGTAGGCCATGGGATGCCGGAAAGCCAGAATAACGGGGCCACCTTCCCTGTGAAGACCGACATCGGATGGCGCCCTGCAGCCTCCTTGGGTGGCTTCTGCATCTGCAGCACGAAGCCCACAGCCCTTTCCAAGACACCTGAGGCCTCTGCATCTCCTTCCCAATGTGCCCTCTTTCTCACCTCCTCTCTGCCAGCTGATCAGCTGAGGCCCTGCGAGAGTGACCTTGGTGTGGCAGCCAGGGGCCCGCCCTCCTCCAGGGGTTCACGCGGAGGGGATGCAGCAGCCTACAGGCCAAGGTAACACCCAACATGGCTGCTGGGACAGGTGGAGCCCCCTGGTGGTGAGGTCTGCAGGCAGCTGCAGGAGGAGGCAAGATGAACCTGAGTTCTTGCCACAGGACTCCTCCTCGGAGAGCCCGTATCTGCTCATGTTCCCAAGATTCCCCGCCAAGCTACACTTCATCGCAGCTCCCTGTATAATTCCTTCTGAGCTCTGTGCCCTTATAAAATATTCTTTCCTTTTTCCATTCATTCAACAGCAGTGATGGGCACAGCACAGGGATCTCAGCAGCTACAAAAACTTTAGTAATATAAGGGTTGTCTGTGCTGCTGATGTCTTCCTTCATGCATAAAAAAGAAAATGAAAGGACTAAATACCTATGGGAAAGCTACAGCCCTACTCAGGGACATTTCCACAAAGACCACCTGAAATAGGAATGTCCTTTCTCAAGTGGAAGCTGTGGTCTGTCCCTCAGTGTAATTTCACAAATGCACAGCTAATGCCTTCTGTAGCTCAGGACGCATCCTAAGCCACTTTACGTGCAGCCTCTCAGACCACAAACAAAGGAAAAGCCATTACCATCCTCAGATCACAGACAAATGAGGCAAAAGCGGTGTAACTTCCCCGAGATCAAAAGAGATCACAAGTGCTGGAGACAAGACTAGCTTCCTTGAGAACCCTCAGCCTGTCATGGTTAGCAGGCTGAGCGCGCTCAATAATACTGCAGCACCGAGGATTCCAATCACCTTTTTTCCTTTCATCGCCAGCAGGTGGCGCCAATAACCTGCCCAGCTGTGCACCTGCTCCAGGAAGGTTTGGTCTAGATGAGAAGGGAACCTACACCCGCTCAGGAGGAAGTTTCCTTCTGGGATCCAAGCAGGGGGAGCATGCGGGGAGACAGATGCTGGGTGAGCCTGGTTCTGCCAAAAAATAACTTCTTCATTGAGTCCACCGGATTACAAAATAGTCATGCCCAGTTGCTTCTGGGTTATACAATAAATCAGATCATTTTCCCTTGGGGGGGGCCCAAGTCCCCCAAGTTTTAAATGACCTAGAGCCTACCAGTGCCAGAGAAAAACCAACAACTTCAAATAAGCATATAGGCAACTATTTGGAATCTCAAAACTAACAAGCGGGGAGCTGGGGTCTAACCAAGGCTCAGCAGGCCACACAGTGCGTGGGTTTTCTAGCAAGCCACAGTTCTCGCTGGTGAGGTGCATGGCTACCCCATGCACGTGCTGGGGTAGAGTGGAGGTGACACGGTCTTCCACCAGGAGGTTCCATTCTACCAGGAAGAGGGGAACACAGACATCATTCGGGGTGGAAGGGCTCTGCTAAGATCAGCCCCAGAGGAAATGCCATAAAATGTGCCCTCTTCACAGAGGAACCTGGACCTCAGTGCTCACTGTGTCCCCGCACCTGGCACAGGGCCTGGTGCACTTTGATCCTCATGTATGTGTGGCCAGCGGGCCATGGGCCCAGGACGGAAGCCATGGTGACAGAGGCGGGCCTTCCTGAAGAGATGGGCCTGGGTGGCTTTGAGGATGAGGTAGGAGTTTACAGGTAGAAGAGAGGGGAAAGGTGTTCCAGGCATAGGGAAGGGTGACAGAGTGCAGCAGTATTCTCTCAATTTCTGTTCAATCACAACCCGTAGGCCCACACCCCAGTGTGCACACCCACGCACACATACGCACACATAGCTGGAGCCTTATTGCATGCAGTGCCCTCTGGATTTTTCTCTTATCTTTCCTTTTTATAAGGTCTTCAGGTGCCAGGGTGGCAAGACTGGATCCATTTCGGTTTTAGCTTCCCCAACTTCTCTGTGAAGTCTGACCCAGCAAACCCCTGTCTTGTTCTCTGGCTCTTTCTTTAACACCCTGCCTTCCAGGCTTATCTTCAGTCACCTTTAGCTGCTCTCTTTTCCCAGCTGTTCTTTAAGTCATGCTAGGTTTCTGCTCAGAGCCAATGGCCAACCTCTGAAACTGTGAACCAAAATCCACCACACTTCCTTGTAGTTCTATATGTCAGGTATTTTGTCCCACTAATAGTAAGGTTACTAATACAAAAAATTGCTGCTGTGACCATGCCTGATTCAGAAGCCTTTGGAACTGGTTTGCTGGAAGATTTTCAAGAAGTTTGAAGGGCTGGGCTAGAAAATACATAAAATGCTGTAAGCCCAGCTTGATGCAAAATTCTGGTGGTAGCTCAGGAGACTAGAATGCTGGAGGGATTGTTGACAGAAAGGACAGCTCATGAGGTTTCAGATGGGATGAGGGCTATTGGGAATTGGATTAGAGGACATGAATGTTACCTTCTGGCAAAGAAACTCTGTTATCTATGTTCTAATATTTGTATGAGGCTGAGTTTAAAGTGACAAACTGATCGCTGGAGTAAATTTCAGAGAGCCCAATTCACAGGTATAGATATAGCTACCCTCTTTGCCCAAAATAAGACTCAGCTGAAAATAATCAGCTTTTAAAACTAAAATTCAAGTATTTTAATGCATCCAGAATGTCTTTTAAACTTTTGCTCAGAATTGCCTTTGCTATTCAGGGTCTTTTGTGATTTCATACAATTTTTAGAACTGTTTTTTTTTTTCCAATTTTTGTGAAAAGTGCCACTGGTAGTTTATTAGGAAATTCATTGAATGTGAATATCACTGTGGGTGATGTGGATAATTTAACTATTAATTCATCCACTTCACAGACACAGGAGATCTTGATTTCTTTCACTAGTGTTTGTAACTTTCACTGTGGAAATCATTCATTTCTATGGTTACACTCATTCTAAGGGTTATTTTTTAATTCATGGTGGATGGAACTGCTTTCATGACTTTTTAAAGTACTTTCATTATTTTCTTTGTTTTTGTTTTTGTTTTTTTGTTTTTTTGTTTTTTTGTTTTTTTTGTACCAGGGATCAAACTCGGGTCCTTGCACTTGCAAGGCAGGTGGTGGAACCACTGAGCTAAATCCCCAGCAGTACTTTCATTATTTTCTTTGTTTTTGTTTTTCTGTTTTTTTGTTTTTTTGTTTTTTTGTTTTTTTTGTACCAGGGATCAAACTCGGGTCCTTGCACTTGCAAGGCAGGTGGTGGAACCACTGAGCTAAATCCCCAGCAGTACTTTCATTATTGATCCATAAAACAGCCACTGATTTTTGTATGTTACATCCTAAAACCTTAATGAACTTAACATCTATATATTTTTTGGGGGTGAAATCTTTAGGATTTTGTATATATGAAATAATGTCATCTGCAAATAGAGAAGATTTTATCCCCTTATTTATTATTTGATTGTCCACTCTTTCCCTTTTTTATTGCTCTAGGTAAGACTTTCAATACAATATTGAGTCAAGATTGGTGAAAACGAGTATATTTGTCTGTTTCTGAAGTTAGAGGAAATAATTTCAGCTTTTCCTAAATCAGAATGTTGGCTGTGGGGTTTTTTTTATATGTAGCCTTTTATTCTGCTTTTAGTACATTTTTGTTCCTATTTTTGATGTTTTTTCCATGATCAGATGTTGAATTTCATTGAATGCCTTTTCTACATTGATCAATATTATTATATGATTTTGTTCTTCATTCTACTGACGTGATGTATTATATTAATTTGCAGATATTGAACCATCTTTCAGGTCTGAGACAAATCCCATTTAATTGTGGTGTACGATACTTTTATGAGCTATTACTTTGATTAGCTAGTATTTTGCAGACAATTTCTGCATGCACATACAGCACAGTTATTGGTCTATAATTTTCTCGATCTATCTTTGTCTGGTTTTGGCAGTAGAGTAATGTGGGTCTTATGGAATGAGTTAGAAAAGGTTTCTTCCCCCTCTCAATACTTCTGGAACAATTCTCAAACTAGCATTATTCTTCTTTGAAGTCTTGGTAAGATTTAGCAGTGAAACTATCCAGTCCTGGCTTTTTGTTGTTAGGGGATCATTTACTGATTCAATTTTGTTAGTTGTTATTGGTCTTTTCAGGTCTTTAATGTCTTTGTGGCTCTATTTTGTTGTTATATATTTTCAGAAATTTTCATTGTCTTGTAAGGTTCTCGATTTTTTAACATACAGTAATTCAGAAGGATATTTTGTACTTCTGTGGTATCCATTGTAATATCTCTTTTAAAATTTCTGACTAGATTTACTTGGGCCTTATCTCTTTTTTATTGTTTAGTCTACATAGGGTTTGTCAATTTTTTCTTTTCAATAAACTACTCTTCTTTTCATTGACCTCTTGTATTAGTCCATGTTGTGTATATTTCTGCAGTGACTGTTGATATTTCTTTCCTTTTTACTAACCTTGGATTGATTTGTTATTGCTTTTTTAATTCTGTGAATTATAGTATTATATTATTTATTGAAATCTTTTAAATATTTTATATAGGAACTATACTATGAACTTTCTTCTTAGTAAAACTTTTGCTGTATCTACAAGCTGTGGTATGTTCTGTTTCATTTTCATTTGTTTTGGGAAATTTTTAAATTTCTTTCTCATTTATACATTAACAGTTCCAAGAGAATATTTATTTCAAGATATCTGGACAATTAATTAATTCTAGTTTTCTCCCCTGTTGTATAAGAAGATAATATGCTATGATTTCAAAAATTATAAAAGCTTGCTAGCCTGGCATGGTTGTGCATGCCTATAATCTCAGCACTAAGCAGTGAGGCGGGAGGGTCTCTGTGAGTTTGAGACCAGCCTTAGCTATGTAATGAGTTCAAGACCACTCTGAACTACATAGCAAGACTCTGACTAAAAGAAACATATTGTAAAATCTTATTGACTTATTTTGTGATATAGCCTTTTGTCTGGAGAATGCCCTACATGCAGATGAGAACAATGTGCATTATACAGCATGCCTTGGCCTTTTGCACTCTCTCACGCCTGACACTGTACACTGCAGACAGCCATTTTTAAGGCTACCTTGTAGATAGATAGATAGATAGATAGATAGATAGATAGACTTTCTCAGAGGAGATTTTCCCCATGCACAGTGTATAGTGACAGAGGCATCCCTACCCCCACCCCTGAGGTACTGACTTTTCCTCCTGTACCTGAGGAAATGTGTATCTTTCTCCCACCCTTCCCCAAAGGGACCCAAGGCCTTTTACCAGGGTAACAGTACATTTACAGAAGAGAAATAATAGACATTTCAGGGACTACTGGAAGTTGGTTCTGAACTAACACTGTTACCAGGGGATTCAAAATACCACTGTGGCCTCCAGTAAGGGTAGGCATCTATGGTGATCAGGTGATAGTGGGGTTTTAAACAGAGATCTGACTCACTGTGTGTACAATATGTGTTCAAATCCATCTTGTAGTTATTGCCCCCATTCTAGAATTCATAGTTGGGGCAGATCTACTTGGCAGAATCCTCACACCGGTTCCCTGATCTGTTGTGTGAGGGCTGTGAGGGATGTAAAAGCCAGACAAGCCATTGGTGTTGTCTTTACCTGGGAAAAAAAAAACCAAAAACCAAAAACAATTTTACATCGCTGGAGGGATTGCAGAGATTAGTGCCACTATCAAGGGTCTAAAGGATTTGGGGATGGCGCTTCCCAACACAACCCTATCTGACTCTACTATTTGGCCTGTGCAACAGATGGATTGGTCCTACAGGATGATGGTTGGGTTACTGTTAACTCAATCAAGGGGCGGCTCCAACTGCAGCTCGGTACTAGGTGTTTTCTTGGCTTGAATAGGTTAACATGTCTCCCAATACCCAGTATACAGCTATTGATATGGCAAATTCATTCTCCTCTGTGCCTCTTCATAAGACTCATTAAATAATATTGCTTTTAGCTGTCAAGACCAGCAATACCTTCACTGTCCTGGGTCATATTAACTCTCCAGCCCTGTCACAATTTAGCTCTCTGGAATTTTGATTATTCGTTTCCACAAGGTATACTGATCCATTATATTGATAGCGTTATGTCGATTCAATTAAGTGAGCAAGAGGTAGAACTCACCTGGACTCAACAAAGAATTTGCAAGACAGGAAATAGTCCAACTAAAATTTAAAGACCCTCTAACTCGGTGAGATTTCTAGGAGCCCAGTGGTGTGGGAATGTAGAGGTAACCCTTCTAAGGTGAAAGATGAGTTTTTGCATCTGGCTCCCCCTACAACCAAAAATGAGGCACGATGCCTAGTGGGCTTATTTAGGGTTTGAAGGCAGTACATTCTTCACATGTCTTACTCTGGTCCATTTATTGAGTAACTGAGAAAGCTGCAGGTTTTCAATTGGTCCCAGAACAAGAGAAGGCTCTGAAAGAGGCCTAGGCTGCTGTGCAGGTTTCTCTGCCATTAGGAACACGTGGTCCAGAAGATCCAATGGCAGAGAAGTGTCGGAGCACTGAAGGGTGCCGTTTGCAATCTCTCAGAGTCCCTCCCCCATCGGTGAATCACAGTGGAAGCTTTGAGGGTTTTGGAGCAAGGCTGTAACATCATCTGCACACAACCACGCTCCCTTTGAAGCAGTTCCTGGCCTGCTACTGGGCCTTCGTGGAAAGGCAACCCTTCACCATGGGACACAGATTACCGTGCAACCTGAGCTGCCCCTCATGGGTGGGTATTAGCTGATCCACTGTGTCATAAAGTTGTCATAAAGCCCATCATCAAATGAAAGGGATATACGTGTGATTGAGCCAAAGCAGGTCCAGAGGGCACAATTAAGTTATATGAAGAAGTTGCCCAAATGCCCTACTCCTACTATACTGCCTTCCATCTCCCACAAGGCGCCTATGTCCTTCTGGGGTGTTAAAAAAAAGAGAAAATCTGAGAAGGAGGAGGAGGTATATGAATAGGTTTCTCTATACAGGCAAAGGATGTAAAAATATTTGTAGCTCCTGTAAACACTTACCAAAAAGTGATCTCAGCAAGAGACAACTTTAATAATTAAGTGGGCTGGATAACCTATCCTGTGGATAGCAGTCAACCTTTTTCTTCAGCCACCCCACACCACTGCCCAGTGGACTCACGGACAACGTGGCTATGATGGCAGGGATAGATTATGCACGGGCTCCAGCAACAGAAACTTCCACTCGCTCTGCCAGCAGCAGAGACCAACACTGAATCCTTCATATGGCATCCTTGCCTAGGTCAATCAGCCTGTGACATGGTGATTGTATTGTATATCTTACGGTATGGACAGAGCAGAACTATGCCCTCACTGGCATAGACGTTTTTTTTTTTTCTGTGTATGTGTTTGTCTTCTCAGCATGCAATCCTTCTGCCAAAACCACCATCCATGGATTTATGGAATACTTTATCTATCATCCTGGTATTCTGCACAGCCTGCTGCTGACAAGGGAACACATTTCACAGGCAAAAATTGAAGCAATGGGTTCGTGTTCATAGAATTCACTAATCTTAGCTGTTCCTCACTAGCCAGAAGCAACATAGCTTCTTTTCTTTTCTCATTGAGTTTACTGGTACTTTTTAGGTCTGCAGTAGTTACACTCCTCATTGGGATCCTGTACCTTTACATGACAGGTCTTGGTTCTCATTTTTCCCCCATACCCCTGTCCTCCCTTCAACCCCTCCTCCCTTCCCTGTTTACAAAAACCTTATTTCCATTTTTTCATTTTCTCATATTTTTTCTTTTCCCTTATTTCCTTCCCCTACCTTTCCCACTTTCCCTACACCGTTAGCCCCTTTCTTCTATTTCACATTGTCAAAGAAGTAAAAACATGAAATAAATATATGAGACAATGTTGCACATCACTGGTCATTCAAGAGACGAAGATGAAAACAACACTGAGATTCCACCTCACCCCACAAAGAATGGCTGCTAACAAGAAATCAGCCAATAACAAATGTTGGCGGGGCTGTAGGGAGAAAGGAACCCTTCTCCATTGTGGTGGGAGTGCAGACTGGTGCAACCACTATGGAAATCAAGATAGCTTCTTGATGGAAAGGTGGAATTGCCTTTTAAAGATGTAGTTACAGGGCAAGCTAAGTGAGAATAGCTGCAGAGCTGGGACAAGCTTCTTCAAACCACTGTCCATGCCTTGATTCAGGCTCCACTATATGGTGTTTTGTCTCCCATAGCGAGGACTCATGGATTAAGGAATCAAGGGGTGTAAGTGGGAACAATACCACTTACCAACACTCCAGTGAGCCACTAGCAAATTTCCCCCTTCCTATACCCAATGACCTTGTGCTCCGCTGGCCTAGAGGTCTTAGTTACAGTGAGGAGAAAACTTTCATCAGAAAGCACAATGATTCTACTGAACTAGAAGCTAAGACTTCTTCCTGCTCATTTTTGGCTCGTCAAGTTTCTCGGAAAATAAACTTTAAAAAGGGAGACATAGTGTTGACAGGGGATGATTGATCCATACTATTACGGGGAAATTAGACTATTACTCCACAATCAGGGAAAAGAAGAGCATGCTTGAACTGCAGGAGATACCTTAGGGTTCTTCCTAGCATTACCATGCTCTGTTATTGACATCAATGGTTAACTACAACAAGTCATCCCAGGAAAGGTGACAGATGGTCCATTACTGTCAAGAATGAAGTTATGGGTCACCCCACCAGGAGAACAACCAAGACTTGCTGAGGTCCTTGGTGAAGCCCAAAGGAATACAGAATGGGGAGCATATGAAGATAGTTTCTTTGTTTTTGTTTTGAGATAACATCAAGTTCAGTCTGGCCTTGAACTTACTATGTAGCCCAGATTGTCCTTAAACTCCTGGAAATCCTCCTGCTTCAGCCTCATGAGTGCTGCAATTATAGGTGTGCTTCACCACGGCCAGCATGAAGTTATGAATAGCAGCTGTGGCCCCATAAATACTTACAGAAACAAAGTTGTAAATGTAATAGTTCTCTTCTACTTTGTTAATATGCTTTCTTTGTAATATAATGTTGACAGACTAAATATTTATTCATAAGTATTATTAAACTTATGTTATACTATTTAAGTTTTGAAATGTTAGGATTAAGCATCACTGAAAGAAAAATTTTCTTCTATTCTGGAGAGGAAATTAGTGTGCTTTTGTTTGTGTATAGGAGAGTTGTGCCATATAGGTGTAATTATACACTTGCTATTGTATCTGGTGACTAAGTGTGGTTTAGGGAAGCGTGTCTGTCAAGCTGACAAGGGGTGGATTGTGATAGTTAACTGCTCTGTCAACTTCAGTAAGAAACCCCCAGCTGATTGGCTCTGAGGCTGAAAGACGGACTTACTGAAGAGGGTTGACCCTGGGTGTGGGCGGCAACAAGCTATAGGCTTGTAGCCTGAGTAGAACAAATAGGGAAAGAAAAAGGAAGCCTCAGTTCAGTTTCCTCCGAGGATCTTGGCCTTTGATTGTCCATCTCCGGCATAAACTCTTCAGCCTTCAGGTGAAGATTCTTCAGTTTTTCAGCACAGACCCTTCAGTTCTTTATACAAAGTCTCGTGGGACTCTGCCTCGGGCTCCAGGCCTCTGACTTTTTTAATTGGTGCGTGTTAGGTATGCAATGTGCTGGCATTCGTTACTGGGAATTTGTACCTTTACGTAATCTATCTTGGTTCTTACGTCTTCCCTATTGTCCTGCCCTCCTTTCAACCCTTCCACCCGTCCCTATTTACAAAGAGTCTGTTTCCGTTTTGCCCTTTGTCGTATTTATTCCTCTCCAGTTTTTCCTTTCCCCTCCCCTTCCCCTTCCCCTGTGGACGTTTCCTTCCTATTTCACATTGTCTGTTATACATTTTGATCTTTATTTACACTTTTGGTTTCTCACACCAGAGAAACTATTCAGGATTTATACATGCTTGTCCTATTTGTTTCACTTAGGAGTACGGAGGCCTTTGAATTTGACTGGATCCTATGGGGCCCTCCAGCATGCAGATGGTCTTTTTGCATTCCTCCACACCTCACTTTACAGGTGGCCCTTGAAAGTTTAGTGTGAGTGTGTGTGTGTGTGTGTGTGTGTTACCTGTTCCTCCAGTGAATGTTGACTCTTCCTTATCGTGCTTATATCATGTATGTGGTTATTCAAGAGTCTGAATTATTAGAGATCTTTTCCTCCTATACAGAAATTAGGCTTTGGAATAGCCTCCACTTGAATTTTGTCACACATCACATGTAGCTTGTTATCTTCCAGGTTATTCTTGAAAATGAATTTCATCTGCCCCTTCTATGCTTCGGAGCACTAATATCTGTTATTTAGATCACACAAATTTGTGAAGTGTAAAGCCCTAGCTTAAATGAAGGAAAACTTGCAACTACCATTCACAAGTCAGATAAAGATTAGGTTTATCGTCTTTTCTGCCAACTGTCACTTCCCTCATCCTTCCCTTAAAGGGTGTGCTTACTATTGTCTCTCAGTTATTATGGCTGTTCTGCTGTTAAAAATTATGTGCCTGTCCTTTCAGATGAGTGTCAGTTTTCTGGGTTCTCACTGAACTCCTCAGAGACAGTACAGACTTTCACCTTTCTTAGTATTCTGTTGCAGACATATTTGGAATCTGGGTTTTCCCTAGCACTTTTAAACACTTCTACTTAACTAAATAAATGTTTGTCATTATCCAAAACTAAGAATAAAAATTGTTCACACTGAGTAGCTTGTCCTGTCAAAAACAGATAAAACAGTAATATTATGAACATTAGAGAATAAGAATCTCAGAAGCAGCTTACACAGAAAATATGTGATAGAAAAATAATATTTTATGAGAAATTCTAAAACTTTCATATGTGCACCTGATTTGGTTTCTCGACCTGATATAATTGTAATAGTTCTACTTCACCTTTTAAAAATGTAAAAATCACCAAAACTTGCCAGTACAATGGGTACACTATTAAAAAGCACATAAAATAACTTTAACTGATTTTTATGGTTTCCAGCACAAAGAACTAAAAGGTTTGAATGCATGGTATATTCTGTATACAGCTATCTAACTTCTTTTAAAAATGTATATATAACTTACAGATTTTTCAAAAAGGCTTAGAGAAACTGACCTAGCTGCAGACAGGTCCAACTGAAATTCCAGCAGCATACTTCACTGACCTTGAGAAAACTACCCAAAAATTCATTTGGAACAGGAAGAGACCTAGAATAGCAAATGCAATTCTCAGCAATAAGGACAAGATAGGGGGTACCACAACCCCCAACTTGAAACTACACTACAAACCTACTGTGATAAAAACAGCATAGTACTGGCAAAGAAAGAGACCTGAAGATCAGTGGGACTGATTAGAAGATACAGAAACAACTCCTAACACACGCAGCCACCTCATCTTTGACAGAGGAGCCAAACAGCCCCCTCACAGGAAGATAGCCTCTTTAATAAATGGTACTGGAAAAAATGGGTTTCAAATTGCCATAAAGCTAGATCTATATTTCTTGCCTTGCACTAAACTAAAATTAATATGGATTAAAGATGTATATATTAAAGCAGAAACACTAATCCAGCTGGAAGAGAGGTGAGATAGAACTCTTAAAGGCATTGGTGTAGGAAAGGATTTCATAAATAAAACCTCAGTTGCCTGAGAACTACCACAATCAATAAGTGGGATCTCTTCTTATTAAAAAGCTTCTGCACAGCAAGAGAAACCATCAACAGCATGAAGAGACAACCCACAATGTGGGAAATTTTTTTTTACCAGCTGTTCCTCAGACAAACATCTACTATCTGGAATATATAAATAACTTCAAAAAAACAGAACCTCCCAAATTTAAAGATATAGTCCAAAAACGGGCATCTGAAATGAATAGACATTTGTCAGACAAAGAGGTAGAAATAGCAAATAAACACATGAAAAAATGTTCAATATCACTGCTCTTTTGAGAGATGCAAACGAAAACAATGCTGAGGTTCCACCATGCCTTAGAAAGAATGGCTGCTATCATGAAATCAACCAATAACAAATGCTAGTGGGACTGTGGGGAAAAAGGAAGCCTTCTCCATTGTTGGTGGGAGTGCAGACTGGTGCAAGTACTGTGAAAATCCATATGGAGATACTTCAAAGAACTAGGATTAGAGGTTCCATTTGACTCAGCTGTTCCCCTGCTGGGTGTCATCTCAAAAGAATTAAAAAAAATCATACCACAAACCACAGGAATGTATGGGCGCCCATGTTCATAGCAGCACAGTTTGTAATAGCTAAACTTTTTTTCTGAGGCAGGGTCTCACTATGTAGTTGAAACTGACCTGGAACTCACTATGTAGCCCAGTCTGGTCTCGAACTCACAGTGATCCTCCTGCCTCAGCCTCCCGAATGCTGGGATTACCGGCATGTGCCACTATGCCCGGCTGTAATAGCTAAAACTTGGAAACAGCCCAGTTGCCCATCAACTGGAGACTGGATAAAGACAGTGTAAGTTTCAAAAAATATATATAAAATGGAGTACTACTCAGCCATAAACAATGAGAAACCAGAGTCATTTATAGGTAAATGGATGCACATTGAGGCCATACTCAAGTGAAATAAGTAGGAAACACATGTGTAACTCCTGAATAGTTTATCTGGTGTGAGAAACTGAAAGTGCAAATAAAGATCAAAATGTACAATAGATAATGTGAAATAGGAAGAAAAGGTGCAAAGGGGAAGAAGTGAGAGGGTGGGGAAAGGAAGGAAAGATGGAATAAACATGTGAAAATGAAAAACTGTAAACAAAGTCTTTGTTCTCATTAAGTTTATTGGTACTTATTAGGTATACAGTACGGTTACATTCATCATCAGGATCTTGTACCTTTACAAGACAGGTCTTGGTTCTCATTTTCCCCCTTACCCCTGCCCTCCCTTCACCCCCTCCACCCTGCCCTATTTACAAAAACATTATTCCCATTTTTTCATTTTCTCAGATTTTTTTCTTTTCCCTTATTTCCTTTCCCCTACCCTTCCCACTTCCCCTGCACCTATAGCCCTTTTCTTCCTATTTCACATTGTCAATTATACCATTAGGATCTTCTGTACAATTACAGTTTTTCACACCAAAGAAACTTATTGGTATTTACAGTTGTGACTTATTTATTTCACTTAAGAGTATGACCTCAATATGCATCCATTGTCCTATGAATAACTCTGTTTTCTCATTCTTTATGGATGAGTAGTATTCCATTTTATAGAAGGACCACATCTTTATCCAGTCTTCAACTGATGGGCAATTGCCAAGGTTTAGCTATTACAAACCGTGCCGCTATAAGTATGGGTGCGCATATATCACCGTAATCTGATTCTTTTACTTTTTTTGGAAAAATACCCAGCAGAGGGTCAAATGGAACCTCTTCTCCAAGGTATCTCCATATTGATTTCCACAGTGGTTGCACCAGTCTGCACTCCCGCCAACAATGAAGAAGGGTTCCTTTCTCCCCACAACCGCGCCAACATTTGTTGTTGGTTGATTTCTTGATAGCAGTCATTCTTTGTGGGGTGAGGGGGAATCTCAGTTTTGTTTTCATCTGCATCTCTCAAATGACCAGTGATGTGGAACATTTTTTCATATATTTATTTGATGCTTTTACTTCTTTGTCTGAGAAATGTCTGTTTATTTCAGATGCCCATTTTTTAATCGGGTCTTTATATTTGGGGAGGCAGGTTTTTTTTAGTTCTTTACATATTCTAGATAACCGTCCTTTGTCTGAGGAGCAGCTGGTAAAAATTTTTCCCCACATTGTAGGTTGTCTCTTAGTTCTGTTGATGGTTTCTTTCGCAGTCCAGAATCATTTTAATAAGATGAGATCCCAGCTGTTGATTATTTGTTCTAGTTTCCTTGCTGCTGAGGATTTGTTCATGAAATATTTTCATATGCCAGTGTCTTCGAGAGTTCTGCCTAACTTATCTGCCAGAAAATTTAGTATCTGTTTTTAATATTTAGATTTTTAATCCACTTGGATTTTAGTGTAGTGCATGGTGAAAAATAAGGGTCTAGTTTTAATTTTTGGCAGGTTGAGATCCAGTTTTTTGAACACCATCTATTAAAGAGGCTATCTTTCCTCGAGTGAGGATGTTTGGCTTCTTTGTCAAAGATGAGGTAGTTGAGTATATCTGTAGTAGTTTCTGAGTCTGCCAATTAACTCCACTGGTCCTCAGGTCTGTTTCTTTGCCAGTACCATGCTGCTTTTATCACAGTGGCTTTGTGGTATAGTTTCAAACTGGGAATTGTTATACTCAATACCATATCTGTTACCTAGGAAGGCTTTTGCAATTCTAGGTCTCTTCTGGTTCCAAATAAATTTTTGGATATTTTTTTCTAGTTCTATGAAATATACTGTTGGAATTTCAATCAGAATCACATTGAATCTGTATAGCAATTATGGTAGTATGGCCATTTTCACTATGTAGATTCTTCCTACCCAGGAGCAGGGGATATCTTTCCATTTTCTTATATCCTCTTTGATCACTTTTTTCAGAGTGCTGTAGTTTTCAATGTAGAGGTTTTTTGCTTCTTTTGTCAGATTGATTCCTAGATGCTTCATTTTTTTGGGATGCTATTGTGAAAGAAATTGTTTCCCTAATTTCTCTCTCAGTGAGTCTGTTATTTGTGTACAAGAAGGCTACTGATTTTTGAGTGTTGGTCTTGTATCCAGCTACTCTGCTGAAAGTGTCAATTAAGTCTAGAAGTCTTTTGTTGGAATTTTTTGGGTATCCATTGTAGAGTATCATATTGTCAGCAAATGATGACAGTTTAACTTCTTCATTTCCTATCCTTTTTGCTTTAATTTCTTTCTCTTGTCTAATTGCTGTGGGTAATATTTCCAGAAATATATCAAAGAGGAGTGGTGATAGTGGGCATCCTTGTCTTGTTCCTGATTTTAATGTGAAGGTTTTCAGTTTTTCGCCATTTAATATGATGTTGGCTGTTGGTTTTTCATAGATAGCCTTTATTAAGTTGAAATATAAACCATCTATTCCAATTTTTTGCAGGGTTTCTATCATGAATGGGTGTTGAATATTGTCAAATGCTTTTTCTGCATCTCTTGAGAGGATCATATGGTTTTGCCCTTCACTCTGTTAATATAGTATATTATATTTACTGATTTACATATGCTGAACCATCCTTGCATCCCTGGAATAAATCTGACTTGTTCTGGGTATATGATCTTCTTGATGACCCTCTGCATTCTGTTGGCCAGTATCTTATTAAGGATTTTTGCACCTATATTCATTAAGGACATTGGCCTGTAGTTCTCTTTTTTAGTTGGGTCTTTCCCTGGATTGGGATTCAAAATTACACTTACTTCCAGGAATGAATTTGGAAGTATTGCTTCCCTTTCAATTTCATTGAAAAGTTTTAAGAGTAGTGGCAGTAGTTCTTCTCTAAATGTCTTGTAAAATTCAGCAGTGAATCCATCAGGACCTGGGCTCTTCTTCATTGGTAAACTTTTAATTACATTTTCAATTTCAGTGATTGTAATTGGGGTGTTTGGAATTTTTTAATCTTCTTCATTCAACTTTAGTAATTCATAAGTATCTAGAAATCTTTCCATTTCTTCTGTGTTTTCCATTTTTTTTAGCGTACAGGTTCTCAAGTAGATATTGATGATCCTCTGGATTTCAGCTGGATCTGTTGTGACTTCACCTTTTTCATTCCTAATTGCATGGATCTGAGCCTTTTCTTACCTTTTTTGACAAGGTTAGCTCAGGGTTTATCAATTTTATTTATTCTTTCAAAAAACCAACTATTCAATTCATTATTTTGTACCAGTCTCTTAGTTTCCATTGTGTTGATTTCTGCTCTAATCTTTATAATTTCCTCTCTTGTACTAGCTTTGGGTTTTTCTTGCTCCTCTTTTTCTAGGAGTCTAAGAGTCATCATTAATTTGTTTACTTGAGCTCACTCTGTTTTCCTAGTGTGGGCATTCACTGCTATGAATTTTCTACATAGAATTGCTTTCATTGTGCCCCATAGGTTCTTGTATGTTGTATTGGTATTATCATTTATTTGTAAAAACTGTCTAATTGTAAAACTGTCTAATGGTGGAAGGGTAGGGGAAAGGTAATAAGGGAAAATTAAAAAATGAGAAAATGAAAAATGGAAATAAAGTGTTTGCAAATGGGGAGGGGAGAAGGGAGTGAAGGGAGGGCAGGGACAAGGGGAAAAATGAGAACCAAGACCTGTCATGTAAAGGTACAAGATCCCAATAATAAATGTAACTGTACTGTGTACCTGAAATGTACCAATAAACTCAATTTTTAAAAACTGTATAATTTCTTCTTTAATTTCCTCCCTGACCCATTGATTGTTGAGGAGATTGTTGTTCAATTTCCATGTGTTTATGAAATTCCTACAGTTTCTTATGCTATTGATCTCCAGCTTGATTGCACTTTGTTCTGATAATATACAGAGGATAAATTTGATTCATTTGTATTTATTCAAACCTGTTCTATGAGTTAGTATGTAGTCTGTCTGGGAAGATGACCCATGTGCAGCTGAAAAGAATGTATACTTTGATTTTGTGGGGTGGAACACTCTATAGATGTCTACTAAGTGCATATCATCAAAAGCTTGGTTCAGTTTTAGAATTTTATTGTTCATTTTTTGTCCAGATGATCTGTCTATTTGTGATAGTGAGGTATTGAGGTCTCCCACTATACTTGCATTAGTAGTTATATGGCTTTTCATGTCCCTTAATATTTGTTTTATATAGTTGGGAGCATTAATATTTGGAGCATATATATTTATGACTGTCATCTCCTTCTCTTGAACTGTTCCCTTTACAAAGATGAAGTGGCCTTCTTTGTCTGTCTGAAACAGTTGTGGCTTCTTTTTGCCCTAGATGTGTTTCTTATATACAACATATTTTTGTATTTTGCTTCTTAATCTATTCTGCCAGTCTATTTGTCTTGATTGGTGAATTGAGGCCTTTCACATTGATGGTTATAACTGATATGTACTGACTTATTATTATCATGTTATTGTCTCTTTTTAACATTTCCCACTTTTCCTTTAGTTTCTTGCTTGCCTAATTGATTTGTTCTTTTGGGTCTCATGGTGTTGTGACCTTCATTGTCTTTTTCTAGGATATTGTTTAGAATTGCTTGTAGTGCTGGTTTGGGATTCATGAAGTTTCTCAGGTGTTCTTTGTCATGGAAGTATCTTATTTCCCCAATCCATTTTAGAAGAGTTTTGCAGGATACATCATTCAAGATTGGAGGTTGTTTTCTTTTAGGGCTTGAAATAGCTCACTCCAGGCTATCCTTGACCTGAGGGTTTGTGTTGAAAAGTCTGCTGTGATTCTGATGGGCTTTCCTTTGCATGTGATTTGTTTCCTTTCTTTTCCTGCTTTTAGTATTTTGTTCTTCTGTTGGGTTTCTGGGATCTTGATTAGTATGTCTAGGTGTAGATTTTTTTTTATCATGGCTAGTTGGAGTCCTATATGCCTCACTTATCTGTATGTCAAATTCTTCCCCTCTGGGAAGTTTTCTGTCATTAATTCTGTGTACAGATTTTTTAAGTCATTTGTATTTTCTCCTGCTACTTCATGGATTCCTATCAGTCTTATGTTATTCTTCTTTGCATCATCTAAGAATTGTTGGATCAATTTCTCATGATTCCTTACTGTTTTCAAGAGATATCTCTTTTCATGGTCACTGACTGCAATCCTGTCTTCTATATCTGAAATTCTAACTTCACATTCTTCCAATCCATTGCTAATGCTTTGCATTGAATTTTTAATTTCCTGGATATCTGTTTGAATCTGTTTCGTGGATTCCATTTCTTTCCTCTGTTGGGCATTCATTGTTTCTATTTCTTTCTTATGCTGGGCATTCATGGCATTTATCATGGTCCTGAGCTTATCTATTTTTTTTGTCAATTTCTGTTCTAGAGTCTCTAATCATGTCTTTCATTTTGCTCACCATCTGTGTAGTCATCTGGGAAATTATTTCTGTTTTGAATTTTTCTAGAACCTGATTGATCTGTTTTGTTACTTCCTGCACTATGAGTTCAGGATGTCCTAGTGGTTGATTTCAGGCTTTTCCACCTCATTTCAGCTAGAATTTGCCATTGGTGGACTGGAAGTCTGTCTTTGTGCCTTGCTTAAGTGTTTTCTCATTTTTATTTTTGTTGTTGGTACTGTCCTTGGTTTAATTCCTGGGTTAGTACTTTGATCTTCCTGATGTAGCTGCTCTTTAGATTTGGAATCTCTAATGACTTAGAGTCACTCTCATTTTCATAATATCAGAAAGGACATCTGATTAAGTCAGTCACAACCCTTTAGTCCTGTTGATACAATCAGCACAGTAGCATCAAGCACAGCTTAGAAATTGACAATTTGTGGTAGTTGTTAATCTATCACCTTTAGTGCTCATTTCAGCACCACATATAAAATAATCTATCACCTTTAACCATGCGAATTCAATCAAAATCAAGAACCAGGCCACAATATGTTTATAGTGAATAAACTCTTCAATATAGCAACTTTACCTTTTAGGATGGGGACTTAGTAGGAGTTGGGAGGAGAGGAATAGACAGGTAAACGGATAGGAGAAGGTTTCAAGTGAAGCCAGATGACAAAGGATAACCACACAATCTCTAGGAAACTGTTGAAGACAAGGGGGAAAGACATAGAGCAAGAGCAAAGACAAAAATAACTACAACTTAAAAGTAATAGAGATGCTATAAATTGTACTCATTTTCCTTTGAAAGTAATGACAATGGAGAGAAGGAAAAAAGAATAAGAAAAGAAAAAGAGAAGAAATCCTAATTAGGGCAGGAATAGGAACAAAAAAAGAGATGAAGAACAATGTGGGGGAGCAGAGATTGAGTGGGAAAAAGAAGAAAGAAGCAAGGTAGAATTTGAAGAGTGGGAAAAAATAAAATTAAAAAAGTAAAAATTAAACATTAAAAATAAGAGAAAAATATTTAAAGAGCCTTCTGCAGGGTATATTTCTGCTGTCACAATAGACAATGTGGATGGCAAAGTGTAGAACTAAGTCAATTAGTCTCAGCAAGCCAACAGCAAACGCCTGAGATTCAGGTTGATTTCTATTTCTGGACAAAGTGATCCTGAAGCCAAAACTGATCAAGAGAGACAAAGAAAGTCACTACATACTTGTAAATGGGAAATTCCAAGAGGAAGGGATAACTATCATAAATATATATGCACAAAATGCCCTTGCACCAAACTATATAAAACGTATATTAACAGACACAAACAAATCAAATAAACACTAATACATTTGCAATAGGGAGTGCCAATACCTCATTGTCAGAAATAGACAGATTGGACAAAAAAAATCAACAAAGAAACATCAGAACTGAACCAAACCTGTCAACAAATGGACTTAGTAGATAGCTACAGAATGTTACACCCCAAGACATCAGAATACATATTCTTTGCAGCTGTGCTTGGGACAGTCTCCAAAATAGACCACATATGAGCTCATAGAACATGAAACTATTTAATTGCTTGCTCTGCCTGGTGGCGTCTTTCTTTTGGTGTTCTTGGAACTGTGGTCTTCATTATCTTGATCTAAAATATCTTTTGGAGCTTTCTGTACAGCTAGTTTGTTGGTCATGAATTTCTTCAGTTGTTATTTGTCATGAAACTATTGTACTTCTCCATTGATTTTGAATGATAGTTTTGCAGGGTATATAAATCTGGGTTGGAAGATGTTTTCTTTCAGGACTTGAAATACTTCACTCCAAGCTCTCCTTGTCTCAAGGTTTTGTATTGAGAAGTCTTCTGTGATTCTGATGGGATTTCCAGGTGATTTGTTTCTTTTCTCTAATAGCTTTTAACATTCTGTTCTTGTGCTCAATTTTTGAAGTCTTGATTATTATACGCCTTGTTTTTTATTTGTTTTGGTCATGGCTAATTGGAATTCTATATGTCTCATTTATTTGTATGTCAAATTCTTTTTTTTTTCATGTTTGGGAAGTTTTCTGGCATTTTTTCCGTGAACAATTTTTGTGTGTGTGTGCATTTGCACTGTCCTTTGCTTTCTACTTGACTCCAGTCAATCTTATGCTGTTTTTCTTTCCATCATCTTGCAGCTGTTGGATTGATTTTTATAGTCCCTTGCTATTTTTAAGACATCTTTCTTTTTGTAGTTCCTAATTGCAATACCGTCTTCTAGATCTGATATTCTGTCTTTGCCTTGGTTCAGATGATTGCATATACTATCAATGATGATTTTAATCTCCTAGATATCTGTTTGAATGTGTTTCATTAATTCCATTTCTTTCCCATGTTGGGTTTCATGGTTTCCATTGTTTTTCTAAGCTCTTCCATTTTTAAAAATCTCTATCTACGCTAAACTCTCTTAGCAAGTCCTGCATTTTGATTGTCATCTTTTCTTTTACCTGAGAAATTATTTCTGATCCAATTTTCTCTATAGGCTCATGCATCTGTGTGTGGATTTTTTTTAAGTCTATTGCTATCATTTCAGAAAACTCAGGTGGATAGCTTCTGATTTCCTCTATCTCATTTCCCCCTGGAGTTATCTTGGGAGGGCTGGAGGTCTGGGATTGCATTTTGCATCTGCATCTTGACATTTTCTATGTTTAAATTTTAATTTGTTTTCTGCCTGGATACTTTTAAATTTATTAAGGAAAATAGCTTTTTCAGTAGTATCGAGGCTTCCCTAGGAAATGTTAGAGATATCTTCTAGATGTAGCCAGCTCTTGGTGTTTGTGTCTTTCTATGATTCTACCTTCTCAATTTATTAGAGATGAGAAGTTGCTATTTGGCCACCCAGTCCTTTGGTACTGAACTATGGTGATAGTTATGACCCCAGACAATCACCATGTTGTCATACAAAGGAGAACAACTGATTACAATAAGTATGGAATACTTGGCTAAAGTAATGTGATTAACAATAACAATAACAATAACATCAAGCACAGACTAGAAACTAACAAACTGGTATCTATTGATTTGGTACTTTAACCATAGAAGAGAGAGCAAGAGAGAGAGAGAGAGAGAGAGAGAGAGAGAGAGATCTACAGTTACATAACAAAATCCAACATAAATAAAGAACTTGTATGTATTGAATTTTCCCTTAATAGAGTAATTTTATCACTGAGTTGAGTTTGCCATACTTTTCAAAATTTCCCAGAATGGTAATCTCCAGTCTTTGTGAGTATGGTTAGAAATAGAATTTTCACCAGGGATTTAGCTCAGCCGTTCGGTGGTCTGCCTCACAAGCGCAAGGACCCCAGTTCGATACCCAGTACCAAAAAAAAAAAAAAAGAAAGAAAGAAAGAAATAGAATTTTCAGTTTCTTCAAAAAACTCATGATGTTAAATAATCTATTATGTACTTTTAAGCCATCAAGGTAAATATGTACTCATCAAAGTAAACATATAAATATATACATATATATATATATTATATATATTTCAGAGACAACAAAAATTCAAAGTACTTACTTATCAAAAGGAAATTATCAATCACTGAAGATTTACTGCCTTTTCCCACTTGAATGTTAACCACCTGATGATTCGTTTCTCAGTGCTCATTAGCACAAAAGGACAGATTGTGGCATAGCCATTGCCCACAAGCATCCGGACACAATAGCTAATTGGTTCATTGTTCCACAATATTCCAAGGGAAGCAAAAGTAACACAGTCCAAAAAGTACATGAACATAAACAAAACCATGAGCACCAGAATGGTCCGGGTGGCCCTTTCTTCTGGGGATGCTTTTAGAGAAAGGCTGGTGCTATGAAGATGCTGGAACTGCCTCTTATGCCTGCACAATAGAGCTACCATGTATCTACTTGAGATAGCCATCAACCCTATAAGGGAGACATCCTGAATGTTCACCAAGGAGAAAAATATGTACCTGAACAAGGAACTGATGGGCCACTGAGAGCAGGATTCAGTAACAAACATGAGACTCTGTGAGGTCACATTGGGGGTGGCACCAATGGAGACTAAGAAACGACCATTCAGGAGCATATTGAGGAGCCATAAAAAGACAAGGCCACATGGGTAGTGATGTGTGGATTTATGTTTGAATTTTGCCAAACAAGAGTTTCTGGGGCTGAGGGTGATGGCCTGGAGGACACTCAGCAGGCAGGTGGTACAGATAGAGAGGGACCTCATCAACCTGTTCACATAGATAACTGATTTACACGTGAGATCACTCCACCAGGCCTGAAACCCCAAAGTGTCTGTAGCTATGAAGCCCATGGTTACCAGCATCAGCAGGTGGATTAGGGCCAACTGACCGATAGTCAGGTCAAGGGGCTTGGGCCTGTTCTTGAGAAGAAATGTGAGGATGTGGAACAGAAGCAAGATGGTGTTGGCTATGATCCCAGTGGTGATTTCAAAGAAAACTATGCTTCTTGTGTCAGTGTAACTGGAAAATTTTCTCTTTTTATTCATCTTCAGATGGTAAGGTAAGAACATACAATAAGTGTCTGAGGAAAAAAGCAAGAAAAATATATTATCATATATATCGCCACTGTCATCAATCACAACCAACACTGTGCCTTCATCAGAACATGTGTATTCTTTCCCACGCATCCTTTCTCCTTCCGAACTCAGGTCCACCTCACACCATCCTGGATGCACCGCTGTTCTCTCCCCTGCAACAGCCATGCCCAGTGGATGCTGATTTAGGAGTCTCACTGTGGACCTCCCACAGCACCTCTGTGAGAAAACAGTCACAGATGATGTCAAGCATTTCCTTGCTTTTCCTCTCAATTTTCAGCTTTAAAAATCAGGCACAGTGCCTTGCTTACCTTTACTTGTGTAGAGAGTGAATAAAGTGTTAGCTACATGGAAAGAACTCTATATATTTTCGTTAAAGTTGGGAGAGGAGAGCTACCTACATCTAAAAATAAGATTCTCCTAATCAATAATTATTCATGGGATAGCTATATACAACTAAGTTACTTCAGTCACATCTTTAGTCTGGTTTATTGCCAGACCAAATACTCATAGAGAACAAATGTTAATTACTAAGTTTGCATTTTGCTCAGTAGGTTTGCATTTTGCTAAGCAGACAATTTACTTCTATGATCTGACATTTATCAAATGCAGAACTTGAAAAGAAAATTAATATGTCTGAGCCACAGTTACCTGATCTGTAAAATATGGATAAGTACATTACTTAATTCCTATAATGTGTACAAATGTACCAAACACGAAGAGAGCATGTCATAGGAAAGAAATGCTGGTTATTTTTGTTATTATGTAGTTCATACATATAACCTCAGACAACTAAAGCAGCTTATAAAATATTCCATTACCATTCCAGCCTAAAAGAACAAGGGGAAGTGAATACCAAAATACTAGACTCTTAGTATCTGTTTATAAGACATATAAAATTAGCAGAAATTTTTGGAGACTTTCATGACTACATATCTTACATATGTTAGAAACGGATGTCAGAAAAACATAGTCTAAATCATCAGATTGCAGTTAATAATTCCTATTAGGACCACAAATCCCAGATTTCACAGGCAAGTGGAATGAAAATGCTAAATATTTTAAGTAATGCTGATGATTACTGCCTTGGTTTTAAAGAGGTGAATATCAACTATTTCTATCCTGAAGGTGTTTTTCGATGAGTACAAACTTTGGTGTCTTACTCAAATAAAAAAAAAAAGATATCTGAAGGGTTATGTAATCAAATGTAAATTTTATACCATAGAATTTGGTGATAACCA
This sequence comes from Fukomys damarensis, assembly GCF_012274545.1. Taxonomy (NCBI): domain Eukaryota; kingdom Metazoa; phylum Chordata; class Mammalia; order Rodentia; family Bathyergidae; genus Fukomys; species Fukomys damarensis. The sequence continues at coordinate 26,929,855 of NW_022900949.1, forward strand.
ACTTTTAGGTTATCTCCATGTGTGATTCAGCTATTTGCTTTAAGTCAAGCCTGAATAAAGCAATAATATCAGTGCTCTAAAATGGAAGCATGGGTAGACGCGCATATTCATACCTATTTATCATCTCAGTATAGATTGAGTCTATATTTTCATAGATATTTAGAATAGGCGTTTTATAAGTGATTGAGAGGAACCTGAAATATTTATGCACCAGGGACAAGTGACTATGTTTAACAATTCAGATATAGGCGAGTACTTGGTTTAACACCTTGGAAATTTTGATTTTTTTAAAGTAGAAATGTCACAATAAGAATTAAACAGTTTTAATCTCTTTCCCAAGGTATTGATAAAGTGAAATAGCACAATTTTCTCCACTCACACAATTAGCAAATTAAAAATTGATCCTTGTCACACTCAGGGAGATCATTGAGAAATACTGATCTGACTCCCAAATGTCTCTGACTCTTGTGGACCACTGCCATCACCCACACAGTCCTCCTTGGTCTTCCCAATGTTTTAAGTACTTGTAAGTGACAGATGCCTATTTCCTGTACATATATTTCATGTAAGTTACAAAGTATATTCTCTTAATATTTAAAGCAGTAACATTAAATTGGTACATAGCATCATATAAACATAATATTTGAAAAGAATCACATGAAATATAAATTTAAAAACTTCTCTTTTCATATTATATAAAATTCAAGCTTTAGCTTAATTCTGTTTTTGAAAACTGAGTCTTTGTAAAACTGGCCAAATAGAATATTTGAGTAATCCACGAACTAAAGGGGATAGGACTACCGTTTTCAGTACTCATTAGTGCACAGAGAACTACCATCCTAGAGGTATGAAGGACTGAGGTGGGAGATGTGTGCAGATGCTCTAAGTTTATTCAACATTCAGGCTGTCAGGGGACCCCTGGGTCCTTGCCTGAAACTGGCAAATCTTTAGAGCAGAAGAGCATTCATACAGGAAAGTGAGGCTCTCAGGACCATCCACTTATGTTATTAGTTCCGGTGGAGCATCAGAAAGATGACAGGAAATTGGGCTTACCATCCTGCCATCTCCAAATTTTGTGGATCACACACAAGTATACTAGCAAACACTCTCCAAAGATCTTTGTCTTGTATTTGTAGATGTTATATAGAAAGGTATATAGCTATTCTTGTACTACTATTTTATTAGAAAATACATTCTGGAGAAGGTGACCACATGACAACAGGCTAACAGAAATGATCTAGTAATGTGTCCCCTCCCAGCCGTGCTTCATCCAGCTCACACCTGCCAGGCTCAGCACAGTTTAAGGGAAATGAGGGATAGGACAGCAATTCCTTCCATCCACCAGAGAATCTAGAAGACACCCCTCAAATACAGCTCTCAGGAGCAACAATGTTGTTATTCCTGTACCTTATGGATCAAACTCATAATTGTGAGCATTAATATTGTCATTGTGTATAATTTATGGTAAAAAGGAAAACAGCGTCTGTGAGCTGACACTTGCCATGAGAGTGAGTGGGTTAATTTTGTGGGAATGTTGGTCTATATGCTACAGCTTTTGGCAGAATTCAAGCTGGAAAGCTACAAAGAGGAAGGGGGTAAAAGAGCAGATACAATAAGGAAAGAAAATCATTACAAGCCAGCTAGGCAGGAGGCACAGTTTAGGGCACAGCTTTCATGAAGTGAACAGACCCAGGAAAAGGAATAATAAACGCTGAGGACTAGTTAAGTAAGTGAGTGGCAGCTGTGTATTCTTTAAAAATGTAGTAAACATTACCTTTTCTACCACTTTAAAAGATGCTAACATACACATCTGGGTGCTCATTTATCCATAGGTATTTATAGCACTAATATGTTTACATCTACTTTCAGAAAAATCAAGAGAAGGTCATTACTCTTCCAAAGTTAAAAAACAAAGTCCCAGAGGCATGCTGTCAGCACTTGGCTTTATGTCTTTGAAACATATTATGAAGAAAAAGAGAATAGTTAACATTTATCTATTAATATATATATATATATATATATATATATATATATATATATATTTAAACAAGCATTGGGAGTGCATCTCACATAAAGCAAAAAAATCCAGAACAGATGAAAATATTTGGTCCTAAATATTTCCCCTTCTGACATATTATGACATAGTTATGACATATTAACTATGAATGAAAGCAGAACAAATATTTTTAAAGTGAATAAAGGTACAGAAGATATTCACGGGGCATAGTCTTTCCTCTCAACAAATTCTAGTGGATTATATTCTAAGACCCTTACTAGGAAAAAAGGAAAAATATCCACTATCATCACTTGTAAAATAAATGTGCTACATTTCCCAGTCTTTTTCTCCCATAAAAAAAAATCTTCACCTTACCCCAGCTTTATATCTATTTGTCTTTTCCTTCATCCCCCACTACTCTCCCTTCATACACCCTTCAGCCATGCAGGCTGCAGAAATCACTTTGTTCTATGTTTTGCATAATTGCAATACAATTTTCATTATTATCTGATATAAAATTTTCTAAGTGCTGACACCATTAATGTGAAATTTGTGAAATCAACACAGTGTCAAGGAAGCTAGAATCTTGTTACAAATTAAATGACCCAATCTACAAAAGGCACTTATTAAAAATGTTTTAATTAATTTATACAGATGAGAGAGGAGAAAATGAGTCTATAAAACACAAACCATTGTGAAAGTCATCTCTTTCACAGGGGTTATTAATATGAATATAAAAACTTCAGACTAAATGAAAATATCTTCCTTGAGAATTGATATAGCAAGTAAATTAAAACTATTTAGTTCAGAGAAATAAACACCTGCCTGTAGTTTAGCATTTCCTATGAAGAAATATACTAGTTTTATGAGTCACTAAATTAAAGACTGATGTCTATAAAAATCTACATCTACAGAAACCTCAGCACAAAGCCTTCCATAGCCTGCCTCAGATCCTGCTCACCCACTGATGCTGCATCTGTGGACAGAGAGGAACTTACCTGGGGTACATGTGGGGATCCAATGATCCACAGAAGATTCTTGCACAACCTTAAGAAAAGGAGGTCGCTAGCTCACCTCTCTGCACACCTGTCACTTTAGCATCTGTAGAAAAGTGACAAGATCCCTCTGGGTAGGACAAAACTACAGAGTCCCCTGTGGAGCACTTCACTTGTCTCTGGATCGTACTTTCTTCTCTTCTGGATAACAGCCATCTGGGAACTGCTGTGCTTGAACTTTTTTCTAAGTTCCTCTGACACATCTGAGTGAGGGATCAGAAAGGTCACATCAAATAGATACCACCATGTTCTCTCCTTTTGATCCTAAATTCAAACCCAGCATTACAAATTTGTTCAAACCCGTGGTGAACTCCTCCACTGTGAGAGATTCCTAGTGCCTCCCAAGAGTCCACAGTGACTCTGAGGCTCCTCTCCTAAGAAGTGTGACAGACACACTCTTCTCCTATCTGCTCTTGGTGACTGGGGATTCCGGGCTGTGGATTTTGTGTGTTCCATGATTTCCAAATTCTTAGCTTCAGGCTTCAAGCTGTGAGTCAAATGTCAATGTGAATTTTAGTAGAAGTAAAAGACAGAACAGTGGAAACACGAAAGGAGGCTTTGGGTTGCAATGACCACAGGCACTGGAGCATAACTGAAATTGAGGCAGATTTGGAGCTGCAGTACATGCTGTGAGGAAGCTCTCCTTACCAGTGGAGGTAAGGAAAGGCTCACACATTCTCTGAATTTAAAAAATACAATGTTATTCCTCCATAACCTACATGAAATTATACACAGAATTATAAAATATGTAATGCAATGTAACACTGTGACAGATAGTGAAGAAAAAATACAACCATTCAGCCAGATCAACAAATGTCCTTGCTACTGAAATTAGAAGGCAGTAGTTCCAAATAACCATTGTCAATATAATAAAGATTGATGCAGGTATAATGCATAAAAATTTGGAGTTTTTTCCCCTCTGGAGATAAATGGAATTATAAAAAGGATTTACTGGTAATAGGAAAAGTAGTTATGTAACATTGTAATATGAATTTTTCACAAGGATTGGTAGGTAAATAACTAGAAACAACAAAGGAACTCTTTTAAAATTTTTCAAACAGGTCAGTAAATGTCAAAACTCAAGTAAAGAGGGTGAAAATGTTTTAAAATGAAATAAAAAATTCTGTATAAAATATATATTACAAGGAACAAGAACCAAAGAGAGTATGATAGAAAAAAATGATGAGTACATATCTTCCTGCCTTTAAGTAATGCAAACCAGAAAAAAATGAAACAATATCTGAAATATAAAATATTTTTCTCTATAAATTTCTATTAGTAGTGAAAATATTTTTGAAAGATGAGAGGAACAATGACCTTTTTAGATATACAAAATCCAATATCATGATAACTCCCTGAAGGAAATAGTTATTACAGACATTATCTCAACATCATAAAAGCCATTTATGTCAAATCTACCCACAACATCATATTAAATATGGAAAACAGAAAGCTTTTCCTCTAAGATCAGGAACAAGACTAAATGTTTGCTATCACACTCTTGTTTAACACAGTACACAAAACATTAACCAATCAGGTAAGAGAAAGAAATAAAAGAAATACATAAAGAAAAAAGTCAATCATAATTTCAGATGACATGATGATTTACACAGAAGAACCCCAAATTTCCACCAAAACATTCCTAGACTTAATAACCATATTTACAAAGGTAACAGGATGTGAAATCACACAGAAGTGAGTAGCATTCTTGTACAGCAATAATGAACCCACTGAATTAGAAAATAGGAAAACAATACCATTCACAGTAGCCTCCAAAAATTGAATACTTAAGAAACTAACTAAGGAAGTGAAATATCTCTATCATTGTAACTGGTTATAATTATAACTAACTAGTCTTAAATGAGAGCTTAAAGAAGACATTAAAAAATGAAAAAATATCTCTTGTTCCTGGGTAGGCAGGACAAATATGATAAAAATAATCATATTATCAAAACTCTTATGTAGATTTAATGCAATCCTAATCAAAATACTGCTGTATTCCTCATGAAACTAGAAAACATAATCCTAAAGTTCATGTTGAATCAGAAGATACCACTCTACAAACTTTGAGATGAAATAAATCTTTCCTCCTTTAACTCGGAGGCTCAGGCATTTTGTCTCAGCAACAAACAAAAGTAATCACAGCATATTTTGGTGCAAGGAGTGGGGTCATTTCTGTGACTGCCTTTACTCAAGAGCCTTTGGAATTGGCTTGCAGGAGTTTGGAAAGCACCATATTCCAGAATGGTGGTGCCTTAAAGAATTTGTTCCTTGGGATTAGGTTTATGGTGCTCAGCAATCCAGACCCTTGACCCCTACACTAGGAAAGGAAGAAGCCTGGCTACTGCTCAAACTGGTAGCTGATGTCATCCACTTGGTGCTGATTTCCAAATACAATGCTTTTGGGGTCAGGAGGGCTTCCACTCAGACTTCAGAAGAAGAGCTGGAAGGCCAATCAGTGTGCTCCTGAGAGGGCAGAGCATGAACATGTGAATGTGAAACTGAAGGAGAGGTGGATAATCCATTGTTAATTACCCCATTAGGATCTTGTGTACTATTATAGTTTTTCACAACAGAGAAACGATTTGGTATTTACACATGTGTGACTTATTTATTTCACTTAGGAGTATATCCTCAATGTGTATCCATTTTCCTATGAATGAATCTAATTTCTCATTCTTTATGGCTGAGTTGTAGCCACACCCACCCCCTTATACCTAACAGCATAAATATAACAGGGGCTTGTATAAATGAATTAGAGAATAAGAATTAACCAGTGGTATAAAATAAACTACAATTTAAGGGCATATATGAGAAATCCTTTAAAAAATTGGGCTTTAAAAGTCCAAACAAACAAAGAAGCCAACCATCCTCACTGTAGTAAAGATAGCCTCTTTAATAAATGGTCTTGGAAAAATTGGATTTCAATCTGCCAAAGATTAAAACTAGACCCTTATCTCTCACCATGCACTACACTAAAATCCAAGTAAAGACCTAAATATTAAAAAAAGAAATACTAAATTTTCTGGAAGATAAGTTAGGCAGAACTCTTGAAGACACTGGCATAGGAAAAGACTTTATGAACAAATCCTCAGTAGCATGGAAACTAGAACAAAGAATCAACAACTGGGATCTCATCTTATTAAAAAGCTGAACTGCAAAAGAAACCATCAACAGAACTAAAAGACAAACTACAATATGGGAAAATTTTTTTACCAGCTGCTCCTCAAAGGACTATTATCTAGAATATATAAAGAACTCAAACATCAGGCCCCCCAAATATGAAGACCCAATTCAAAGATGGGCATCTGAAATGAACAGACATTTCTCAGAAAAAGAAGTAAAGGCAGCAAATAAATATATGTTAAAATATGAAAATATTTTTAAAAAGTTCCACATCACTGGTCTTTTGAGAGATGCAGATAAAAACAACACTGACATTCCACCTCACTCCAGAAATAATGGCTGCTATCAAGAAATCAACCAACAACAAATGTTGGAGGGGTTGTGGGGAGAAAGGAGCCCTTCTCCATTGTTGGTGGTAGTGCAGACTGGTGCAACCACTATGGAAATCAATATGCAGATATCTTGGAGAACTAGGACTAGAGGTTCCATTTGACCCTCTGCTGGGTATTTTTCCAAAAAAAAAAGTAAAAGAATCAGATTACAGTGATATATGCACACCCATACTTATAGCGGCACAGTTTGTAATAGCTAAACCTTGGCAATTGCCCATCAGTTGGAGACTGGATAAAGAAGATGTGGTTTTTCTATAAAATCAACTATTACTTAGCCATCAAGAATGAGAAACTTGAGTCATTCATAGGAAAATGGATGCATATTGAGGCCATACTCTTATGTCAAATAAATAAGACACACTTGTGTAAATACTGAATAGTTTCTCCGTTGTAAAAAACTAAAACTGTACATAAGATCCAAATTGTATAACTGACAATGTGAAATAAGAAGAAAAGCAGTAAAGGTGTAGGGGAAGTGGGAAGAGTAGGCGAAATGAAATAAGGGAAAAGAAACAATATGAGAAAAGGAAAAAAAATGGAGCAAAGTCTTTGTAAATAGGGAATGGTGGAGCGGGTGAAGGGAGGGCAGGGGTATGGGGAAAAAATGAGAACCAAGATCTGTCACGTAAAGGTACAGGATCCAAATGGTAAATGTAACTGTACTGTATATTTTTAAAGTACCAATAACCTCAATGAGCAAAAAGGAAACAATATACAACAATATGCTGTATACAAGAAATACACAACCCAAAACAGAAAATCATAGACTGAAATTTGAAGGATGAAAAACAATAATCCTTGCAACAGAAACCTGAAAAGAAGCAGGACTTGGTATTCTATTTTCAAATAAACTGAACTTAAGACAAAAGAGTAATGGATAATGCATATATTCAACAGAAAGAGATGGCAATTACAAACATACATGCATCAAAGAATGCTGAATACAACTTCATGTAACATACATTACCAGCCATAAAAGATCAGATGAATGTCACTGCAGTTGTAGTGGGTGACCTCAATATCCCATGATTACAATAAACACCTCAACCAACCAAAAAAAACACCAACCAAACAAACAAATATCAGTTAAACCAAACTGTGGAACAAATGGCTTTAATAGATATGCAAAGAGTGTCCCATCCAACTACAATAGAATATACCTTCTCAGCAGGGCATAGAACTTTCTCCAAAATAGACCACCTTTTAGCAAATAAAGCATGCTTGAGTAAATCCAGAAGAATGGAGATTTTACCATGCATATTCTCAGGTCATACTGCTATCAAACTAGATATAAGGGCAAAATAAATCACAGAAAATATGCAAATGCATGGAAATTAAGCACTACATTCTTGAATAATCAGTGGGTCATGGAAGAAATTAACAAAGAACTAAAATGAAAAGGAAATTCCCATACAACATACATACAACATAACAGAATGTATGGGACACAAAGAAAGCACTCCTAAGTGGGAGTTTTATAGCTGTGAATGTGCATATCCCAAACTAGAGCAAGGTCAAGTAAATAACTTAATGATGCACTCCAAGGTGCCACAAAAACAAAAACAATCAAAAGCCAAAGCTAGTACAAGTAAGGGAATTAGAAATATCAGAGTAGAAAGCAATGAAATCAAGACCAAAAAGTAAAATATACTAATGAATTGAAGAGTTGAAAAGAATAAACAAACTCTTAGCAATCTAATTTTTAAAAAGGAGATAAACATCCAAATCAATACAATTTAGAAATTTAAAAGGTGAAAAGATGAAGAATATTGCTGAAATGAAAATGATTATTAGCAACTGCTTCATAAACATGTACGTTAAAAATTGGAGAATTCAGAAGAAATGATAAGCCTCCAATATACATATTAACTACTAAATGAAACAAGATTTAAAACCCCCAAATAATGAAATAGCAGGCAAGGGATCTGAAGCAGTAATAACACCTTGCCAAGGAAGAAAGCCTAGATTCAGTTGGATTCAATGCTGAATTTCTCAAAACTTCAGAAAAGATCTAACACCAATGTTCCTCAGCTGTTTAATTAAACTGAAAAGAAAAGAGTACAGTCAAAAGTATTCTTGGAAGCTAGCGTTAACCTGACCCACACCAAAGATCTACTGAATAAAGAGAACTAATGATAACAATCTTTTTAATGAATGTGGATGCAAAAATCTTCAACAGGATACTAGAAAACAGGATGCAATAAATCATTCAAAAATTCATGCAACATGACCATGCAGTTTTCATCCCAAGAATACAAAGTTGGTTCAACACACACCAATTAACAATTGTAATAAGTGAAATAAACAGAAGTGACAATGAGTCATATGATCCACTTTAATAAAACAGGCAATGGCTTTGACAAACTGCAACATACGTTTGTGATAAAAAGGGAAAAAATAAGTAGGGATTGAGGGAAACTTACCTCTCCTGATATGTCATTTATGACAAAACCATTGCCAAAGTTGTATTAAATAGAAAATACTGAGCTTTCTGCCTAAAATCAGGAACAAGACAAGGACGTTGACTAGCACCACTTCCATTCAACATAGTATCGTACAAAAGAATGCTGCTGAGTTACAAGGAAAATAGAACTTTCTGCATGTATGGAAAGAGTATAAACACATACAGCCACGATGGAAATGAGTATCGAGACTCTTCTAAAAGATATTAACTAGAAATTCCATTTGATCCAGCTACTTCCTTCTAGATAACTTCCCAAAAGAGTTAAAGATGTCATGTCGTACTGATACATGCATACCCATGTTTACAGCAACACAATTCAGAATAGCTGCACCTTGGGCGGAGCACGTATGTCCATCCACAGATGGATAAAGAAAATGTGGTATTTGTACACAACAGATTACTACTCTATCATAAACAAAGGCAAACTTGAGTCACTTGTAAGAAAATGGATGCACCTGGAGACCATCATGTTGAACGAAATAAATCAGACACACAAGTTTAAATGTCACATAATTTCTCCTATACTAAAAAAACCTGAATTGTAAATAAAGGGTAAAATAAAAGATAAATGATAGATCTTTCTCAAATGGGAAGGGGTATCAAGTAGTGGAACAAGGGGTAGGGTGGGAGGTAAAGGGGATGAAAAAAAGAATTAAGATACAAGTGTACATGCACCAACACCGCTTAGCAAATGTAAAAATTATATACTCTAACATGTAACAATAAAAAGGAATAAGTTCCAAAAAATAGAGAAAAAGATAAGCCAATCGAGTGTTCCGTACCCAGAGAAATTATTATTGAAAATGAAGGAGCCATAGTCCATTAGAATGCCTAAATTCCAAACACTAACTTCCCTTGAGGATATTGTACAATATGAACACTATTTTACTGGTAGCAAGAATGCAAAGGAGTACAGTAATTTGGGGAACCCTGAGACAATTTCTTCAATATAAAATGTTCCTCTACTACAAGATCTCCCAATCACATTCCTTGGGATTTAGCTAAATAAAATGAAAGCATACGTTCATAAAAATCCTATGCAGGATAATTTACACTGGCTGTATTCCTATTACCAAAAATTGGAAAGTAACTGAAAATGTCCTCAGTAGATGAATGAATGGAAAAATGAACTACAGCAAATCCAGACAAGTAGAATGTTACTCATCGCTAAAAATGACAGGATCTATCAATTCAAATGCATTGTCATATTATATGGAAACTACCCTGAATAGGCTACATACTGCATTACTACTGCTGTAAAATATTCTAGAAAACAAAAAGTGTGGACATAGTGTAAAAATAAGTTGGGCCAGGGATTTAGCTCAGTAGTTTTTTGGGATTAGCAGGAGAGATGCACAAGGGAAACTACTTGACACATAAGGGTAGATATACATCATCATACAGTTCTCAAAAACCCACAGAAGGCATAAGACCAAGAATATGTCCATATGAGAAGTACGGGCTTTGGAAGATAATGTGAGTTCACTGAATGCAAAAATGATATGATGAAAATGGACTGGGCGTTTGTCGTAACGGAGGTGGTGCCCATTTGGAGGCTGGTAGTGGAGAAATTTCTGTACCGTCCATTCCATGTGTCTATGAAGCAAAAGCTGCTTTACAAAATAAATTTTATTTTTAAGTGAAAGATAAATATATTATCAGACAAATATTAAGAAAATTTGTAACTAGTATCCCAGCTTTGCAGATAGTGTTGAGTTCCTTAGAATGAAGGTCAATTTTAAAGGACAGAACCTTATATCATCGTAACAAAAGAAGGAGCTTGACATAAGGTGTGAGTATAATGGTCAACAAAGAAATTACTTTTTCTCTTTCTTGATTGATGTAACAGAAATCAGTTTACTTAAAAGCAGATACACTGTATGGTGATTATAACTACAGCTAAGGGAAGTGAAAGAGAGAGATACTACTAGGAAGAAGAGGTAAGGCTTAGGAACACCGGCAGGTACATACCAGTGAGGTCTTACTATGTTATTTGAAAGTAACTTGGATTAGTTGTAGCTGATTATTGTGAATTCTATGACTATCAATATAATAAGCAAAGATAAATTTGCTAGTAAGTGACAGAAAAAACAATATAACATGTTCAATTAAATAACATAAGAGAAAAAAAGACAATAAACAGAAATAATACCAAATACGATAGATATTAATTCCAGTATATAATATGCACTTTAAATACTAATGATTCTAAATAAACTGTTAAAACATACAAACTACTGTAAGGGATTAAGAAGACCCAACAGTATGTTTTTATAATAAAACTACATTAAATGTAAAGCAAAAGTAAATGAGACAATATATATGGCACTAATCAAATTACAGGGAATACCTCTATTAATATCAGACAAATTTCAGAGCAAGGAAGCTCATTAAGAGTAAATAAAGGTATCACATACAATCAAAGGGGTTCATTCCCCAAGAAGCCGTATCAATCCTTAATGTGCATGTAGCTAAGTACAGAATACCGATATACATGAAGTAAGGCTCATGGACAGGTAATGAGAAGAGACTGTTCCTGTTAGAGTTAAGGCCTTGAACAGCCCTCAGTCACGGAGGCGTACATACAGTACTCAGACAATCAGTATGGACAATCAGTATGGAATAGCTAAAGCTTGGAAGCAGTTCAGCTGCCTATCGACTGTTGACTGGATAATTTTAAAAAATAAAACGGAGTACTGCTCAGCCACGAAGAATGAGAAAGTACAGGCATTTATAGCTACATAGACGCACATTGAGGTGACATTCTTAAGTGAAATAAACAGGACACACACGTGTAACTACCAAATAGTTTCTCTGGAGTGAAAAAACTGAAAGTGCAAGTAAAGTTCAAAATCTAGACTAGATAATATGAAACGGGAAGGTAAGGTCCAAAGGGGAAGGGGAAAGTTAGGGGTAGGGGACGTGAAAAGGAAAGGAAAAAATGGAAACAAAGTCTTTGTAAATAGCGAGGGACAGATGGGTGGAAGGGAGGGTGGCAAAACGGAGGAAAAAAGAACAAAGATATATCCTGTAAACATACAAATGCCCAGTGATGAAAGCCATCATCTTGTATAGCTAAAATTTCATGACTAGTTGGACCTCAAGAGTGCGGATATTGGAAATAAATTACAGGAATTTTACTCATTTAAATTTTAAAAAACTTTTTTATTTTCATCATTTCTTCACTGCGGGCTTGGTATTTTTCTTCCTTCTTTTAGATTATTTTTCCCCCTTCCAACTTTTTTCTTTTTATCTGTTTTTTCTCTTATCATCTTCTTAGTTAAAAAGTATTGTTTAGTTTGCATGAATTTGCGTCATTTCTGTTTTCCTTTATCATTGGTTTCTAATTTCATTGTGCTCTGAACTGATACTGTGATGAACTATGTTATAATTTAATTCATTTTACATTTACTTGCTAGTATTGGCTAGTACGTGGTTCATTTTGAAAAAAGTTCAATGTGCAACTGCAAAAAATGTGTATCCTTTGGCTTGGGGATGGAACATTCTGTAGCTACGTATTAGACACATTTGTTTGAAAGGTTTCATCAACCTTGATATTCTTTTTCTCTAATTGATTTGTGTATATCTTTTTGTTAAATTTGTTAGTGCACTTTATGTATACGGCACTGAAAATGCGCACCTTTACATAATCTATCTTGGTTCTTGTCCCACTTCCCTGCCCTCCCTTCAGCCCCTCCACCCTCCTCATTTACAAAGACCGTTTCCATTTTTTCATTTTCTCATATTAATTCCTTTGCCTTCTTTCCTTTCCCCTCCCTCACTCATTTCCCCTTCACCTTCGTCCCTTTTCTTCCTGTTTCACATTGTCTATTATACCTTTTAGTCCTTATTTACACGTTCTGTTTCTCACACTTAAACTATTTGGTATGTATATATGTGTGTCCTATTTGTTTCACTTAAGAGCATCACCTCAACATGCACCCATTTATCTATGAACGTCTCTAATTTCTTATTTTTTATGTCTGAGTAGTACTCCATTTTTTTAACACATTTTCTTTATCCAGTCTCCAGTTGATGGGCAGTTGGGCTGCTTCCAAGTTTTACTTCTTACAAACTGAGCTGCTATGAACACGTGTGTACATGTATCACAGTGGTATGTTTTTTTTTTTTAATTCTTTGGGGAAGATACCACACAGGGGAGTAGCTGGGTCAAATGGGACTTCCAGTCCTAGTACTTTGAGTTATCTCCATACCAATTCCACATTGGTTGTAGCAGTCCACAGTCCTACCAACAGTGGAGCGGGGTTCCTCTTTCATGGCCCTGCCAGCATTTGTTATTGGTTGATTTCATGATAGCAGCCATTCTTTCTGGGGTGAGGTAGAATCTCAGCATTGTTTTCATTTGCATCGCTCTAATGTCCAGTGATGTTGAACAGTTTTTCATATGTTTATTTGCTATTTTTCCTTCTTTGTCTGAGAAGTGTCTGTTTAGATGCTGATTTCAGATGCCCATTTAGAATTGGGTCTTTAAATTTGGGAGGTCTGATTTTTCTAAGTTCTTTTATATTCTAGATAGTAGGCCAGGTGAAAATTTTTTCCCACACTGTGGTTTGTCTCTTCATACTGTTGCTGGCTTCTCTTGCTGTGCAGAACCTTTTTCCTAATATGAGTATTTGTGTTAGTATGAGTATTTCCTAATATGAATATTATGCATTTCCCTCCAAAGACTACATTCATTGTGGCCCATAGATTCTGATATGTTGTACGGTCATTGTCATTTAATTGTAGGAACTGTGTGATTTCTTCTTTAATTTCCTCTGTGACCCATTGCTTATTCACAAGTGTGTCATTCAATTTCCATGTGTTTATGAATTCTTGCAGTTTCTACGAGGACCACGATCAGGCCTCTGTTCACCACTGGCTGAAAGCCACAAGACAGGGTCGAGTGGTGTTTGATTTCGTGTCCTCAGCCACGGGGTCTGGTCGCTCCCTTCGCACCACTCCGCAGGTGTTGTCTTCATCCAGGATCTGGAGAGTTGGCTAGTCTCTGCCTCTGCTGCTCTGTGCTGCCCTCCCCAAGTAGGCGCTGTCCCTCCATCGTGGTTGGCTCTCAAGTGGAGCCTGGGTGCTGCTCACCTCTGTGTGTCTTCCTTTCCAATGGCATTACGTATTCTTAAATCATATAGGTTCAACAAGTACGATAATCAGATACGATAAATAATTTAAATTTTTCTTCATGTAAAAATCAGTTTGTTTTTGTAGATGGGGAGGGGAGGAGGGGGTGAAGGGAGGGCAGGGGTAAGGGGAAAAAATGAGAATCAAGACTTGTCATGTAGAGGTGCAAGATCCCAACAATGAATGTAACTGTACTGTATCCCTAAAATGTACCAATAAACTCAATTAAAGCTGAAAAAAAAACATAAAAAAAAATCAGTTTGTTACTCTATGCACTTTGATTTTCCAAATAAATTTTGCAATCAGATTATCACTGTCACCGAGGACTTTGCTGTGATTGAATTCTTGATTGAATTTTGAGAGAATTGCCATTTTGTGTCTTCAGAGACAAGAAATGATGTATCTACTCCTAAATCAACTTAATCAATGAGAGCATGACACTATTGTTATTTATAGATTTCTTGTGCATATTTGTTATATTTATTTCTTGTTATATTTTGGTGCTACTGTAATGGAATTCTCAAACTTATTTTGCCAAATCTGATAGTAGGGTATAAGGTTATAGCTGACACAACAGTGCCTGCAGGAAGGTGTGACATAATTTCATTGGTTCCAGTAGTCTCGGAGACACCTTAGAGTCTCTGATGTGAACTGTCATTACCTGCAGATAGAGTGAACTCAGCTATTTCTGTAACATCTGTACTCGTTCCTCACACAAAGACAGAGATGTGGAGCAATAGAAAAGAATTCAGGACGCAGAAAGAAAAAAAGGAAAATTCAGCTATCTGATCTTAACAAAGGAGCCGAAAACATGCACTAGGGGAAAGACAGACTCTTAATGAATGAATGGTGCTGGACAGAGTGATAAATCTACATAAATATAAAGAATTTTATGCCACATTCAGCCTCATGATTTAGCTTGATTTTTGATATGTATTATATATACCTCCTATATGTATATAAACATATAGGATTATAGTTTTTCAAAGGAATGGATAAATAACCTTGCTACTGCCTTGTTGTAATTTGCTGATCTCACTAAATTATGTCTAGCGAATTAACAACACAAAAACCTTAAAATTTGTGATGTTTTACAAACTTGTATTTATATAACCAATGTTAAAATATTATTTAATAAAATGTTATATTCTATGTACAGACATTACACCTTATGCCCATGACATTAAATCAGTTATTAAAGATATCAACATGTTTATCCAATATTTATGTTCTTATTCTTCTCACTTTTATTTTTATTACCTTTTCAGAAGTAAGTCTGATATAAAATTACCAGTATAAAAGAAAGCATATAAATTGATAAATATCAATGTGATTCTCTAAATTTTCTTTCTGCATCTGCTTTCTAATAGCTTCTTCCTATTTCTTCTTGGCCCTGGTCTATCCCCAGAAAATCAGTAATGTACATCCTGTCCTATAGAGTATGACACTGGGTAAGAGCTCCAGTTTTTGTGAATATGATTAGAACAGAGGCCTCTGTTTCTTCAAAGAGTTATAGGGTAAAATTATCTATTGTGTACTTGACACCTAATGTGACAAAGTAAATGCTTCACAGATAAAGCACAACTATATATATTTCAGTGATCCAACATAAATACAAAGAATTTGATTTTCTGAAGAAAAAAAGCTAACACTGAATATTTATTGTCTTTCCCACCTGGATGTTAAGCTCTTGACCATTCGTTTCTCAGTGCTCATTAGCAGTAAGGGACAGATCGTGGCAGAGGCATTGCCCACAAGCATCTGGACACAATGATGAATTGGGTCATTGTCCCACAATATTCCAGAGAAGAAGGATATAATACAATCCAAGCAGTACATGAACAAAAAGAAACCCATGAGCAGCAAAATGGTCCGAGTGGCCCCATCTTCTGGGGATGCCTTTGGAGAGAGGCTGGCACTGTGAAGATGCTGGAACTGCCTCTTATGCCTGCACAGCAGAGTCACCATGTATCCACTAGAGAGAGCCATCAGCCCCATAAAGGAGACATCCTGAATGTTCACCAAGGAGAAAAGTATGTACCTGAACAAGGGACTAATGGGCCACTGAGAGCAGGACTCAGTGATGAACATGAGACTCTGTGAGGTCACGTTGGGGGTGGCACCAATGGAGACTAAGAAACGACCATTCAGGAGCATAGTGAGGAGCCATAAAAAGACAAGGCCACATGGGTACTGATGCGTGGATTTGTATTTGAAATTTTCTAAGCAAGAGTTTCTGGGGCTGAGCATGAAAGCCCGGAGGACACTCAGCAGGCAGGTGGTGCAGATGGAGAGGGACCTCATGAGCCTGTTTACATAGATGACTGATTTACACGTGAGATCATTCCCCCAACCCTGAAAACCAAAAGTGTCTGTAGCTATGAATACCACAGTTACCAGCATCACCAGGTGGATGAGGGCCAAGAGACCGATAGTCAGGTCAAGGGTCTTGGGCCTGCGCTTGAGAAGAAATGTGAGGATGTGGAACAGAAGTAGGAGGGAGTTGGCTATGATCCCGATGGTGATTTCAAAGAAAACTATGCTTCTTATATCTAAAAGTCTGGAAAATTTTCTCTTTTTATTCACCTTGATAGAGGAAGAAAAAAACAATGTCTGAGGATGAAGGAAGTAAATTTGTTTATTACAAATATCACTACCATAATCATCTTGTCTAACACTATCTTAGTCAGAACAACTGGATTCCTCCCCATGTATCCCTTCCAAATTCAGAACACAGATTCACCTCGTACCTTCACAGAGGCACTGCTGCTCTGTCCCCTGTCCCAGAGCTTCCCAGTGGTGACTGGATTGGGGGTTTTATTTCTGATTTCCCACAGAAATAAGGAAATCAGGAAATCGTCACATAAGAATTGAAGGGGTAAAGGGAGGGCAGGAATAAGGGGAAAAATGAGAACCAAGACTTGTCATGTAGAGGTACAAGATCCCAATGATGAATGTAACTGTACTGCGTACCTAAAGTGTACCAATAAACTCAATGAGGAAAAAAAAAGAATATTGTCATGTAGTATAGAAAATACATCCTTGATTTTTTCTCAATTTTTAGTTTTCAAAATCAGACACAATGTCTTACGTGTTTTTGTATGTGCAGAAAATGGATGAGGTACTGGGTATATAGTAAGAGCTCTACATTTTGTGTAAAAGTTAGGAAAAGAAAATTGTCTGTCCTGTTTATGGAAATAAGATACTCACAATCCATAATTGTTGATGTGATAACCACACTCAGTTATGTTATTTCAGTGCTATCTTTCTTCTGGTTTATTGTCAGAAAAACACTCACAGAGAAAACGTCACTTAGTACGTTCTATAGACAAGTGGCTCCAGTTCACATCTCTTGTCTGCCACTTCTCAAATGCCAGACTTGAAAAGTCATTTAGCATGTTCAAGGCACAGTTATATGATCTGTAAAATGTGGGTAACTATATCACTTCTTCCCTAGAAATATTATATGTACACATGTACCACACATGGCATGGAAACAGAATGTCAGTTATAATTGTTATGATTATATAGTTCTTTATACATGTAACTTGAGAGATTTGATACAGTATATAGAATAATCCACCTCTAGTGTACTGTAAAAATCAAGGAGAAATGAATATAAAAGTATTAGACTCTTAAAAATATCCATTTATAAGGCACAAGAAATTATATAGGCTGTTTTGGAAATTTCAGCAACTATACAGCTCATATATTTTAAAACCCCATGCCAGTAAAACTAAGCCTCAGCCATTAGAGTGCAGGACTTATTAACAGGATCACACATTCCAGATTTAATTGTCACTCCATCTTCTCACAAGGAATGTAAATACTAAATACAACCATATTTTAAGGAAGTCATGATGATTATTTCCAAGGTTTTAATTAGATAAATGGGAAACATTTCAACCCTCAAGGTGGTTCACTATTAATCCACAATTTTATTCGTTTCTCAACCAAAAAGGATATTTCTGCAGAGCTATGAGCTCAAGTATAAACTTTATACTGAAGAATTGGACAATAACCAACATGTAGGGTGTCTCCCTGTGTGGCGCAGCTATTTGCTTTATAGAAGTATAACTTGAAGGTCTTCACATGGTAACATGGGTTCAGATACATATTCTCACAGAGTCATCATCTGAATATCATAGATTAAGACAAGATTTTCACAGCTACCCAGAACATAGTACTATGTAAGTGACTCAGGAAAACCTGAAGTGTTTACACACTGTGAACTAATGATCACAGTGAAGATCTCAGAGGTAAGGGAGAACTTGGTCTAAATCCTACTGAAATTTTGATTTATAAAGTAGAAAGTTCCCAGTAAGAATTAGAAAAACTTACTCTTTTCCAAAGCATTGATAAAGAGAAGTGGCACACTGTTCTCCATTCATACAGTCCGCAAATTAAAATGTATTTCTGTTATATGATGAGGGGTGAGGTAAAAAAATACTCAGTATACCAGGTGTCTCTGCCTTTTGTGGATCACTTGCTGCACTAAGCACATCTCCTCAATGGTCTTCTTAGTCTTACGTGTACTTATAAATGAGAGACTCATATTTCCTGGACATCAATTTCATGCAAGTTGCAAAAGAGATCCTCATAATATTTGAAAGAAATAACATTAGTTTTGTACCCAGCAACATTTAAAGATAATGTTTTTTAAAGAGTTACTTCACAAAATAATAAATAAATTATAAAATTGTCTCCTCATATTATCACTGCAAATCTGAGGGCTTTGCTTTAATCCCGTTTTTAGTATCTGAGTCTGGCACACAACCTAGCCAAGTAGTATATTTGGATCACCCATAGGGCGGTAGACTTACATTCTTTTCAGCATTGCTAGGGAACTCTTGTCCTACAAGCATGAAGCTCTGCAGCGGGAGATGTCTGTGGGTGCGCTACGTTTACTCAACATTCCAGATGTCAGGGGACCCCCAGGTCCTTAACTGAGACTTGCAAAGCTTCTTTAGAGCAGAAGAGCGATCTCCTTTCTCCAGAGTGCATAATCCAAGAAAGTGGTGCATTCATGAGCACGCTCTTAGGTTATTAATTTCTATGGAGCATCAGTAAGACAACAGAACATGAGGCCAACCATCTCCTGTGTCACACTGTCCAGAATGTATTTTCTAGTAAAATATCAGTACAGGAGTAGCTTTATACCTTCCTGTATATTATTATGTGCAGACAAACGAAGGACAAAATATTTCGTGTGTGTTTCACTAATATAGTTGTACGTGATCCACAAAATTTGAAGAGACTCTCCATAAGCACAGAGTGTGTTAATTTTCTGGGAACATTGGCCTACATGCTATAATTTTGGCAAAGTTTAAGCTGGAAATCCATAAAAATGAAAGAGGGTAAAAAAGCATATACAACAAGGCAGGAACAAGCATCACAAGTGAGATATACGAGATATACGGTCCACGTTCACTGCACAGCTCTGGTGAGGTGCACAGCTCTAGGAGAAGGAAGGAAAAACCCTGAGGGCCATTAGAGTACATCGGTGGCAGCTGAATACTTTTTAAAAGTACAGTGCCATTACCTTCTGTCCATTTAAAAGATGCTGAAATACACATCTTAGGGCTCATTTACCCATAGCTATGTACAGAATTAGTGTGCTGATGTCATTTTCATAGTACCAGGAGAAGAGAATTTCTCTTCCAAAGTAAAAACAAGAAGCAGAAAATCTCCAGAGACACCTCATCACAGATATGAAGCTGTCATCGCTCACAAACACTCATGGCCCAGGTGAGGCTCTCCAATCACCCCAGAAAGAATGAGAGTCTTGTACTTTTCAAAACAGATTTCAGATCTATTTGTCGTCATATCTCTGAATTATCTTCATAAGAGAGGAGAATAGTTAACATTTATATGTGGGTAAAAATACTTAAGCAGTATGGGGTGTGTCTAACACACAAACACAAAAAGTATAGCGATCAGAACAGATAAAAGTATTTCCTTCTGAATCTTTCCTCTATTGAAAGTGGTTCTGGTGTAGCCACTCTGAATGAAAGCAGGAGAAATGTTTTCAAAATGAAGAGAAATAGAGAAATGTTCATGGGATGTATTTTTCTTCTCAACAAATTCTGATACGTTACATTCTAAGTTCTTAACTAGAAACATGGAAAATCTCCATCATCATCATCATCATCTTCGATTTGCTATACTTTTCATGCAGTTACAGTCCAACTTTCATTATTATCTGATATGCAGTTTCCTATCAGGTGGAGCACATGCCTAAATGCTGACACCATTCATGTGAAGTTTCAAAAATGAACACTGGGTCAAGCAAGCTCTCAGTGAAAAAATGCTCACGCATATTTTGTAGGAAAGAGGATAAATTCTTTTTCAGAGCTGATGCATCGAGCAAAGAACCTCATTGCATACTGCATAAGAAGGTTTTCAAATGTTTTAATCAATTTCTACAGGTGAGAGAAGTGAAACTGAGTCTGTATGATGAAAAGCCAAAGTGAAAATATATCTCTTTCACAAAGGATGTAAATACAAATAAAGTGTACCGATAAACAATGATTTTTTTTTAAAGCTGCAGACTAAAATGACTATATCTTCCTTGAGAAATGATATAGCAAGCAAACCATTAGTTCAGGGTAATAAACACATGCCTGAAGTTAATTTAGTATTTCTTATGAAAAATATACAAATTTTATGAGTCACAAAACCTAATGGCTACAAAAACTGAGTCTACAGAAACCTCAGCCAAAGTCCACTGGCCTCTTTCCATAATCCTCTCTCAACTGAAACTGCCCCTGTGGACAGAGGCACTTACCCAGGAGGACATGTTGGGTATCTGGTGCTCCTGAGAAAACTCTGTGCAGCCTTAAGAAAATGAGGTCATTAGCTCACCTCTCTGCAGATCTGTTGTTTTAGCATCGGTAGGAAGGTGACAGGATCCCACTGGGGAGGATAGAGTTACAGAATCCTCGATGGAGCACTTCACCTGTCTCTGGATTTTACTTTCCTCTCCTGTGGATAACAGCTCTCTGGGGACAGCTGTGCTCAAACTTTCCCCAAGTTTTCTTGGCATATCTGTGTGAGGGACCTGAGTGGTTACATCGCCGTGTTCTCTCCTTTTCATCCTAAATGCGGATTAGTCCAAATCCATTGCAAATTAGTCCAAACCCATGGCACATTCCTAGTCTAGCATGAGAGATTCCTGGTGCCTCCCAAGAGCTCCCAGTGGCTCTGCAGCTCCTCTCACTAAGAAGTGTGACCAGCACGCTCTTCTCCAGTCTGTTCACACTCAGAGAACTAGGGGACAGGGCATTCCTGGTTGTAGATTTTGTGTGTTCAATGAGTACCAACTTCTTCTCTACAGGTGCCAAGCTTGAGTCAAATTTCGATATGAAGTGTAGTAAAAATTTTAAAACTGGAATAGTAAGGCCTGGGATTTGGCTCAGTGATTCCACTGTCTGCCTCGCAAGCGCATGGACCTGAGTTCGATCCCCCATAGCATTATCATAAATAAATAAATAAAGCAAGAGTAAAGGCACCAGATGAGGCTGCGGGTTGAGGTAATCACAGGCACAAGAACGTAAGTGGAGTCAAAGCAGAGCCGGAGCTGAGCTCTGTGCACTGAGGAAGCTCAATGTTCAGCCCTCACCCACACCGATGGAGGTGAGGAAAGGCTCATGCTCTCTCAGAATGGCAAACAGAAGATAACGTACAAAATTATAGACAGGATTATGAGATGCACAGTGAAATGGACACTATGACATACAGCTGGACGAAACGACGGTGTTTACAGCGTGCGTGAGAGGAAGCTATCAGCCTCACCTCCCATGCCAGAAACGTCATGAACACCATCTCAGGAGAGGGCTGGAAGGAGAGCAGCAGTGAGTCCTTCAGGGCCGGCCTGGCCAATTGCATAGACTCACAATCGCACCATCTTCCCACCACACTGCGGCAACGTGAGACAAATCCAACCCAGGGATTCAGAGAAGCTGAAAACAGAACTGAGCAGAATGAATGGCCATCCACTCGTGGGCCTGCCTGTGACACAACAAAGCACACCAGGGATGGTGGGCCTGGGAGCTCTGGGGACAGAAAAACCTTGCTTACCAGAAGAAAAGCTGTCACCCCCTCCTCCCACACAAGGCAAGTGCTGTAGGTGAACACTCAGTGCCCTGCCCTCAACTCTCTGCCAGCTATCGGGCGGGAGGGGAGGGCGTCCAACAACTCCAGGCAGAAATCAGGCAAAACCGTCGTTGCAACAAGATCACAGAGCAAAGTGAAATAGTGAATTGGCAGGATCACAACAAGGAGGAGTGCTCTCCTGTTTTTCAAAAATTGAACAGGCTAGAGAAGGTATGTGGTCTAACCCACCACCCCGCACTGGCAAATGAGTTTACAGGTTCTGTGGGCAGGGCTGAGACACACATCTGGAAGCAGAGATCCTCAACAGCACCTGGACAGAAGCATTTTGGTTGTATATTAGCTAAGGAAAGACAGGAGGAAAGACCTGGAGATGCCATGATATTTACACCCTCAGATATGCTTTAAAAATGATAAAAGAGTGAACAAAATTCATCCAATAGCCACAGAATACCTTAAGGCTAATTTCAGTTAGAGAGGAAGTGGAAGAAAGCACACAGGAAATAAAAGAAATCTTTGGACACACATTAGGGCAGTTTATGGAGGACGAGATTGTGCAAGTCCAAAATCCCAGAAGTCTGGATGCTGAGGCAGGAGGATCACTGAGTTTGATGCTAGCTGGGACTACATAGTGAGTTCAAGGCCAGTATGAACTGAAAATCAAGTCCCTGGCTCATTCCTGATATTAGAGGAAAAGCTTTCTGTTTTTCTCCAGTAAATATGAAGCTGACAGGAGGTTTTTCATAAATGGGTTTTATGAGATTAAAATAAGTTCCCTCTATACATATTTTCTTCAGTGAGTTATCATGAATGAATATTGGATTTGTATATCTAAAAATATTATTGTAGGTATTATCTTTCAAATGTTTTCACTGCTAATAGAAATTTATAAAGAAAAATATTTCAGGGTGCAGGGGGTGCAGGGAGGGCAGGGTATGGGGGAAAAACAAGAACCAAGACATATCTTGTAAAGGTACAAGACCCCAATAATAAATTTAACTGTATTCTTTGCTTTAAATGTACCAACATACTTAATGGGAAAAAAGAAAAATATTCACCATTCCAAATATTGTTTCATTTTTATGACTTGCATTATTTCTCATAGGATGATGTTTGCTCATCTTCTTTTCTCCATTATAATGTTTTTGGGCTTGTTCCTTGTAATATTTCTTCTATTATGTTTTGCAACAATTTCAGTGTGACATGATGAGGCATGGTTTTCTTGGGCTTTTGTATAGAAATCATTCAGATTCTTGGTTCATATATAGCAAGAGTGGAAAAACTACGTTTACCCTTTTCATATAGTGTATTCCTCATTTTCATTTTTCCTGTCTCTAATTAAAGACGTGTTAGAAAGACTAATAACCTGCATGAATCTGTTTTATTTTCAAAAGCTTTTCACCTTCTTCACTTGAGTTTTGACATTTGCTAAACTGTGTGAAGTTTTTTAAATAAATCCTTTGTTGGGTCCAATCGCCGCTTACCAATCCATGTGAAAACACATATTGCAGTATTACATATTTACTTTTTCAATAATCTTCTAAACTTCCATTTATCTTCAGAAGAAAATAAAATCTGATCTTTTCATGCATTGTATTATGTTGACAAGAGTTGTTTTAAACTACTGGCATCTAATAGAAGCTCCAGCTCTGCCTCAACTTCAGTTACATTCCTGTGCCTGTGATTACCTCAACCCACAACCTTCTCTTGTATATTTACTGTTCCATTTTTTATTTCTACTAAAATTCACATTGAAATTTGATTCACAGCTTGAAACCTCAAACTAAGAATTAGGAATCCTGCAGCACACAGAATCCACAGCCAGTAGTCCCCTGTAACCAAGTGCTCAGTGTGAGGATGGAGAGGAGAAGAGCATGCCTAGCACACTTTCTAGGGAGAGGAGCCTCAGTTCCCTCACTGAGAACTCTTGGCAGTGCCATGGGTTTACGCAAATTTGTAATGGATTTGGACTAATATGAATTTAGGGTTGAAAGGAGAGAAAATGGCAATGTCTACTTGATGCGAACATTTAGTCCCTAACACGGATGTGTCAAGAGAACTTTGAGGAAAGTTTGAGCCCAGCTGTCCCCAGATAGCTGTTATCCAGAAGAGAGGATCATAAAATCCAGAGAGAGGTGAAGCGTTCCATAGAGGAATCTGTAGTTCTGTTCTCTCCAGTGGGGACTTGTCACATTTCAATAGATGCAGAAATGACACTTCTGCAGAGAGATGAGCTAATGACCTCCTTTTCTTAAGGCTGTGCAAGGTTTTCTCAGGAGCACCAGATACCGGACATGTCCTCCTGGGTAAGTGACTCTCTGTCACCAGATGCAGAGTCAGTAGGTGAGCAGGGTCCAAAACAGGCTATGGAAGGAGTCCAGTGGGCTTTGGGTGAGGTTTCTATAGACTCAATTTTTGTAGCCATCAGCCTTAAACTCATAACTCATAAAGTTAGGGTATTTTTCATACAAAATACTAAATTAATTTCAGGCATGTGTTCATTATTCTGAACTAAGGCTTTACTACCTATATCGTTTATCAAAGATAGTGTCATTTTAGTCTGCAGCTTTTGTATTTGCATTTATATCCCTTGTGAAACAGATAAAATTTCATTCAGTTTGGCTTTTCCATATACAGACTCAGTTTTTCTCTCTACTGTATAGATTAATTAAAACATTTGAATAAATTCGTGTGTAATATGTGATGAGATTCTTTGTTTAAAGCATCAGCTTTGAAAGATAACCTAACGTCTTTGTTAAAAATGGATATGAGAATTTTCTCACAGAGAGCTTCTCGACCCAGTGTTCATTTCACAAAGTTCACATAGGTGGTGTCAGGACTTAGGCATGTGCTCTACCTGCTAAGGAAATTCCATATCAGGTAACAATGAAAGTTGGACTGCAATTCCATGAAAAGTACAACAAATTGCTATTTCCTGTGTTTCTTGTTAAGGTGGTGGGGATATTTCCTATTTCTTGTTAAGGTCTTAAAATAATGTACCACAATTTGTTGAGAGAAAAGAATGTGTCTCATAATTATTTTCTTGTCTCTTCTTAATTTTACAAATATTGCTTCATCTTTGAGTCATATATTTCCACCTGTTCTGTTATGTGTGTGCGAGACACGTAAACCACAGATTAAGTATTTTTACTACCTGATAAATGTTAACTATGCTCTTTCTTTTTATCTATATTAAGTTTATTGCTACATTTTAGGTACACAATACAGCTACATTCATCACTGGGATCTTGTACCTTTACATGACTTATCTTGGTTCTTATTTTTTGGTTCTTATTTTTCCCCCTTCCCCAGACCCTCTTTCAGCCCCTCCACCCTTTCCTGCTTACAAAGATATTTTCCATTATTTTCCTTTTCTCATATTTCTTCATTTCCCTTTTTACCTTTCCCCTACCCCTCCTCCTTCCTCTACTCTTTTAGAACTTTTCTTCCCACAATATCAACTGTGCATTTTGACCCTTGTTTGCACTGCCAGTTTTTCACACCAGCGAAACTATTCAGTATTTATACAAGCTGCTTTCCTTTTAAATAATTCAAAGACATGAAGACATACGGATCAGAAAGACATTTTTCAAATCACAATACTTTCATTCCTTCACTCCAGCGGTGACTGGAGAGCCTCACCCAAGTCTGTTTGTGAGGGATGAGGGCTTCATATTTGTGGTGAGACATCTCTGGGGGTTTTCTGTGTTTTTGTTTTTTGGTTTTTGGTTTTTGGTTTTTCTTTTTTTACTTTGGAATAGTAATTATTTTCTGATTTTTGTGAAAATAGACATAAACATATTCTCTAAGTAGCTAGGGATGCGTGAGCGCCAAGATGTGTATATTGGCATCTTCTACATGGGCAGAAAAGGTAATGTTACTGCACTTTTTTAAGTGTGTGCTGCCACACACCTACTCGCGTAAGCTCTCGGGTTCTTCTCTTCCTTTCCTAGAGTGCTGCACTTCGCAAAAGCTGTGCAGGGAGCTTGGACCGTCTCTCTGGTTTGTGGTGATTTTGCCTTCTTTCTTGTGTCTGCTCTTTTACCCTCGTCCCTTTTTATAATTTTTCAGCTCAAATTCTGCTAAAATTGGAACATGTGCAACAATATTCCCACAAAATTAACCCAATTCCTCCTTCACGGAGTCTCAGCTCAGAGGAATGCTTTCTATCTCAAATTATAAACAAGGTAATATTGGTGATCATTATGGCTAAGGTGACTTGTAAACTACAAGAATAATAGCCCAGGTATGCTCTATCATACCTCTACGGCACGTAGACAAATGTTGGACACAAATCCTATTATAACACGTCATCTCACCCTGTGTTATATATGAATTGTTTTCTTGTTTCCTACGAAAAAATCAATTATGTGGCCCCTTTTCTCATTGTAATTTGTCCAACTTGAAGGCCATAAATGCCCACATTTGCTGGGCATCCGCTGATGTCCTTCCCTCTCACTATACTCCAGGTCTCTCCTGGCCTCTAAGTGGGTTTCATTGACCTGAGCTTTCCTCACTGCTTTCTGAACCCTCTGATGACTCCATTTGTCACGGGCTTGTCCCTGGTCTCAGTAATTGCAAGATAACATTGTGTCTATGTAGAATTCTGCCTTGATCAGAGTATTAACTAGGTTTTGAACTGTGTTGCATTTCTCAGAGTGTATCCCAGCCTTTTCTGTGAGTTACGAGAGCTCCTCGTGGTTATTGCCTCAAAATGAGCACAAAAGTTTCTCTTTGACATTTCTTACTACATTTACATTTCACTTTCCATAAACTCCCCATGTCCTATCTTTTCTTATTCTTGATGAGGCCTTCAGAATGTAGACTATTTTAAAATTTCTTCTATGTTACTTTCCTACTGATATTTATTTATTCATATATATTTTTAGGCTGGCTAAATTCTGGACATAGATCCTGACACTGCAGATCATTTCATCCTAGTGATAGGCAGATTACAATGAGGGCAGCTTCTTTTGACCCATGTTTGAAATGAGACCTTTGTGTTCGATGTTTTGGGTGAACCAGGTTGTGGCTCAGCATTGGCACTCCTAAGACCTGTATTGGAAGGGTGTCCACTAGCTCATTCTGTGGATGGAAGAAGCTGCTGTCCTGTCCCCTGTTCCCCTAATCTGGGCTGAGCCTGGTAGGTGTGAGCTGGATGAGGCATGGATAGGAAGGGACATACTACTAGACCATTTCTGTTAGCCTGTTGTCATGTGTCATATCCTGCAGAATGTATGTCCAAGGGTAATATTTGTTTAGAAGTACCTTTATACCTTTCTCTGTAACATCTACAGACAAATACAGGACAAAAATGTTTGGAGTGTGTTTTGCTAACATTGTTCTGTGTGATCCACAAAATTCAGAGATAGCTGGATGATTGGCCTTATGTTCTTTCATCTTTCTGATGCTCTATGGGAATTAATAATGTAAGTCAATCAGTGCTTGTAAATGCAGCACTTTCCTGGATTAATGCTCTGGAGAAAGGAGATTGCTCTGCTCTAAAGAAGATTTGCCAGTTTCAGGTAAGGACTCAGGGGTCACCTGACAAGCTGAATGTTGAGTAAACTTGAAACATCTGCACACATCTCCCACCTCACTCTATGCTTGTAGGACCATAGTTCTTAAGCAACGGTATAATGTATTTAAAATAATGTATTTCTAGTGCTCTCCTTATGGATGATTCAAACATTTTAATTGGCCACTTTTAGAAGTTATAAGCCAGACTCAATTTTTAAAAACAGAATTAAAGTAAATCCTTAATTTTTCCGTAATAAAATGTGGAGACAAATTTATGATTTATATTTTATTTTTTCAAGTAATTCTTTTAAAATACTATCTTTAAATGAAGCTGCACACCTAACTAATATTTCTTTCAAATATCATCATTATACATTTCATAACTTACATGAAATAGATGGACAGCAAGCAGAAGTCTCTCATTTCTAAGCACATGAAAGACCAAGAAGACTATTGAGGAAGTGCACTCAGTGGCAGCACGTGATCTACAAGAGTCAGACACCCCTGGGAGTCAGCTGAGTAGTTTGTTGGTGTTGTTTTTTGAGACAGAGTCTCACTATATAGTTGAAACTGACCTGAACTCACTATGTAGCCAGGCTAGTCTTGCATCAGCCTCCCCAGTGCTGGGATTACAGGCATGTGCCACCACGCCAAGCATTTAGATGAGTATTTTTTTTACATCACCCCTCATCATATAACAGAAACAAACTATTTTGCTGACTTCATGAATTGAGAAAATTGAGTCACTTCCCTTTATCAATACTTTGGAAAATGTCGTTTTTTTTAATTCTTACTAGGAAATTTCTATTTTATACATCAAACTTTCCACAGGATTTAAATGAGTTCTCACATCTAAGTTCTTCATTGCGATCATTAGTTAATAGTGCATAAGTATTTCGGGTTCCCCTCAGTTACTTTTAAAGCATATGTTCTGGGTAGCTATGAAGATCTAGTCTTAGTCTATTATGTTCCAGCGATAAATCTGTGAGAATATGTGTCTGTACCAATGTTACCATGTTACAACCCTCCAATTATACCTCTATAAAGGCTTCAATTAAAGCAAATACCTCCTTCACACAGGGAGATACTCTGCAAGTAGATCATCACAAAATTCTTCAGTATAAAATTTACACTTGAGCTCGAAGCTTGGCAGAATTATCCTTTCTGGCTTCAGAAAGCCATGAAATTTTGGACTTGAACTACCTTGAGGGTTGAAATGTCTTTTTTGATTTAATTTAAAACATTAGGAAAAAATCATCACAATTTCCTTTAAGAAGCGGTGGTATTCACTCATTTCATTCCACAAGCTTGTGATGGAGTGAAATGAAATCCAGATTGTGTGATCTTGATAGTAATCTGTACTTTGATGACTGACTGAGACTTGTGCTTATTGGTGTGAGGTTCTGAAATACAGGAGCTCTATAGTTGTAAAAATTTCCAAAACTATGTAATTTTTTCTGCCTTATACATGAAAAATTTTTACAGTCTAGTACTTTGGGATTTATTTCTCCTTGCTCTTTTTGATGCACCAGTGGTGGGATATTTTATATATTGAATCAAATTTCTCAAGTCACACGTATAAGGCATTACATACTAATAACAAATAATAACTGACATTCCATTCCCGCACCATGTTTGGTACATGTGTACACATACTATCTCTAGGAAAGAAGAGATATAATTACCCACATTTTAAAGATCAGGTAACTGTGGCTCAGATGTGTTCATTGATTTTTAAGTACTGAATTTGACAAAAGTCAGACTAGAGATGTTAATTGGAGCCACTTGCGTGCAGAACAATCTGAGCAACATTTTCTTTATGAATATTTGTTCTGACAATAAATCAGAATAAAGATAGCACTGAAGTAACATACTTGTGCATGTCTATCCTGTCCACAATGATTGCTTGGGAGGATCTCATTTCCATATACAGTCTGGACAATTCTCTTTTCCCAACCTTTAGTGAAAATGGTAGAGTTCTTATGATATACCTAGCACCTCATTTACTTTCCACACGTAAAACATTATGTTTGATTTTGAAAACCAAAAATTGATACAAAAATAAGGAAATACCTTCTGTGCTATATGACAGTCTCCTTACAGAGTTGCTGTGGGCAGCCAGAAATAAAACACATAATACAGCCACCACTTGGAAGTACTGAAATAGAAGAGAGAACAGTGGTCTATCCAGAAGGGGATGAGGTGGACCTGAGTTCTGAAGAGGAAAGGATGCACAAGGAGGAATTCACAATTTCTGAAGAAGGAAGGCCTAGTGTTGATGAGATTGATGATGGTGGTGATATTTGGGATAAAGAACTTTTCTTCCTTTTCTTCTCAGACATTTTTTCTTTCTCTATTAAGGTAAATAAAAAGAAAAGCTTTGCCAGTCTTTCAGACATAAGAAACATGGTTTTCTTTGAAATCACCATTGGAGTCGTCGCCAACACTGTCCTGCTTCTGTTCCACATCCTCAAATTTCTTCTCAAGCAAAGACCCAAGCCCCTTGACCTGAGTATTGGTCATTTGGCCCTAATACACCTGGTGATGCTGGTAACTGTGGGCCTTGTAGCTACAGACACTTTTGGGTTTCAGGGTTGGGAGAAGGATCTCACATGTAAATTGGTTATCTATGTAAACAGGCTGATGAGGGCCCTCTCCCTCTGTACCACCTGCCTGCTGAGTGTCCTCCAGGCCATCGCCCTCAGCCCCAGAAACTCATGTTTAGCAAAGTTCAAGCACAGATCCACACATCACTACCCATGTTTCCTTGTCTTTTTATGGATCTTCACTATGCTCCTGAATGGTCGTTTGTTAGTCTTCATTGGTGCCACCCCCAATGTGACTTCACACAGTCTCATGTTTGTCACTGAGTCCTGCTCTCACTGGCCCATTAAGTCCTTGTTCAGGTACATATTTTTAACATTGGCAAACACTCAGGATGTCTCCTTTATAGGGCTGATGGCTCTCTCAAGTGGATACATGGTGACGCTCTTGTGCAGGCATAAGAGGCGGTTGCAGCATCTTCACAGCACCAGCCTTTATCCAAAAACATCCCCTGAAGAAAGGGCCACTCAGACCATTCTGCTGCTCATGGGTTTCTTTACTTTCATATACTTTTTGGATTGTATTACCTTCTCTTCCTCTGCAATATTGTGGAAAAATGACCCAATTCATCATTATGTCCAGATGCTTGTGGGCAATAGCTATGCCACAGGCTGTCCTTTGGTGCTAATGAGCACTGAAAAACGAATGACCAAGTGGTTAACATCCAGGTGGAAAAGACTCAATGTTTAGTGATGGTAATTTCACTTCAGTTAAGCAAATTCTTTGAATTTCTGTTGGGTCACTGAAATATATGCAGCTATGATTTTTCTCATAAGCATTTACTTTGTTACTTTTGTTGAAAAGCTCATAACAGATAATTTAATACTATTACTCTCTTTGAAGAAAGAGGACACTGTTCTAATCATATTTACAAAACCTAGAGCACTTACCCAGCGTCAAACTCTGAAAGACAGAATGTACATCACTGATTTTGTGGGACTAGACTAGGGCCAAGAAGAAGCAGTAAGGAGGTGCTACATAGCAAATTCAGAAAGAAAACTTAGAGCAACATGTTGAAATTTATCAGTTTATATGCTTTGGTTTTATACAGTTAATTTTCTATCAAACTCATTTCAGAGAAGCTAATAAAAATCAAATTGAGAAGAATACACATCCTGGAAAAACATGTTGATGACTTTAATAATTTAATGTCATGTACATAATGTATACTGTTTGTACACAGAATATAACATTTTATGAAATAATCCTTTAATATAGGTTATGTACCTAGAAGCTTAGAAAATTCCCATGAATTTTATAGTCAAGTTACTGTGACATAATTCCACTAAACATAATTTAACAATACCAGCATATTCTGATAAGGCCATACTGATATATGAAACTATTATACATCCTAACCTATTAGATATCTGATATGCTGAGTTTGTATTCTCTAAAAATCAAAGAATGAATTCTAGGTACAATGGAGGTTAAGAGTACTAAAATATTTTTGAGAGGATAGCTTCTGAGAGACATTAGGGGGCCCAAATGGGTAGCCAGGGATCCCACTCTACAGGAAAGTTTTAAAAAGCAAAACCCACATGGGTATAATATGGGCTACAGCTATGACTAACCAATAAGATTACAAGTATAGTCGCTCAGACAATAGTAATGTCATGTGGAAACAAGTTACCTAATGAAGATGCATGGAAAAACAAATACTGTTTTCTAGAAAATTATGGGTCTAGAGGTCTTGGTCACCACCAGGGTCACTGATGCCTATCTAGACTTTATTAGGCTTAGTGTTTGTCTTTTGAGGAAGTATGCGGGCCTGATCATTATCTTGAGCCCTGGTTTCCACCGGATATGTGTCTAGCTACAGTCATGCTGTCTTTCACCTTTGTCCTGACTTTTAAGGGCCTATTCTTGGCTTGCTGCCTCTAATATTTCTACCTGATTTAGCTGTCTATAATCTTCCACCCTCTGCCATAAGGGGGCAAGCGGCAATGACTGTTCTGACTACTTCAGGCTGAAGGGGGTGGTAATTATGATTGGCAGTCAGAGATACTCTCTAGAGGGTCTATATAAAGGCTCTCCATAGATTTCAGGCATTCTTGACATGAGAAAGTGAATAGTTTTCAGTCTGGAGGAGACAAAGCCAAAGAAACAGTTAAGTACATATGGGCCAAACAGTAAGATCAATAAGACTAGTACTAATATAACCAAGAAATGTTTCCAACAAGAAGAGCCAATAATAGCATTTTACAAAAAGGTTAAGGAGAAGGTCCAAGGAATCTCAGAATCGGACATGGCCCTTAGCCTGTCATTAATATCTTGAGCAGTCATTGAGATATTAGCAGAAGTATCAGAAATCTACACACAACATTCAGCTTTTACCATTGCACAAATGCCCTCCCTGTACTACTGTCAGGATGTCTAATGCCACTGAATTTTGGAAGGTGGCTTGTCTCATTTCTTTCCTTTTTCCCATATGGGAGAGAGAAACCAGTCCAGGTGTCATTTAAGGCCTGTTGAGCATAGTTAGTCAAGACCTGGATGTGTTGCGTGACATCTTCTAATCCTAGAGAAGGGATAAAAAAAACCCTAGAGAAGGGATAGAAGCCATATAATCATACCAGTGAGACACACGTCTAGACCATCAATGTTATAGATTAGGTAAGTTTGCAGACTTGTAGATACTTTTTGCACTCTGGCTTTGTAACCCCACAAATCGTAGTGCGCATCTTCCTATCCATCCAGGGGGGATCCAGGGCCACAGATTGGTTCTACAGGACCAATAAGTACCATAGGGGGCTTCCCATCTAATTCTAGGGTGACTAAACCAGTCTGTTCCAAACCAGCCTTTGATCTGGAAAATTATACTGTATTTACATTGCTCATGAGATGTCCATGCCAAGTATTTAGTAGTTATTCCAGTGAGAATAGGAGTGATTTCTTTGTTCCCAACACAAGCGGGGGGCTTTCTGCTAAATCGTCCTATAGTTGGAGTTAACCAAGTATAATTATCCCATATCTGAAAGTAGCCATCCTGATGTCTATGAATGTTTGCTCTCATGATAGGACGTTTATTCTTACTTAATAGGGAATACATTGGCGCCTGTGGAGAGGTTGGTAGCATTTTTAGAAAATATTTGATTA
Source organism: Fukomys damarensis (assembly GCF_012274545.1). Taxonomy (NCBI): domain Eukaryota; kingdom Metazoa; phylum Chordata; class Mammalia; order Rodentia; family Bathyergidae; genus Fukomys; species Fukomys damarensis. The sequence goes on from NW_022900949.1 coordinate 26,963,359, forward strand.
TGTCCATGATCATTAAAAGTAGAGGTAACGGGTCACTAAATTACTCTGTAATGGTGGGGTATGTTAGAACGTTTTAATGTCTCCTCAATGTAGTTTTATAGTATTATAGTATTGTTTTTATATTGCTTCTGGTTATTCTTTTCTGCTGGGTGTTTAAAACCGAGTTAAAATAAGATCTATGTTAATCAAAGTTAACCTCTTATATTCTATCACGTTCCAGGAAGTCTTTCTCAGGCATTACTTTTGGAACCATGTATAGAGTCTCCTCTATCAGCATCAGCTGCCAGAATGGGTCACAATCTTGCTTCACTGCGTTGCTTTCTGTGAAATATTTTCTTTCTCTGGTGACTTTCCTTTAGAACACTGCACATTTGTTGATTGTTGTCTTCTGGGGTTTGACAGTCTCCCTGCTCAGGAGTATGGGTGACTTACCAATGTGGTGGGTTCCTGAAGAAAATGTTTTCTCATATCCTGAGTCCTGCTTCATCTGGGAGGGCCAGGATCAAAATATTGACTGTTCTCATCCTAGTTACCTTTTTAGCACTGGTCTCTAAATTTCAGTTGTGCAACACCCAGAAGAGAAGATCAGTTCCATCAGTATTATAATCGGAGCAGTGAGCTCAACTACTATAATCTCATTTGGATATCAGGCACTTTGAAATATAGCCAGAGGACTATTATATTCTTATCAGTTATGGTTGTTTTAGATGTTCAACCTCTGTAGATTGTTAACAGATAACAATTACAAAGTTTAAACAAAATCATATTTTAGCATGACAATTATGGTATTATTTTTGAAATATATTTAAATGTCTATCAGTATAGAATAACTTTTTTGGCAGTCATTTCTATCTGGTACACAAAGAAGATCTTACCTAATTTGCTACCCTTTAATACAATGTAATAGAAGAAGCATGTGACTTTGTCTGGATCACCAGTGTCTGAGTAACTCTAAGTGATGTCACTCATATATAACATATAATATCATATATATACATATATATATACATATATATATCCTATATATTATATATACAGGATATATATCACATAAGGTTTTTATAATATAATGTATATTTTATATCTGTTTTATATTCATTTTTATATATTATATAATTTTATATTATATAAAATATTTATATTATATTTTATAATGTATATATCACATAAGTTTTTTTTAACTATCATTTGAGTGGTGGTCTTATACTTCTTATCACAAGTAGGTGCAGCACCAGAGTCAAATAAAAAGTTAATCATTATAAACAAGCCTAGTTTTATATTTTAGAAGACTTGTACACCCTAAAAGTATGAATACATTCAGTATACCATGAAATCAGCAATAATGCATGCTACATCTACATAGAAACCTTTCTTAATTTAGTTTTGTACTAAGAGCATCTTTTAGTAATAAAACTCCGTTGTTTTACCAACAGAAACCCCAATGCTTTGATGACATCCAGTGTAAGCATATTACAATTATATGTTTAGCAGTTTTGTGGGGGGGTATCTCTCATAGGGCTGTGAAAATTACTGGGGTTTCATTAGTGAACAAAGGCTGGATCAAGATGTTTCCAGGCTGCTATTCCTTTATATCCTGAGGGAAGTCCTTCCCATCAGATTTTTTTTAAGCCTAAGAGGACTCAATTTAATTGTCTTAACAAAACTTAGGTGAGTTATGAGAGCATCTAATAGTGTGTGACTGCTCAAAAAAACATAGAGGTTTGATTTTGGCATTCCTCACTACATTTGTTTTACTCTCCTTGGACTGCCCACATGGCCTTTCTTTTCTTTTTCCTAAAGTGGCCCTCAGTATTTGATTTCTTTCTGAACTTTCTTTTGGGTTACTTTCCCTGTGATTCACTTGGTTTTGCTTTGCTGTGCTGTGTTCTGTTGCCCTGTGTTGTGTTTTAATGAACCTAGTCTCTATGAGGGCAGTTGATTTTGTGCAGTTTGAATAATGAGAATTTTGTGTTCAATATTTTGAGTGAGCTAGGTCCTGTCTCAGTACTGTCAATTTTAAGAGCTGCATTTCAAGAGAGTGTACTAAATCATTCTGTGGAGTAAATGGACTATTATCTTGTCCTTTGGTGCCCTAAGCTGTGGTAAGCCTGGCGGTTGTGAGATGGATGAGGCACGGCTGGGAGGAGATGCACTACTAGACTATTTCTGCTGGATTATTTTCATTTGTTCACATTCTCCAGAATAGATTTTCCAATAAATACTACTACAGAAATAGTTTTATACCTTTCTGTAAAACATCTACACCCAAATACAGGAAAAAGATATTCGGGACCATTTTGATAATGTAGTTGTGTGTGGTCCATAAAACTTGGAGATGGCTGCATAATTAAGCATATTTTCTGTCATCTTTCTGATGCTCTACAGGAATAATGACAAAAAAAAGGTGCTCCTACAGTACTTTTCTCTATTAAAGCTCTGCAGAAAGGAGATCACTCTTCTGCTCCAGACAAGCTTTGCTTTGCCAGTTTCAGTTTAAAAGCAAAGGGCTCCCAAGACATCCTAAATACTGTGTAAACTTAGAGCATCTACACACATTTCCCACCTTCATGCTTGTAAGACTGCAGTTCCCTAAACAGTGAGCAATGCTCAAAATAATGGAGGTCTGTCCCTCAATTTATGGATGGTTCAAACATGCTACTTGACCCATTTTACAAAACTGTTTTCCAGACTCAATTTTCCAAAACAGAATTAAAGCAAAGCTTGAATTTTAAAGAAACAACATAAGTTCTCTTAAAATATTTAGATATTACCAAGTACCAATTTAATTTTCTTCTTTTAAAATTTTATCAGTATATATTTTGTTACTTATATGAAAGGAAAGAGATGTCTGTCATTTATAAATCTCAAAAGACAAAGGAGATCATTGAGGCAGTGCTTCAGAGCTTCATGTGATTCCTAAGAGTCAGAGACACCTGGAAGTCAGATGAGTATTTTTCAATATTCCTCCAGAGCATATAACAGAACTAAACTTTAATTTCCTAACTGTGTAAATGAATAAAAAGGTTTCATCACCCTTTAGCAACAATTCAGCAACAGATTAATATTTTCTAATTTTTACTGGCATTTCTATTTTTCAAAATCAAATTTTCTGTACAGGTTAGACCACATATTTCCTTACTTTTGATTTTTTAAATCATAAGTACATGTTCATGGTGTCTAAACATTTCAGGTTTCTCTCAGGCATTTACAAAGTATATGTTTCAAGTAGCTATCAAAATACAATCAATCTATGATGTTGAGATGATAAGCTTGTGAGACTGTGTCTGGACCCATGCTACCATGTTAGGAATCTCACAGTATAGCTTTATAATGGCTGATTTAAAGTAAATAGCTGTGTAATACTGGAGGAAGAACCTAAAAGCTGGTTATCATCAGATTCTGTAGTACAAAAATTACACTTAAGACTCATAACTGCAGAGCTACCTTTTCTTTTTTGAGAAAGGCATAAAACTTTGGAGTCCTTGTGAACCACCTTCAGGTTGAAAATGCTTTCCACTCATCTAATTAAATACAGGAGAAAGAATATTCAGAGTTGACTTAAAATATCAGTACATTTAAGATTCTCTTTCCATGTTGCTTATGATAGAGTAAAAAGAAAATTGGAATTATAATAATTTAAAACTTCAATATTATTAATGATCTAGGTTTTCCTGGTATGAGTTTCTAGAATATACTCACTGTATAGTTTTGGCAGGTAAGAAAACATCTTAATTTCAGGTGTCTCATAAACAGATATGGTAAGTGGTCTACTCTTTTTATATTAATTTGCCATGGCCGAGAAGCACAAAGCGTGAGACTGCATAGGCTGATGACAGCGGAGCCCCTCCAACAGTGGTTGCTGCGTCTCTGAGCAGCAACCCAGCCCCACACCATGTTGTGAATCCAATGTCCCTCTCGCATCTCCCAGGAGTGTGAGGAAGCACAGGGCACATTCTCTGGTGTTTCAGAATTCCTCTGGCTGCTGTGAAGAGAATAAAAGGGAATAAACTGGTAACTGTGGATATGAGGAGAAAAATCAGGAAGCCATTTCTGTTTTGCTGGCAAAACAAAGAGTGCTTTAGAAGAGGGTCAGGCAGTGGCTGTGGAGAAAAGGCAGGGGACACAGAGACAGGAGGATATGGTGATGAGCAGTAAGAAGCCGGCGAGGGACCGTGCAGCTGGCTGGCATCAGAAATGGAGAAGACATGGTCCCTGGTGCCTCGCTGGTGCTAGTTCCTGGCTTCTGTGAGGTGCAGCTACTCTGTTCTCTATGCTTCTACTCCTTGTGTTTTCCTAGTAAATGTTCTCTTTTGATTATGGAGAAAACATGCATTAGATAAACAGGGAATGAATGAACTGATACAATGTAGAGCTTGTGAGTGAACTGACAAATGAGGGACAGAGTGACCAGGGAAATTAATCCATGTCCCCAAGGGTAGCAATATGGAGAGAGGCAGGGCTCAATCAGAAAAGAATGATACCTCCCCGGTGGGCTTGCCTCAGAAAGGGCCCCCACCCACCCACATAGCCCTTTCTCCCACCTGAGACAGAGAAAGGTTACAGGCAGATGATAGGTGAGGTCCTTTCCTTTCCTCCCCACAGTGTGGCCTTACTGTGTTTCCCTCTCAGGGCCCTAGGCTTCCCTGCAGAAGTGGAGGTGCTTGGGGTTGACATTCAGCCCAGTGGAGGTGTTCTGTCCCAACATCTGCAGCATCTGGAAGCCCTAAACAAATGCTGAGCCTGAGAACCTCACAGACACAGCCCAGATCTCTGCCCTGGGTGTCCTTGGCAGTGTGAGGAGGAAGAGTCAAGAACTGATACTGTGTCTTTGTTGCCTAGAATTGCTTTTGCAAATGAATTTCTGAATTGTAATCTCAAATTCTGTGAAGTATGCAGCTGAGATCTCAATTGGGATTCATTCAATCTACAGAGCAGTTTTGGAAGTATGGCCATTTTCACTACATGGGCTCCTACTCAGGACATGCGATCTCTTTCAATTTTCTGATACCCTCTTTGATTTTTTTTTCAGAGCACTATAGTTTGCAGAGTAGAGGTCTTCAATTTATTTTGCTAGGTTGATTCCTAGGTATTTAATTTTGGGGGAATGCTATTGTGAAGGGAGTTATTTCTCCAGTTCCTTTTTCAGTAAGTCTGTTATTCATGTACAGAAAAGCTATTGATTTTTATGTATTGACCTTGTATCCAGCTACTCTACTGAATTGGGCTATTGCATCTAAAGACCTTTGGTGGAGTTCTTGGTGCCATCTATATCATATCATCTGCAAATAATAATTTTACTTCTTCATTTCCTATCTTTATTCCTTTTATTTCTTTCTCTTGTCTAATACCTGTGGCTAAATGTTTCCAGAACTATATTGAACAGGAGTGGTGAGCCTGGACATCCTTGTCTTGTTCCTAATTTTAGTGTGAAGGATTTCTGATTCTGACCATTAAATATGATGTTGGCTTTTGGTTTTTTACAGATGGATTTTATCAGGTTGAGGTAGAGACCATCTATTACAATGTTTTGTAGGATTTTTATCATGAATGTGTGTTGGATTTTGTTAAGATCTTTTTGTGCATCTATTGAGATGATCATATGGTTTTTGTTCTTGGCTCTATTAATATAGTGTATTACATTTATTGATTTGCATATGATGAACCATCCCTGCATCCCTGGGATGAACCCCACTTCATCAGGATGTATGATCTTCTTTATTCTCTTTGCCAGCATCTTATCGAGGATTTTTGCATCTATGTTCATTAGGGAGATTGGCCTGTAGTTCTCTTTTTTGGTTGGGTCTTTCCCTGATTTTTTTTTTAAATCAAAATATTACTTTCTTCCAGGAATGTATCGACCACATGACTGTGGACAGCGCAAGTCATTCCCTTGCTGGGAACATCCTGGTCACTGTCCTTGGTGCTGAAGGTCAGGCTGCGCTCTGGTTAGATTTCTGCAAGGACCAGGTATAGTGAGCAACGTCAGAGCTCTGCTCAGACCCACAACGGATTAGACATGATCTGCCCACATTAGAGGGGCAATCTGCTTTGTTCAGTCTATAGAGCAAGTGTCCGTCTCCTCCAGAAACACTCACGGATGTACACCAGACAACACTTCACCCAGTGTCTGGGCAGCCCCAGCCCAGTCCAGTTGTCACACACTATTAGCCACCACAGGGACTGTTGATTTCCTCTAATGGCTGATTTTCTGGCTTCACTCCCAATTTTAAAATGCTGTGTTTTCACTATTAAGTTTGAAATATTGGGGTATTTCCGTCGAGACTTATTTTTCATTCACTTCTCATTTAAAAGTGGATAGTTTCGTTTTCAAATATTTGGAGGTTTTGTAAATAGCTTTTTTTTTTCTTTTTGGTGCTTCAGGCCAAACACAGGCCTTCAGACAGGCTAAACAGCTGCACTACCCCTTAGCCACACACCCCCTGGGATAGTACTTCAATTTTATTCTTAGTTGGGGTTTTACATGTAGCATAAAATTCACCATCTTAATCATATTGCATTGTGCACTACAAGGACACTGGGTACATTCACACTGTTACAAAACCATCACCACATCCATCTCCATCATTTTCCCAACAGAAACCCTGCTCCCCTTAGATAACACTTCCCTATCCTCCCTCCCCTTGTGCCTCTATTGTACCTCCAGTCTCCTGCAACCAACCATGCTCCTTGCTGCCCACCCACCATTCATAAATTCTCCCTACTCCTATGCTGTATGGGCAGCCTCCTGGCTTGTCTATAATGAAATCTCAGCCACAAACCAAACACACTATTTAGACATTTAAAACAAACCTAAAAGCTAGAGGATGACAAACAAAATTCTAGATAGTGGTGACCAAAGGTACTCACTTGTGTCAAGTGTTCAAATACAAGAAGAAATGGGGCTCACCCAGAAGAGAATGAAAGGCCTCCTCTCTGGGCAGGCCTCAGAGTGATCTTGTCTTACTCACTTTCCTGGTCACCAGGATGAAACACCCATGACTTAAGGGAGGAGATTTAAAGAGGAGAGGCTTACTTTGGCTCACTTTTCAGAAGTTTGGGTCCACCTTTGGCAGTCCACATACTGGACATACCAGCATGGCAGAAGGGCCTGGGCAGACAAGAGGTTCTCCCATCATGTGGTCAAGAAGCAGAGTGGAAAAAGGAGCTGGGAGGGAGGTATCTCCTTCCAGGCAATGCCCCCAGTAACCCACCTTCTCTGACCATACACAGCCTCCTAACAGCAGGTCCTTTCCCCAGCTATAGCTCCCCGCCCCCATTTTAATCCAATTAAGATGGTTTTGGGGGCCATTGTGGGTGGAAACCATCACAGATCCCCCACAGCCCACCTACACACCGGGCCCATGTTTGCTGGGACAGAGGTGGTGAAAGATGGGTAAGGGGGAAGAGGAGGGTGGGGAGGAGGAGGTAGATGGTGGTTTAGTTCTGTGGATTAGCACACTGTCTTCTCCCCCTACCTCGCATCTTCTCTATAGTTCCCTCTCAGCTTGCCCGCAGATGCGAGAGAGCTGAGATTCTCCCTCAGCCCAATGGAGACGTCACGTAGTAGCAGGAGGATTTGACAGCCCAATGAGAACACGGAGCCCGGGGGCCTCGGAGACACAGAAAGCCCAGATCTTTTGTCCTGAGTATCCTCAGGAGCCACCATGTAGGAAGAGCCGAGACGGAGACTCCCGATCACGTGACTGCGGACTCAGCCGGGTCAATCCCATCGGGGAGCCCTGGTCGCTGTCCATGGTGCTGAAGGCCAGACAGCTAGAGATGTGTGAAGACCAAGGACAGCCGGCACACCAGGGGGCGCTCTGCGAGCTCACTTTCCTGCCCGGTGTCCTATTTTGATAATGAGAAAGCGGGAGCCCATAGAGGAAGTGTTTCACTGAAGGCCACAAGGTGAGTGTCTCACAGTGGGACTGAAGCTGCATCCGGACACTGGCTGAGTCACAGCTCTTTTCCTGGGAGGCTCCACCGTGGGTTCTGGAATTGTACGTGGGCATTTCCCAAGGCTGTCACAGCCCATGGCTGGAGGATGGCAGCCTCCAAGGCGAATGGGCGACTCCTCCTAGCCCTATCTCTGGCTGCTCCCAAGCCCCACGGTCCAGCCCCGCACCAGCCGCCTTCTCTAGAGTCTACAGAAACCAATGTCCAGCGCCCCGGCCTGTGCCCTGCTTTAGCATGGCTACCAAGCTACATTTTTACATGGGAAAATAGCAGAGAAAAATCAAAAGAAGAGCACAACTTAAGGACAAGTGGAAATTATATTAATTTACTATTTATGCATCCACAGCAAAGTTCTACTAGAGCACATGCATACCCAATATCTCTGTGTTGTCATTGAATTTTTTTGTTTTTGTTTTTGTGGGGTTTTTTTTGTTTTTTGTTTGTTTGGTTGGTTGGTTGTTTTGTTTTGTTTTTTTGCAGTGCTGGCAATAAAACCTTGGACCTCACACAGCCCAGGCAAGTTCTCTACCATTGAGCTACATCTCCAGCCCTTGGTGGCTTATTTTTACAATGACAAGGACAGAATTGTGTAGTAGTGACAAACAGTACGTGGTCCTCAAAGCCCAGAACATCTCCTGCCTGGCCCTTGACAAGAAATAAGTATCAACACCTTCTTCGTGAACCTCATGCTTGTTTCTGCCTCAGGAGTCATAGCCGGGACACTGTCCCTCTGATGGCCACATGACCTGTACCTACTTTTCCTGCCCTGTCCATCTCTCCAGGTCCATCTCTGCACATACCCTGCACCTCCATTACCCCAGCTAATCCCACGGCCCTCTGTCTCCCTCATATCTTTATACTCTCCACCAGAGCAAGTGTCAGCTCCTTCAGGAAAGGAAGGCCACCAGTCCTGATGTCCCCTGGATTCCACACCTGGCAATGGCCTGGCAAACGGCAGTTGCTCCAAAGATGTCCAGTGACTGCCTGACCAGCTGCAGCACCATGCTAAAAGCAGGCCTAGAAATTGGGAGCAAATCCCCAATCTGACCTTCATACAGGAAGTCTTGCTGTATTTTAGGGTGTGAAGTGGGCCCTCGGAAGGGAAAAATGCTATTATAATGGCTCTGTGCACAGAAGATACTGGGATGTAGGAGGAGGGTGTGAGCAGGAGCAGCCCAGGAAATCAGGCGCAGAGGATGCAGTGGCTCCACCCTGAAATCTGCTCTCAGACATCACAGCAGCTCCCCCTGGAAACAGGGTGAATAGCCCCCAAAGCACTGTGGAGACAGAGTTCACATGACTGAAACCTGGCCAACCAGCAAAGACCATCCTCCCTGGCCAAAATGATTGGCTAAAGTCTGAACATGTGACCAATCAGTTGTCCTACATGAGGCCTCAAACTTGGAGACATGTAGGAGAGTTGCTGGGACATTTGATGTCCACCTTGTCATCTTAAAGGTGGAGCTCTGACAGAGAAGGGCATCAGTACCAAGGGCCATGAGCAGGTCGGAAGATGAAGACTCCTGCTGATGGCATTCAGCACCCAGATGCAGGCTTACCCATGCCATCTGCCATTAGCCCCCAGCTTCTCAGATCTTTCTCCCTACTTTGGGTCCTTCCTTTCTGTGACACCTTGAATTGGATTTTTTGTCACTGTCCACCCAGAGTTCTGACGGAGCTGTGAGAGTGTGGACTGAGGCCGCTTCCAAGATAAATGTCCTGGTGGCACAGATGCCTAAACAGGTGGCCAGAGAGCTCTGACTAGGCTGCCCAAGGATTGAGGCAGAGTCCAGCATGGGATTACTGCTGCACACCAGCCCACTCATGCTACCTCCAAGAGTCCCCTGTTAAAGGAAAAATCCATGTACCCCACTTTGGGGACCAAACTGAGGCCCTGGAAAGGAGAAATGAGCCCAGCATGAACAAGTATGGAGCTGGACCCAAACTTAGCTTGTGTTCTGGTCAGTGCAGCAAGCTGTGTACTGTAGGGGTGATGAAGGCTCAGTCATCCAGGCCTGCACTCCGCATACTGTGGGTGTCAGACACTCAGAAACCATGTGGCTCTGATGAATGCACAAAAGCATCCCCATTGATGGAGGCAGTGGAGACAGTGAGCCCAGTCATTCCATTACATTCTTACTTGTCCTTCTTTCCCAGCTACCCCAACCCAGCTGTCATTCCCTCAGGGTTGCAAAGTGGCTGCCTCCACTCCAGCCATCACATCTGCAGATACTCAAGACATTCTAGAAGAGCCTCTTCTTCCACGCCACTTCATTATTTTCAGAAGTGACAATCGCACATACCCCTGTAGATTCCTCTGACCAGAACTGGGCTGCAAGCCCTTTGTCCAATCATTTTCTAGCAGGATAGAAAGATGCCCTGACCAACTTGGACCAGCCAGGGTTCCTCCAAGTTGAGCTCCCACAGGAAGAAGATAAGGGGAAGCAAAGGCTGCTGTGGGAGCCCTGGGCAAGGAGGTAGGACCCACGCATTGCAGGGACAGAATAGCAGAGGGAGCAGCATGGGGAAGGTGCCAGGGTTGGGGAACCCTGGTGCCCAGGATCACAAGTGGCTCATTACTGGGACCAGGGCATGGGTGGGCACGGCGGGCAGGACTCCTGACATCCTGTCCTGGAGTAGGGCAAGGGCACTGGGGAGGTGCTGAGGAATGCTGAGCCACAGCCCGAGACTGAAGGGGAGCAGGGCAGGCTGGGCAGGTCCCTTCTGTGAAGGCAGCAATGTCCCCAGTCCACTCTAGAGGCCTCTGTGCCCAGTGACAACTACAAGGGAGGGCCCTGCCCTTCGTGGTGATTTGCTCCCAGCCACTCCTGTCTTGAAACGGGAGCACACATACTTGCTGCCCTGTAAGAGCCCCCGCCACCCCCGGTCCAGTCTGTCTCAGTCCAGTCTGCAGGCCTCACACCCCTGGGTGCCTGAAATGTCCGTCGTTCTGTTCCCCACGGGAAGCTCCACCTGAGGGAGGTGCTCCTGGGTGACCCCACTCCGGGTTACAGAGGAAAAACTGAGGCTGGATCAGGGAGAAGGAGATGGTGCATGGCAGTAAGATTTGAACCCAGGGCCTGTGTCTTCCCCAATCCAACCTGCCTCTATTTAGGAATAAGGAGAGGTTGCTGAGGATCCAGAGGTGCTTGGTCCTCAGTGTCCCCTGACATCCCCAGGACACTGTGTGGCCTCCTTGGCCTCAGGAGAGGGCAGGACTCGGGTCCCTTTCCAACCCCACAGTCCCTCCTCTAGCTCTGTAAGGTCAGCGCAGCACAGCAGCCTCTCAGCCATGCAGGGCAAAGTGAAGTCTGTCGGTGCCCTCCGTGTCTTTGAGGGGCACCCGTGTCCTGATGGCTGTGTACCGGAAGTGAGGGCACCTGGAGTCGGGTGTGGCCAGTGTGCTCATCCAGGGCCAATTCACGTGTGAAGCCCACACTCCCTTCCCAGGAATCAGCCCTTCCCCGGTCCCTCTGCACCTAGGAAAGGGCTCTTTCCATGCGGCTCTGCAGACCAGGATCACGGGTGCAGGGTGGCCAGGTTGGAGGGACCGTGCCGTGAGCAAGGGAGCCCAGGGTGTCAGTCACCCACCTCTGGGGGGCGGGGCCTGGAGCTTCAGCGGCACAAAGGGCCCCCAGGTGTGGAAGTGGAGGGGCCCTGGGCCCCAGAAATCAAGTTCAAAGTCAACAGCGGAGCTGGCTTCCCAGCTGCTGTTCTGCCCCTCTCCGGGGGGTGGGGGGGTACTGCTGGCTTCACAGGGCACGGTCCCTGTCCCCAGGGGAAGTCCCTGCTGCGGTGGGGTAAGAGCACTGGGGAACCCAGACAGGTGAGCTGGGGGTGCATTCCTGACAGGGCAGGTGATGTGATCCCCTAAAATCAGATGGCGAATAGTGCCCTGCCTGGCATCGCCACACCCCAGCCCAGGGTGGAGCAGTGTGTACTCCTGCCCCTGGGGGCCTGAGAGCTAAGACAGGTGACCGGCCTCCTGTTCCCTGCTGCGAGGGCAGCGTGTGGGAGAGGGGACATCTCCCCATGCCCTCCTGCAGGCTGTGGCCCATGCATGTGACTGTCCAGAGACAGGCCCGAGCAGGGGCAGGACGTGCTGGGCCCCGCTTGCCTGGCTGCTCTAGGATGGCGCTGAGGCTGTGGGGCTGGGAAGCTCCGGAGCCCAGCAGAGGCACAGGGGACAGCAGGCTCTGTGGCCGGGCGAGTTCCCTCTTCCTGAAGGCCTAGCAGCCCTGGGACTGTGCAGCTCAGTCACACAGAGGTTAGGGAAGTTTCCGGGTCACCATGAGGCTTGAGGTAGGGGTGCCACCCGCAAGGGCAGAGAGGAGAGATTCCCCTGGTGGGATCATGGGGCCCACACATGGGAGTGCAGGGGATGCAGGATTGGCCTCTGGCTTCCCTTGCAGAGGAGTCTGTCCAGCGGCTCCCTCGAGCCCCTTCTCTGCTGGGCTTCCCCTCTGGTACCGCAGCACCCTGCCCTGATCACCCCAGGGACAGGACCGACACCTAGGGGCAGCCCCATCCTGGACCCACGGAAACCCCTCATGCAGGCCGCCCACAGCCAGCTGCCCCAGCCCTGCTCCTTCCTGCAGGAAATGCCATGGAGGCTCTTACCAAGTTCCCTCTTCTCTGCCTCCTGCTGACCTGGAGCTCTGTGTGGCCCCGTGGCTGCTGCTGCTCCTCCTCCTCCTCTTGACACCGAGTCCCGAACTGTCTCTCCCTGGCCACCGTCCCCCGACCCGCCGGCCTTGCTACCGCTCAAGTTCCCCATTCACACAGGTTGTCTGACGCCGCCCTGTGTGATACGATGCCCTGGGCACTTAGGAGGGAACAAATAAGGAGCGAAGGAACGCTGTCCTTTTCCCAAGACCCCAGCAAGCTTCAGGTTTTCTGTCACAGTAGCCTCCGTTCCCCCATAAAACCACAGATTCCACCGGGTGGAGGGCACACGAGACATTACACGGGGGAGGCCTATGTTGTCGGTATTTCTGTGTTGGGAGGAAAGGTTTGAGAAGAACAGCTGAGAGGAGCAAAGGTGCACTGGGCTCATGGTTTCAGGGGTTTCGGTCCATGGTCAGCCGGTTCCCTCCCTCTAGGTCTGCGGTGAGGTAGAAACGTCATGGTGGAAAGGCTCAGCGGAGGACAACTGCTGAACTCGTGGTGTCCGGGAAGAGGACAAAGAATGGGAGGAAGTGAAGGAGGAGGGTGCTAGGGACGTGGTATAGTCCCCAAGGTCACAACTCCACAACCATGGTCAGGGTTCCCTCCCTCTAGGTCTGCGGTGAGGTAGAAACGTCATGGTGGAAAGGCTCAGCGGAGGACAACTGCTGAACTCGTGGTGTCCGGGAAGAGGACAAAGAATGGGAGGAAGTGAAGGAGGAGGGTGCTAGGGACGTGGTATAGTCCCCAAGGTCACAACTCCACAAGCCACTCCTTTCAACTGGACCCCGCCTCCTAATAATGCAGCTGTGATCCGTGGATTAATCCATGTAGGTAGTTGGTGCTCTAATGATCTCATCATCTCCAAAGCCCCGACCTCTGCACACACGAGCTTTTGAGCTAAGCATTGGTCTCCCCGAGACGAGCGCTCAGACCAGGCCTGGCCACATCCTTCTGCAGATGGATGTGGTTGATTTTGCTGAACAAAGCATTAAACCTCGCAAGGAAGCTGGCAGTTCCAGACTCGTCTTTCTAGCAATAATTGAGTTATGAATCGCACTGCACATCATGTGACAGCTGTCCCCTGAGTTATTTCCTTAGAACCTGCAGGTATCAGCAGGGAAAAGGTAGCACAGCACATTTCAAAGCAAGCTGCATCTTGGGAGGGAGACTAGAGGCACCCAGGGTGCGAGGAGAAACAGGTGGGGCCCTGGAAGACACAGCCCCAGGTGCACGGGGGCAGGGGGCACTGCCCTTCACACAGGAGATCAACAGAGAAGCCCTGGGCTCCCCAGCAAGTGAGGGCTGGAACGGTCAGAGAGCCAGGGTGCTGGGCAGACAGTCAGAGCAGACTCCTCGAAAGACTGTTGCTTCAATGCACACAACGGCCACCACCCTTGTGTGACTGGGCCCTAGGGCTCCCCGGACAAGGGCACAATGGGGCCGAAATGGAATTGGGCTCCAGCGACTGAGCCATGCACCCTGTCAGAGTTTTGGGTCCACCAGCAGAAACGGTTGCCTTTTCCACGGTGCCCAGAGGTGCCCAGGCCTGACAGGAGCCTATCTGTCCCACCCCCAGCAGCTCAGCCTTCAGAGCCCTTCCCCACACAGAACCAGGTCATCTCCACTGTTTTTATTTTAGCTGCAATTCCATTTTGTGGGCCCCCCCCAAGGTTGGGGAGCAACACAATCTCACATATAAGGGTAGGGGGATTTTCCTGAGAAACAAGAGCAAAGTATCTGATTTTTAGCCAATCAGAAAAACAAACAGAACTTTTTTTGGGGGGGGGCGGGAATCCTTCTAAGTGAATTCATTTTCTTGACTCCTAAAAATCAGAGCCCAGCAAAGAAAAAAGAATGCCTCCAATCTTGGCCACATTCCCAGCAAGGACAGTCGTAGGAAGAAGCCGTGCGTGAATTCATACCTTTACCTGGCTTCCGCATGAAACTGTGTGGCTGGCCTTTCGAGGAGAGGACAGCCCTGAAATACGCCAGGATTTGTCATCATGCTCCTCTCTCCTTGCATAGCTGCAAACTTAATTGCATGCACTAAGTTTATTGATTGTTGAGCTAAAAGCAGAGGCTGCTTGTAAAGTGAGGGCTAGGTGGCTTGGTAAAACGCTTCAGAAAGCAAGCCAGGAAATAGCCAAGACTGACGAGGTAGGCAAGATCTTGATTCCGTCCTGAGGACATCTAGTGGCTCACGATGGAGCTAAGTATTTCTGAGACAGCAGAGGCGTCTGTGGAAGAGGAGTAGCCGTGTATTCCTGAAGATCCGGGGGAGAGAAGCGCACGCGGGCCAACTCCCACAGAACTCTCACGGGCAGGAGCGCCTTGGGGGCAGTAAAGTGACGCCATCGGAGGCAAGTTTTAGAATAACGCAGCAGTGGAGACGGCGCCGTGGATGGGAGGAGAGATCGGAGCCTCGGGAGTCAGTGCTGCCTGCCTGAGTTTCCCGCCTGAATCCTAGGGACACAACAGGGACAGCAGCCTCCTACTGGACCAGAAGCAGGGACTCCTGGTTCTCTTGTCCCAGTTGCCTGCAACAGCACCTGCTACATCATAGTTCTTAATGCAAGAATAGAAGTATTCTTGCATGTGTAAGATTCCACAATGCTGTCAAAGCACAGATCCCCCATCGCAGCGAAGGAAGAGTTGGGCTGAGCTCGCACCAGCTGAGCTGGCCATCACCTCCGCCCTTTCCCTCATGTACAGGTGCCAACAGGTAGGCTCCCGAGGTCACCCTGAAATGGAGACGGACACCATCGCACTTACCGTGCCTCTTCTGCACATGGGCCAGGGAGCCCCTCGCCCCCCAGGCTCCGCCCCCTCAGCTTCCTCAGCCAAGGCTACCTCAGCCTGCTCTGCTCAGCCCGACACGGGGGGCTCCATATGCCCCACCCTCGGCACACTGGCTGGGCTCCTCTCGGCCCACTGGGCTTCTCTGAGTCTGAAATGTGGCCCAGGGGTCCCGCAGTTTCCTGTCATTGGGGTCCAGAGCACAGCAAGGACACCTGCGTCCTGGGCAGAGACCACCCCCACCCCACCATCCCATCTAGCGGATGAGCGGGGGCCTCCCACGCCGAGTCACAGGCTGTCCAGCTGCACGGTGCTGCTGCAAGCGGTTCTTGCTAGCTTGCTGGAGGCATAGTTGAGCTCTGCCTATGTGCCAGGCAGACTACAGACATGGAGGAGACCAGGCTGGAAGACAGTGGGGACCCTGCCTCCACAAACGGGGGAGCACTCAGAGGACTAAAGGAGCATGAGTTTGCACCCGGCCTGGCCTTCTGCTTTGGGGCAGCCTGTGGCCTTGAGCGGGCCACTTCTCTAGCCATTTCCCCTGTGTGGAACGGGCACAGCTGCTTGGCAAGCTAGAGCTCTAAGTACCCTCAGGCCCCAGCGCAGCTCAGAATGTGGCTGCCCAGGGTCTGACTGTGCCTGCCCTTGGGAAGGTTGAGTCCAGGGAGAGCGGTCTCTCATAATAACCTCCGTGACTCGGACTCACTCCACACACCTCCTGGTGGCCCCATATCCAATGCTGGGGAGGTAGAGCAGAGGCTAGAAGCCCCGTCTGTAAGCTGCAGAAACCGATCTGGCCACTTTCGGTACAGACACTGTGTGGAGAGGTCCTGGAATAGGCAAGCCAGACAGCTAAGCTCAGCAAAGCAAGAGCCAGTCTGCTCCGGGTGCCAAAAACCTGCCCGCAGCCCTCCCGGGGCCCTGCTGCTAAATAAGTGCACTGAAAGCCCTTCTACTGTCCCTGTCACTGCTCAGATTCTAAGTCCCCAGAAACAGGCTTTGATTCTCTGGGCCTGGGTGACGGGGAATTCTTCATATT
The DNA here is from genome assembly GCF_012274545.1 of Fukomys damarensis. NCBI lineage: Eukaryota > Metazoa > Chordata > Mammalia > Rodentia > Bathyergidae > Fukomys > Fukomys damarensis. The sequence goes on from NW_022900949.1 coordinate 26,979,818, forward strand.
GAACTGGGCTATGCAGGACTAGCAAAAATGTGCCAAAAGGAGAAAGGAAGGATATTCCATTAGAAAGGATGGCAGAAAAAGCCAGGCATGGTGGCACACGCCTGTAATCCCAGCACTAGGGAGGCTGAGGCAGGAGGATCGCTGTGAGTTCGAGACCAGCCTGGGCTATGGGCTAATTAGAAAGGATGGCAGAAAAAGCCAGGCATGGTGGCACACGCCTGTAATCCCAGCACTAGGGAGGCTGAGGCAGGAGGATCGCTGTGAGTTCGAGACCAGCCTGGGCTACATAGTGAGTTCCAGGTGAGTCTCAACTACATACAGAGACCCTGTCTCAAAAAAAAAAAGACAGCAGAGCCTCCACCAGACAGGAATCTTGGAGCCGTCTCAGGATTGTGACTGCCACACAGGCCAGGGGCTTCCTGGTCATGTCAGCTCTATGCCCTCACACTGCGAAACTATTATGACATTTTTTTTAAAAAAAATAATGATGGCGTCGTTTTACTCAAATGCTAGAAGTTTTCATACAGCATTCAAGCTATGCAGGAAAATTCTGTAAAACAAATGGGGAGGGGAGAAGAACCACTATAAAACCTCCTGCCTCAGACAACAGGATCCGCATTAGGCCACACCATTCCAGTAGCTTTCCAGGAAGGGAGGGAAGGAGGATTGGACGAATGAAAGAAGGGAGATAAGACAAGAGCAAGAAAGGAAAAGAACTTTACTAAAAGATCGTGCGATGTACACTAATTTTTACAATACAATGTGTACAGCTTATTTTCACTTGAATTTAAGAAAACTTCAGTGAAATGCAAGCCGTTGCCACTTTTACATACTTGTTTCATTACCAAAATATGTATTTGTTTAAGACCTCCCCAGGATTGTGGGGAACACTCAAAAGACTGGGGATCAATCTTAAGTATGTCTCGCAATCTTAGCATGTATTTTTCTCTGTCGTGAAGGATGAGAAAATTAAGTTTCTCACACTTTCTTCCACACCCATGCCCAGCATGTTGCTACTGGGATATTGTTTTTTCTGCCATGGTTTATAATTTACCTTCCCTTGTATATTGGATGCTAGCGCTGGGTTTCTTTGGAGGCACTGCCCCCCTCCAGTCCTGGGCTAACTGTGCCTCAGAGGCTCAGTTTAGGAGCTGGACAGGTTTCCTGTGACGCTTCTAACCCAGCCCCGGGCCTGGATTCTTCTGGAATGAGAAGACAGAGAACAGAAAAGGGCAGCGAAGAAATCCAACGCATCCCTTCTTCTTCTGCTGGAACAAATAAGCCCTCAAACACTGAAAGATGTTCCTTTCACTTGGATTTTTATGCAAAGCCCAGAAGTGGGCAGTCTAGGGCTGCTATGGCTGCCAACCAGGCCATTATGCCCCAGGTCGCTGCTTGTTTTCCACACTCTCCTCCTTCTCAAATTAGCTACCATACCAGCAAAAGAGGAAGAAGGGAAACCAAACAGCTAAAGGCCCAGTGACTCTCACCTACATTTCATTGGCCAGGACAGAGTCATGCCCACCTCTACCTGCAAAGGATGTTGGAAAATGTAGTTTTTAAAGTCAACCGGATGACAGAATGTTCATCACACCTGGGTCTGCAATAACAGCAACAGTCGCTCATGTACAGATACGAGTTTGACATGCCAGCTAGGGTCCATGCCCAGGGCTACCTGTTGTGAGTCCTCTGTAATGATACACAAAGACCTGGCCTCCCCACTTCCTTAGAAAGCACTCACTGGGCACAAAATACTCACTGTTTACTACATTATTTAATTCTCATAATAGCCTGGAGAGTCAGTACTAGCACCCCATCCTACAAACAAGGAAACAGGGACTCTAAGAAGCTAAAAACTCTCTTCGAGTCTCCAGAAAGGTACTGCAGTGCTGGAACTCAAATCTATGCTGATCTACTCCAGAGCTTTGAGCACTGGCCATGATTCCATCCTATGGCTCTGCCTTAGAGCTTTCCTGGAGCTTTATGTAAAGTCCAGACTCAAGACCCACTCCTCAGGGCATCCTATTTCATTGGTTAGAGGTAGGGCCTGGGAATCTCTGTATTTATATCATCTTATTTAATACCCACAACTACTAGAAACTGATTTTTTTCACCTTATTTCAAATCAAGAAAACTAAGAGCCAGAGAGGTGGACTCGCTTGGCCATAGCCACACAGCAAGTCCAACGGAACTGGGATGTGTGTTCATGTCTCCTTACTTTCTCCAGAGTCGTTCATGCTCCCAGAGAAAAGCAGCCTCCATAAAATGGGGGTACACAGGAGCAACCCTCTGCTGCACCCTCCCCCAGAGGCCTCCCAGGGAGTGCATGTGCACCAGGGGCAGGGAGCCAGGGGCAACTGGGGGATAAATAGCTAGAGAGATGCCAGGATGTCTGCAGGAAGCCGAGGTGTGGCTGGGCCGGGCGGAAACCGGACATGGGGATGCACTTTTTCCCCAACACAGCAAGCTATGAGTTTCCTCCTCCCCGGTGCAGCCCCGCCTGGTGTGTCAGGCCCAGAATGGGTCACTAGCAGGGACTGGAGGGCTAGCAGGTAGGCAGGGCTCCAGGGCCAGGCCCTGGAGGAAGTCACATGGCCGGAGTCACTGGCCTGACCCAGGGACACTGAAGGGAGGGAGAGGAAGAGCCCAGCCCACAAGATGACTAACCCTGGCTGAGATTTATCCTGAGGAAGACCTTGGGGTGGGACTGCGATAAGCGTCCTCCTCCCAAGGTGACCAAGAGCCAGTGACCAGCAAGGCACAGTGTGGCCAGGAGCACTCAGAGGAATCTGAGAAACCCACTCTCCAGGTGCTTGGCAGAGGTGACTTCTCTGGGATCCAGCACCAGGACAACCTTGGAAACAAATCCCCAGCTCAAGGGCATATGGTAGAGCTGGGCTGTGAAATGGATCTGTCTTCTCCCTCCTGCTGGCTGCATCTTCCAAGCAGGGAGCCAGGGCTGTCCAGGGGCAGATCCAGCCCCAGGCTCCAAGATTGGGACTGTCAAAGCTGCTCATCTTCAGGCCAGCACACCCTCCCGCAACCCTGAGAGCCTGCAGACCCTTTTGAGGAGACAGGCTCAGTAAGGGCGGCGGCCCTGTCCTTGCTTGAGCAGGACTCGAGGCCCGGAGGGCAGTGAGGTTCTGCCCTTCCCTTCTCTCAGACCCTCGGCCTCCACCCACTGGTTTCCCATCCATATGGAGAAAGGAGTCCTAGGCACAGCCGGCCCCACATGCAAGAGGCTCCCTGGAGAGAAGTGAGTGACTCCCTTAGTGTCCCCACTCCATGGGGACAGCATAGAGGCGGTGTAGCCCAGGGGAAAGGCTGGGCACCAGCGGGCACCAGCAGGAGCCCGTGTGGGCTGGCACTGGGGAGCTTCTGCAGGAGACCCTCCCTGGGGGTCTGGAAAGGAGCTGGCGTCTGGGTTTGTGACACTGACCCCGCATCCCAATCTCACAAGCTCATGGCCCACCGGCCACGCAGCAGGAGGAGAGAGCTGACATTGCACGGCCCTGATTCCAAAGATCCAGCTTTCCATGTCTTGGTGCCTCTTCCCCAGCGCGCTAACCTCAGAGCAAGCACGGAATCGTGGCCCTGGTGTGGCCCGCGGGGTGTCTAGAATGTGAGGCTTGAGCGGAGAAGACGTCCGTGCAGATGAAATCAAGAGGCCGTGTGACGCCCGACAGGCTGGCAGCCAGACCGCGACCTATCCCAAGGGTGGGAGACTGGACAGCCACGAAGTGAAGCGCCAGCCTTCCGGGAAGACCCACACCGGAGTCACTGCCCCACGCACCCAGCGCGCTCCCCTCCCAGCAGCCTCTGTCTGACGAGCTGCTCCTCCTCGGGGTCCTGTGCGTGTGACCTAAGTCGCTCACACCAGGCCAGGAGGGCCGAGCGGATGCCCCGGGACGGCTGCGTGGCGGTGGGCCCTCCGACAGGAGGCAGGCTCAGCAACAGGGCCCCTGCAGCTCCCAGGGCTGTGGGAAGACACAGGTCTCCTCTGGGGTCCGCTGCTGCAGTCCTCCCACACACTCAAGCAGGGACGCCGAGAGGACCGAACACCACTGGAAGGCTGCAGGCAGAGCCCATCACTACCCCAGCTCACAGACAGACGGAGGCGGAGAGAGGTGCTGTGAGTGACTTTCCCGGGGTCGCGGAGATAATGAACAGAGAAGCCGGGCCTGGAGGCTGGAGAACGCTGTGGCGGGCTCAGGGAAGCTCCCGGGATTTAAGCCGCCTTTCCGTCCATGTCCAGCAGGTGGCGCCAAGGCACCTGCCCAGCTGTGCACCTGGCCCAGGAAGGTTTGGCCTGGCTGAAAGGAGGAACCGCACCTGCTCCGGAGGGGGAACTGTTTCTTTCCAGGATCCAATCAAGGGGAGCAAGTGGGGAGAGAATTGCTGGGTAGGACTGGTCCTCCAAAATGAAGGAATAACTTCTGCAATGAGTCCAGAGTCACAAAATAGTTATTCACATCTCCATCTGGGTCTTACAATGAATCGGATAGTTTTCCTTTAGGGGGAGCTCAGAGTCCCCCAAGGACTGAATGACCTGAAGATTCCTAGCAGCGGAGAAAGTCCAAGTTCAAACACGCAAAAACTATCCAGTATCGCAAAGCTGACAAGCGGGGAGCTGAGGTCTAATCCAGGGTCAGCAGCGATGCCAAGCCCACAGTGACCCTGGACGGAGACCTCCGCTGACGAATCTCAGGTGTCCTGCCACAGCCTGGAGAGCTACTAACACCGCCACCTTGGTGCCAACACTGTCGTTCCTCTCGTGGTGTCCTGGGCTGTCTTCCTCACTAGATGACAGTATGACCGAGAGCTGGGAGGTTCCACACCTGAATCCAAGCCCTGCCCTGTTCTGCCTGTACAAATCTGGGACTTCACTTCAGCCCTCCATGACTCATGCTCCCCCTCTATAAAATCCCAGTGATCCTGACAGCAGGAAGAGGAAGAGCAGCCCTGGGCACCGAGCACCCTCAGAGAATCACGTGGGTCACTATGCCGAAGCTCTGCTGACTGTGCTGGCCACATGGCAGCACTGTCCCTGGGTGCTGTCACCGAATCAGTCCTCAGCCAGCTGCTCTGGGGCAGAGGCTGGCTCATTTGATCCCTCGACTGTCTCCGTGTTCTGCTCCTGAAAGCCCCTCCTGCTCTCACCCGCAGAAGCTCTCCACATTGGCCCCACACCTCTGGTGTCTGCACTACCCGCACCACTGTCCTTGGCCCTGAGGGTCCCCAACACCCGTGCCATGAACAAATCTGCTCTACAGTGCTGATGGCGCATGGGGAAAAGGCAGGCTGAGTTTGAGACACCCTGGAAGCAGACTGCCTTGGGCTGGGGCCGACTGCATCCTTGATGACCGAGGAGGAGGCAGGGGGGCCACAGAGATGTTAGCTATGGGGCTCAGGGCCTAAGCCAGGTCCTCTTGGGCTGAGGCATGGCCCTGGTCCTCAGGACTCAGCTGTGCTGACTTCTGGGTGAGGATGCTCCATGGCTGGCACTGGGATGATGTAGAGATGCTGCCACACACCTCTCTGGTGACTGGGCTGGGGTGGCTCCCATCGTGTGATCAGCGGGCAGAGGATCAGTGTGGCCTCTGTGTACTCCTGGGCTGCTCACAGCTCGCTGAGTCTAGGCTTCTACATGGTGGCCAGGGGAACAGCAGTGTCCCAGTCCTCAGAACAGACAGGGCTGCCTCTCTTCACCTGGGCTCACCGTTCTGCCAGCAACTCCTCTGTGGCTCCTTAGTGGAAACCGTCACACAGGGACACGTGAGGAGGTGAGCAGAAAGAAGCTCCGTACCACGGAGGACGGTGGGATAAATCACGGCTCTGCTCAGCTAACCCCACCCTCACCCAGCCCCACATCTACCTGCACCCAGTCAGGAGGCTGTGGTCTGAAGGCTCCAAGGTGCTGGGCACTCCCTGGTCTTGGGGGAGCCTGCCTAAGGCAATGGGACACAAGTCAGGGAGACCCCCTCCTGCTGCTCCATCTTCCCCCCACTGAATCTCAGCTGTGACACCCACACAGCCTTCCCTGCTGCGCACCCTCCTCCCCTTCCGCCCCTGCCTCCCTTCTCTCCAGCGAAGCCCACTGTGCCTTCCCCGGACCCATGCCCACCTCCCAGCCTTGGTACTTGCCACCTCCTTCCGGCCCAGCCCCCAGCCCTCAGTCCCTCAGGGCTTGGGCCCAGTGCGACACCCACCCCCTCTCCTGCCATCCTAAGCCAGGGCTGTGGGAAGTGGGTCTGCACACATGCGGCCTGTCTCCCCCCAAGAGTAAGCACTCCGGCTTTCTTGTTCCTTGTGTCCTTGGTTCCCGCCGTGGTGCCAGGACAGAGATCTGTAGAATGCGGATGGGTGTGGCGACAGGGGCTCCTCCGGGCAAGTCCCGAGCGTGTGTGTGTGTGTGTGTGTGTGTGTGTGTGTGTGAGAGATATAAGGCAATCTTGAAGGACAGAGTGCCTGGGAGGAAGAATGGATGGGGAAGACAAGGGGACACCTAACCGGCGACTTTGCGAAAACACTTTCACCTCCCGGAGCCTCGGTTCCTTCAGCCTGGGAACTGAGCCCAATACCCGCTAGCTGCCTCACTGGGGTGCGCGTCAGAGGAGAGGGTCCGCCCCTCTGGACGCGGGAGAATCCCCTCCAGCGAGTGAGCCCCAGCCGCGCTCCCCACAGCGCCCGCGAGGTGTCGCCGCGAGCGCAC
>NW_022900949.1:26987773-27002241 GCF_012274545.1 Fukomys damarensis
CCAGGGGCGGAGAGGGTCCACGGCCAAACCGCCGCTCAGAGCAGGTGCCGCGCAATGCCCGGGGACCCTTGTATATCCAGAGCCCTTTGAAAGCCGAGGACAGCCTTGGCCATCCCCAGCCAGTACACAGAGAGGGTAAAGTCCGCCTCACAGAGGCCGGGACTCGCGGACCCCACTCCCAGAACCCGCAGCCCCGGGCTGCACCCCGTCCGCCCTGGGGTGGCCTGGGCTCCTGCTGGAGCTTAGCACAGAGGGGTCTTAGGACGGGTCCTGCGCGTGTGCACGGCCAGCCTCCCATTGTGCGCAAGAGCCGTGCTGGGACTGGAGAGGGGGCGGCGGGGCTTCAGCAAGGACTGAGGAGCGGGCGCCGAGGGCCACCTGGGCAGTTTCGGGACCTGCCCCGCCGACCCCCGCAGTGAACCTGCTCCGATGCTGCTTCAGGGAGGGTGGGGCCGCAGGGGCCTCGGGAGGGCTTGCGTGACAGATCCTTTGTGTTTTGTCACCTCCACCTCCGCCGCACTTCCCAGCCCCACGGTCTCTGGAGCGCGGATTTCGGTACTGGAGGCGCTCTGGCGGCAAGCAGGTGAGCGCACAAGGAGCCAGGCAGCCACCGGGCGGCCGGAGAGGTTGCGGGCGCCCTGCCTGCCTGCCTGCCAGCGAGCCATCCTGCCGGCGGATTTAAGTGTTATTGATTTGCCCGTGTCTGCGTGGCTTTGCTTTTTCCCTGCTTTAATCTTCATCTTGGCCCGCACCCTGCCACCCAGAGCTCACCCGGCATCCAGGAAGCAAGCGGGTTGGCCCATGGGCTCTGGCTGCATTATTTTTTTAATAAGGAATGGGTGGAGACACTGGGGAGGAGGGAGTGAAAGGAAAAGCAGCAAAAAAAATTACCTCCCCTGGCTGCCCCACCAGCAGGCGGTCCTGACCCCTCTGCCCAGCCCTGGCCTCAAGGCCCGCAGCAGCCCAGGCACTGGGGGCTGAGAGAGGAAGGGAGGGGAAGAGGTCAGGGTTCAGTAAGAGTCGCAGGGTGACTCGGGGCCACATCTGCCGCTCCCAGGCCTCGGGCTGTCCATCTGTAAAGTGGGCTGGAGGGTTAAAGTCCCTAGTCCGCGACAGGACCAGCTCCCCCGCTTCTGGTCAGATGCATCTATTGGATAGTTCCCCTGCCACCTTGGATCCAGGGGTGTCAGTACCTACAGCACATCCCCTGATTACTCTCAGTGCACCTGGCACCTCCTAAGCATTTTCCGTGTTCTTATCCAGTTAATTTTCACAGCCCCGGGAGGTGAGGGCTGGTTATCCACATTTTCATTTTAGGGTGGAAGATCTGCAGCACAGAGAGATGTATCTTACCTGAAATCACACAGCCAGAAAGTCAGGGCAGTTCAGGTGGCAGCTCAGCCAGCTCCCCGAAGGTGCTGGCCTCTTGTTGCTCTGCATTTGGGCACAGGATGGCCCCGCACCGTCTGCTGGGGTGGGAATCCCACGGGTCAGCTAGGCTCAAAGGTTCACGCTGACCTGCAGCCGTGGTCCTGTGGTGCCCCTTCCATGGGCGGTGTGGCTGAGAAGTGTTTCTGAGAAGAGGGCACCTTCCTCCGGTCCCAACCTCTGTCTCCCTGCGCCCCTCCAGTGGCTTCTCCTCGGTGTTGGCTCTGGGCGCGAGCATCATCTGTAACAAGATCCCAGGCCTGGCTCCCAGACAGCGGGCGATCTGCCAGAGCCGGCCGGACGCCATCATCGTGATAGGAGAAGGCTCGCAAATGGGCCTGGACGAGTGTCAGTTTCAGTTCCGAAACGGCCGCTGGAACTGCTCTGCACTGGGCGAGCGCACGGTCTTCGGGAAGGAGCTCAAAGTGGGTAAGTGTTCCCCAGACACCCCAAGAGGGGCCTGGCAGGCTTTGGGGAGGCCAGCGTACCCTCAGGAATCCTCTAAACCATTCACCTGCCCCCTGCACAAATGCTCCTCAGTACAGGACAATGGTGGTGCCAGGACTTGGACTCAGGTCTCCCCGTGGCCGCCGGGACTCTGGTTTGAAGCCACATCACCCCAGCCACTTAGGGCCAAAATTGCAAACCAGCAACAGCAGCCCAAAGGCTCATGGGCTGACAAGGCTGTTTTAAACAGAATCCCCATTTTAAAATGATCTGTTTCATGTAAAAATATAAATTTCCAGCTTCTTTGGAAAAATCAACAGATCTACTGAGAGCTGACAGGTGCTCCCTGGCCTGCTTGGAGCTGAGAACCCAGCTTCCTGTGTGCAGGTGAAGCAGGGGCAGCCCCTTCCCCGCCACAGTCCGCACCACTCCCTGCTGTACCCGGTGTGGCTTGCACAGCGCGGTGATGTGGTGCACCCGAGCCTGGGAGCTTCTGACTTTGCAGCCCCTGTGTTTTAGGAATGGCACATGCAGACAGGCAGGCACGCATGCACACAGCAGAGACACACCGAGAGCTGAGCTGCACATTCGAGCTCTGAGGAATTTCTGCCGGGAGAGGGGTAGAGAAACATGCTGGTCTCTGGGAGGCCCTGCTCAGTGGTGGAAGGCCATGCGGTGTGTCTGGACTTGCGGTCCAAGACTGCAGCGGGCTCACTTCCACCCAAACTTCGCTGCAGGACAGGTCAGCTTCGGGCTGGGGGCTCAGCCTTCCAGCTCCGCTGCTCCAGAGCCACTGGGAGCCACTGCCAACACATCGGGGTGGGGGGTTGAAAAGTCCTGCCCCCACTCCTGCCACCTGCTCCCCCTCAAGTCACATTGCTGACACCCCTGGGCTGCCAGGCCGCCACATCCCCATCTCCCTGCAGCCTCTGGCCATTTGAAGACCTTTCTGCTACTAGCAGGCAGCAGATCCTTTTTAAATGGAAATCAGGTCATGCCATCACCCTGCCTAAACCCTTTGGAGGCTCCGTCCCAGCAGAATGAAGTCCCAGCTGCTCCTCTGGCCACTGCTGACCTCTGCCCCCATCTCCCCATCGTCCCGGTCCCTTGCTCACTCAGCCTCATCCTCTGCCCCAGACAGCACACAGGCTCCTGCCTTGGGGCCTTAGCTCCTTTGTGCCCTCCGTGGCCGCAGGCCCTGTCCCTGGTAAGCCTCACTCCTTCCCAGCTTCTCCCTCAAGGGTCTCCTGAGCCCTCCTCGCCTGTCGCCAATCTGCCAACTCCTGCTCAAATCTCCTGTTCCTGGGCTCAGACGTCACTTTACAAGTCTTGAGTTTGCAGGGGTTCAGATGAGGAAACTGAGGCTCAGAAGGGACTTGCTCAAAGTCAGAGAGAGTGGCAGGTCTCCCAAGACTGGGTTCATTGCGGTGCCGCTTGCAAGCTGGGAATGGGAGCAGCCAGTGCATGGGCCACAGGGCTGCGGCACTGGGCCATGGAGCAGACAGTGGGCCCCGGACTGCAGAGCCAACCCCTCTCAGGCCGAGGAGGAGGGGCCCCACCAGTCCACCGCAGGGGTGAGCAGGGGCCTGTAGCCAGGGCAGGCAGAAGTGACCTCGGGATTCAAGCCCCTGGAGGAGCCCAGGAGACCATGATGCTCAGGTGCCTGGAGAGGCCTGGGGATGGAGTCCGGCTCTCTGTGGGCTCAGCCTCAGGAGGCTGAACCTCTAGGTGGCAGGAACTGTTTGAGGATTTGGGTAAAGGCGTGGCTGCCGCAGTACAGGTCAAACTGTGTGAAATGGCACCTATTCAATGCCCACTGACCGCCCACACAGCAGCGACTCCTTGTGAGATTCAGTCTGATAGGAAACTGGGACAGTTCACTAAAGGGTGGGTACAAATTTGATTCACTCACCAGCCTGCTCATGCGCTCACCACTATTTACTGTGCCCAGGCGGTGGCTGCAGGCTCTCTTCCAGGGTGTGTGGCCCAGGAAGGCCTCTGGATTTAGGAGGGAGGGAACTGGGATGAGGCTGGGGGAGCAGCGTGCAGGCCGAGGGAATGGGCCTGCGGAGGATGCGAGGGGATGCAGTACACTGGGGAGGGAGCAGCAGAGGTGCAGGGAGCCAGGAGCTGACCCTGTGGCACTGTCAGACCAGCAGCAGTCTGGACCTCCCTTTATGTGACAGAAGAGCCGCCGCCCCGAGGGGAGAGGGCTAGGGAGTGACAGATTAGCAACACCGCTCTGGCTACTGGGAAATGGCAGTGACATTAGGACCCCAGCAGTCTGAGGAGCCCTTTCCCCTCTGGTGTTTGGTTTTCTCACTTGTAAGCGAGTATCCTGTTTGAAGGCAAGGTGCTCAATTCGAAGGTTCCCTGGCTTCTGGTCTGTGCTTTCACCTTTCTGGGGTTGTCTGTTCTGGGAGCACCCAGCTAATTAGGGCTGCCTTGTATGGCAAGGATCAGGGCTAAAGTCATTGACTCTTGGAGCTGTCACTCGGCCCTTGAAAAATCTGCCCAGAAACCCCATCCCACGCATCTGCTCACATCCCATTGGCCAGAACTCAGTCACATGGCCGGCTACATTTAACTGCAAGGGAAGCTGGGAAATGTAGTATTCAGAGCAGGGGTGAGCCCACATGAGGCTTTGAGACTGCGGAGAAAGAAGCAAATGGAGGGCCGGGGATTTATCTCAGCGGTTCGGTGGCCTGCCTTGCAAGCCTAAGGACCGGAGTTCAATCCCCGGTACCAAAAAAAAAAAAAAAAAAAAAAAAAAAAAAAAAAAAAAAAAAAAAAAAAAAAAAAAAAAAAAAAAAAAAAAAAAAAAAAAAAAAAAAAAAAGAAGCAAATGGATGTAAGGAGAGCAGCACACCCAACACAGGCTCTCTGAGACCTGAAGGCTCCCTCTCATCCCTACCTTCCCCTCCACTCTCCTGCTCAGCTCCGTCTCCACCTCCTGGTTTTCCCATATAGATCACAGGAGAAGGTGATAGGAAGAGACACCGTGGACAGAAGAAACTGAAACCCAGTTTGAGCTGCCCCAGGGTGGAAAGGGGCGTTTACTATGCAGAGGGAACCTGAAAGCCAGAGGGTGGTGTTGGCTTTCAGAATGGCACGAACCTGTGGTAGTGCTGCCCTCCAGTGACCCCAGAGCCACCTCCTGGGGCAGCAAGATCTCTGTTGCAGCCCAGTCAGCAGGACAGGGCCTGGGCCTTTCTCTGGTGCTCGGTCGAGTTGGACCAGTCCTCGGGCTTGACCTTCGGTCGTGTGTCCTTCCCAAATCAACCACAATGGCTGAGGGCAGCCGACTTTGTTGTCCAAGCCTGGGAACTCCACCCAGACTTGCTCTCAGGGCAGAGGACTTTTCATCTGTATCCCACACTGCTCGGGCTGTAACAAAGTACCAAGACTGGGCCCTAAACAACAGACATTTATCCCCACACTTCCAGAGACTGGAGGTCCAAGACCAAGGTGCCGGCATGGCTGGTTTCTCCTGAGGCTTCTCACAGAGCTGTTTCGTCATTGTGTCCTCACTTCGTCTTTCCTTTGTGTGTTTGCTTCTGGAGTCTCTTTTTGTCCCATCACATGGGATTAAGGCCATCCTAATGGCTGTATATCCTGAATCTGGGCTTCCCCTTCTCTTGCTGGTTTATCTTTAACTTGGCATCTGCTTATATCACCCACAAGAAAATCATTTCATCTTCATCGAGTTCAGTTGTGATTGTGCAGGGTTCTACACCCACTGTCCAGTAGGCTACTGCTGCTGCTATTGCATGGCCCTGCCCAATGCAAGATGGGCCAGGACTCTGCATCCTTGCCCAGCTAAATGGGTGGAACACACCAATAAAAAATCACACTGGCCTCTTGGATTGCATTTCCCTGAGAACTAAAGGGGTTGAAAGCTCTTCCTCTATCAACTTCTCCCTGAGCTGCCTGTTCTTGTCTTTTGCCCATTTCTCTGTTGAGCTCTGGGTTTCCATCACACACGGCCAATGTGGTTGTCCTGGGTCATGGTACAGGAGAGCCAGGGCTGGGCCAGGCAGTCTCTATGCATCATTCCCTTCTGCGATGCCTCTTCCAGTAAGACAGTCCTTTCCAACAGATCACCTCACACTGTCCTCATCACCCCTGAAAGGAGTGACATCCATCTCCATGCCAATCTCAAGTGAGGCTAAGGGTGACCAAAGTCGTGAGGCTGTTTCGTGGCAGGGCTGAAGTGGGTACAAACTCCCTGTCACCGGAGGGACCCTTCTGTGTGTGCACCTGCAGGATCTGAGATTCCCTCCTCTGCCGTGTATTTGAGAACCTCCCATCGGGTTGCTGGGTTGTGTGGCAGCCAGGCGAGCTTTGGAACAAAGTTGCAGGCCAGGTCCCCATCCCACCCCATCTTCCCTTTGCTCAGGACCCCGTGCATCTGCCCATCTGTAGCCAGGAGCATCACACAGTGCTCGGTGATGCTGACAGGTGGTGGCAGTGTTGCATGACATAGTACATAAGACCCTGGCACCCAGTGGGTTGGGGCAATCGGAGGGTGGCCCTTTCCCTTCCAGGAGGCCTGTGTGCCCATCTCTCATGAGCAGCAGCTCAAGGAACTGGGGTCATGTGCTCTTGAGTTGACTCTTGGTGGGGTAGAAGCTGCTGGTCAGATTACTGAACTGACCTAAGCTTGTTAGACGGACTCCAGATGTATCCCCAAAGCCATCCACTTTTCCCTGCTGCCTGCCCTGACTCGTCCCTGGTACTGTGAGGATGACCTTCCCTTTCTGGTACTGGGCAGGCCTCTGCTCACGGGTCACCTCCTCCAGGAAGCCTTCTTTGACCTCCTCACCTGAAACAGCACCTCCACAGGTCATCCCATGCTGGTGCCTTTCCAGTGCTGGCCATTTGGGAAAGTGATTTCGCTTATTTATGCAAGAGTGAGTCCAACATTCGTCCTCTTCTCCGGCTGCACAGAGCCCTGATCTGTCCACTGGTCATCTGCTCTCTGGTCCCTCAGGTCTAGCACATGGTAGATACTCATGGAGCAGTGATGAGCCCCTTCCGCCCTGTGCCCCCACATTGCCTTGAGTCCAGGAGGACGGAGCTGCTCTTGTTTCTGAGCTCCAGGGCTAGGAGCCCCTCACACACCGCAAGGCCTCCGTTTTCTGTCCTGAGCATGAATGTTTGCATTTCTGTCCCGAGATACAAATGACCAAACATTCATTCCCAGACGTTTCCATTCAGAGCTGTGCTAGCCCAATGCCCAGTGCACATCCAAGTCTTTCAAGACTGATTTGATGGACTGTTTTGCCAGCTCTGTCTTCCACCTCTGCCTTGGCGTCCCGTGGGAGGAAGGTGTGGATTACACTGAGCCCTCACTCCAGCCCAATCCCCACATCTTTGCCCATGTTAGAGAAGAGGCTCCTTGGAGCCTCCCACACTGACATGCATGGTGAAATCTATTGAGATCAGCATTACCCTCAAAAGTCCTGTCTGTCCTCTGTAAAACTCAGAATCTCAGCTCTTCCATACACATACAGTAAAACATTTATGTAAACGTTGCTGTGTGGCTGCAGAGTACATATCCAAAACGGAAGCCCTAGGATTCACATTTTCTCCCTGGGTGCATTTGGTTAAATCTGAGGAAGTCGCATGCTAATGGGCTAAGACCCCGCCCACACCTGCAGGCACACCTGCCAGCTCCCTTTTCTGTTCCGTGGGTTGTTCTAGAATCTCTGCGTATGGGACACATGGGTCAGGCTTGGGACCCCTGCCTCTTTACAAGGACAGACAGAAAGGATGGACCAGTGGACTGCGGGGGCCCCTGGGAAGGGGTGGCAGGAAGGGCCTGGCAGTGTGACCTCCGCAAGGACCCTGGGCACCCAGAGACATCTGAACACACAGGACCGGAGGGTGGTAGGGAGGAAGGGTGGGGAGAGGCTGTGGCATAAGGTGGGGACTGAGCTCTGCTGCAGGCTTTGCTCGGGAGGGGAGCCGTCCAGGGGATTTAATCAAGGGGAGACAGGATGTAGGCCGATAATCAAATTCCTTGCACGCATAGAAACTTGCTGTCTCCAGCATTATCACCAAAATGGAAATGGTGATTTCCCGGTGTGTGTCCCTGGGGATGCTATACCCTTTTCCACTTACTCGTGGACTCCTGTTTGGTACTCTCCCGCCGCCGGGATTTTTCCAGGGATGGGCACATATGACCCAGGACTCAGCCCCTGGAGTCCACCCTGCTACTCTACCAAGTGGAAAACTCTGGTGCAGCGGTGGGCTTCTGCTCCATCCAGGGTGTCGCCGCATCTGTGCTGGACTATCGCTCGCCGTGACCCTGGGGGCCGGGACCCTCGCCTGAAGATCCACTAAGTGCCCAGAACACCTCCATCTTCTTACCCACATGCAGTGAGCTCTCAGGGAAGCCCTCACCAGTGTGGAAGGTGGACTGAGGGGTGGCCAGCTCTCCTTTCTCCCTCCCTGAACAATGCACCATCTTGCCCAAGCAAAAGACCTATTCTCTGCTCCGTTCTCGCT
Source organism: Fukomys damarensis (assembly GCF_012274545.1). NCBI lineage: Eukaryota > Metazoa > Chordata > Mammalia > Rodentia > Bathyergidae > Fukomys > Fukomys damarensis. Next base: position 26,996,162 of record NW_022900949.1, read on the forward strand.
TAGAACGCAGCTAACAAAGGACTTTTTGTCTCGTTTGCGTTTTTTTCTTTGCAAGCCTCAGTTCATCCTGGGTTTTAGCTCTCCTGACGCTATTCTTTGAGATGAGCCTTTTGTTACAGTGTTCTCTCTCCAGCTTTCCTGTGGTAGACAGTCTCTCTCTCTCTCTCTCTCTCTCTCTCTCTCTCTCTCTCTCTCTCTCTCACACACACACACACACACACACACACACCCGCACACGTGCATTCACTCAACTGTGGGAGCCTCACAGATCAATAATCCAGGTGCCCATACCTATGGGGAGAGAATCATATTTCAAGTCACTGCAAACTGTGGATGGATAACGTAATGGATCACAAACAGAGGGAGGGGATATCAGCAAGGTCCCCCTTGGTGGACACAGTGCTAAACAGTGACATGTCTCATCCTAGTTGCTGTCTACTAAGCCTCCCCAGGTATGGGCTAAGCCTGCTGTGGGCACTGCTTTCTTTGATCCTGCCACGATCTTGCCAGCAGGTAGATACCTCATTCCCATCTGACAAATGAAGAAACTAAGGCCTTGCTTGAGAGGCAGCTTAACTCACCCAAGGTCCAGCCACCCTGGGACGTGGAGTCAGGCTGTAAGCCCAGGGTTGGAGGCCACCGGCACCTGCTTGAACCCACCTGGCTCCATTCACAGCCCCTCCCTCACCGGGAAGGTGGATAGGAAGGGCATTTCATGGTGGAGCAGACGTCGACCATGGTGAGAGGCAGCCATGCGCCCCGGCCTTGGAGGGGGGAAGAAAGATCTGTAGGGCTGGACAGGGCCTGGGGACTGGCACACTCTGTCCCCGAGTTCCTGTCTCTGGGGCTGTCACCTCACCAGGCTCAGCCCAGACAAATGCCCCTGTGCCCCCAGATCTTCCAGTTGTACCTCGAGAGGCTCCCTCTGGACGTGGATGGCCACGTGTGGCCTTTTGAACCCACACGGCCAGGGAACTGCCCTGGCACGGGGCTGGCATGGGTAACCTTTTTCCATCTGTATATTTTCCAAATCATCACATATTTCAGCCTGTGTCACCACTGATTGCTTGCTCTCTGACCCACTGGCTTTAAATAGCAAATGAGAAAAAAACACAACACAATGCACTGTGGTTTCCAGTAAGATACCGTAAATATGCCCAGATAATATTCCAGTGTGAGCCATTTTCAGGGCGGTGGAGCGGAATCTTTCAGGCAGGCTTGGACATCGTTCGTTTCCTCTGTCCCCACTGGGATCATCATGGAGCTGGAACACAGGGCGTCGGCTGGGCCCCACTTTTGCCTCCGTGATAACACGTGCCACTCTTTAGCTGCCACCTTCTGGGGCGCTGGATTCGGAGGTCTTGTGGGGTCCTCAGAGTAGCTTGGCAGTGAGCCTGGAGTGCCATTTCACAGATGGGTTGGCAGAGGCTCAGGGAGGCGGAGGAGAGGGCATGCTCAGGATGGAGAGGAGGGACTGACAAGCTCCCTCTTACCCAGCTCTGAGCTGCCGTCACCCAGGTGTCTCACTGGGCAGTGCCCCAAGCTTCTACATGAAACTTGACCCGGGCAGGCGGTGGGCTGGGAGTTGAGGAAGGCGTGGTTGTGGGGAGGGCAAGGATGCCACCCCGCAGCTTGAGACCCTGAGTCCAGTCCTGGTCCTCCTGAGTCACTGCGGAAACTGTCACTCCAGGAGGGGCCCCTTGTCATCTGTCCTCTGGATCGGTCCTCTGACTCGGAGGATAGCAGGGGCCTCTGCCCAGGCAGGATGGCAGGAACGCAGGGCCCACTGCTCCCCACATCCAGAGCCTGGCTTTGTCTCCGGCCCCCTGCCTCACCTGTCCACTGCAGGTCACACCTCTCGGGGCCACTGTCCCTGCCACCCCGCTGTGGCAGAGTTCCGGTGTGCTTTCCCAATCTCCAACACAGTAGGAGCTGAGAGAAGGGACGGGTCATGTGCTTGGTCCCTAAGGTGGGGGAATCTTCCTCTGTGCCCGGGAGGGGGAGGGAGGCAGCCATTCCTGGGGGTACACAGCACCCTCAGAGCCCAGAGTCCCTCACCAGCCTGTGGGAGGATCTGGGAAAGAATGTGGGCAGGAAATTGGTGGGACTGGAAGGGGCTCCAGGACCTTGGGGCAGGCAGGTAAGAGCAGGTCAGACTCCGACCTGGGCTGTCCCACTTGAGTCCTTGCAGGCCGTGGCACATTTCTGGCGTCAGTATGAACATCTGCAAAGTGGAGACCGTAACAGTCCAACCTCATAGTGTGGCAGGGGCCAAGAGGGGCCAGCTGGGAGCAGTGTGGGTGGTCAGGCCCGGGGCGTCTCTGAGTAGGCCGAGACCCCTGTGCCTCAGGTTGGCACCCTAGCTCTGCCCAGGAATCACCTGACTTCTCTGAGCCTTGGTTTCCCCTCCCCATCTGCCTGGTGAAGGACGGGCTGGATGGAGTCAACTATGCCTGTACCCCCACAGGCAGGTCTTAGGGTCTCGGGTTCCTGTCCACTCCCTCTCCACTGTACACTGCACTCTCAGCTCAGCCAGCCGTCCTGCTTGGCAGGGCCCAGCTAGTCCTTTCTCGGTGAGCTAGAACTGGGCACCGAACACCACTTCTGGACAAGAGTGGGCACCGTCCCCCGAAGGACCCCTTCCGACTCCAGCCATGGGCTTCCAGATGCAGAGACGGCCAACAACAGAGCTGCTGCCCCGCATGGGCCCTGAACACCAGGTCGGGTGGGTTCTAAATGGGGAGCATCAGTGAGTCACTTTCCCCCCCAAGAGCCCATTTCCCCAGATGCGAAGTTGTGGAGAGCAGTGTCCACCACTGGGGGTGCGACAGGCCTCAGTGCAGAGCCCACTGTGAGCCTGGCCTCCAGTAGGTGCTCAGTGAACGTTCCTTCCTCTCTATCCTGTCCCTCCCACACTCCTGAGCCCTCTCGTCCTCTGGCCAGCAGCTGGCACCGGGTGGGGGCTGGGAGGAGAGGTTGGGGTTCATCTTGGGCTCCACACCAGCCTGGCTAGGCTGCTCTGAGCCTCAGTCCCCTCGCCGCACAGTGGGGCACTGTTATTAACTCCTCAAGGAGCTGTGTCCCTGAGGATAGAGAGCACCCTCTTCCGCACGGCTGTGCAGAGTCCAGAGAGTCAGGAGCGTAAGACCGAAAGGGTTCATGGGTTGTACCAACTGTGTCAATCACCGCTGCTTATTTCAACACCTCCTGTGTGGCAGGTGCCATCTCCTTCTCCCTAGGGTTGGACTTATTTACAGATGGGGAAACAGGCTCAGCAAAGTTCATGACTTGCCCAAGGTCCCCCAGTTCCAGAAGCAGGGTTGACATGGGAACTCAGGTCCGTGTCGTCCTTTTGTCCCTCACTCGTGGTGGAGGTGGGTGAGCAAGGCAGCGTGGCTCCCGTCCCCTGTGCACCTGCAGTGGTCTGAGCAGGCGGGCACAGCCTGGGCACTTCTGGAACACTTCCTCTTGCCTGCCTGGTGCTCACCCTCCCCTTCTCCCAGGCCTGTGACGCTAGTTCCTGCCGTGTGTCCACGTCACAGAGAGAGCGACAGCGTCTCAAAGAGGCGCGCAGGCCAGGTCAGTCACATCGCCCAGTGGCAGCAGTGGGTCCAGACAGCCCCTGTCTAAAGTCGGTGGACAAAGCCAGTGTCCCTTCCATACCTGGGCCCCTGGGGGCTCTGAAGCCAGGAGTGACTTCCCGCTTCGCTCAGCAAGCAGGTGCTGTGGGGAAGATCCATGTGACAGAGAGGGGAGGCCCGGGGCCCTGGGAGCCCACCTGGAATTCAGAGCAGTGCGACCGGGGTGTGCTGGGGACAGGGGTGGTGACCTGCGGAGTAGTGGAGGGGGTGTGTGCAAAGCTGAGACTGAAGCCTGGAAGACAGACAGGTCTCAGGCCTGGGGTCCCTGCCCTCCTCCGCTCTGCACCGTGGAGTCCTAAAATCCCCGGAGTGAGACACTCCTCGGTCTCTATGGGGGCCTAGGTCCGATCAGGGTGCAGCTCGGCTCGGCCGCCTGCCAGCTGGGTGCCCTGGACAGGGCAGCCCTTTCTCCTGGCTTCAGTTTCTTCCTCTGTAAATGAGGAGACATGAAGACCTGTCTTTGCCTTCAGCCTCCTCTCTTACGAGGAGGAGCAGCTATCAGTGGCCTCCACACAGTGCCACAGCTGGGGTTTGGGGCCGGGTTCTAAGTGCTTAGCTACTGGGCATTTGTTGGCACCACCCCCAGGGTTTGTCCTCTGGAGTATGAACGGGTGCCCAGGGCAGGTGGGCGCATTCTCCTGGCCCCTCCTGGGGTCTGTGCACCCCAGCAGCATGCAGGGGGATGGGCTTGAGCTTTCAGTGTGGGCCAAGGTAGGAACAGGGCCACAGGTCCCCGCGGCCCATGAACTCCCACCCTCACGCCCCCCTCTGCTGAGCCGCACCCCTTGCTTGTCACTGAGCCAGCTAGGGTGGGTGCAGGCCTTTGCTGGGTGTCCCTGCCCGGGGACCCTGGCCATCAAGTGCTCCTTCTTTTTTTTTTTTTTGTTTTTTTGGTACCGGGAATTGAACTCGGGTCCTTGCACTTGCGAGGCAGCCCACCGAACCGCTGAGCTACATCCCGGCCCAAGTCCTCTTTCTTTTCCAGCTTCAGCAGAGCTCAAGACCTGGCTGCTGTGCCCTGCACCCTTCACACCAGCCCCCCTTTGCAGAGCCCTGCAGTGTGAGGAGGCCCATTCCACTCTGACCCACGAGGCTGTCTCTTCCATCTTCACAGGGCTGTGACAGGGGCCTGCGTCCTCCTGTGAGCCCGGCTGAGTCTGCCTTCTTGATTTCACACGACAAAGCATTCCTGGGTTGTCAGCAGAGCGGGGTTCACCCTGTGCGGGCACCACGGTGTCCTCAGCCATCTGTCCCCGCCCTGCCGGGCACGTGCTCCCCACAGCTGCTCTCTCATGCAGACCGAGGAAAGGAAACCGGCAGAGCTGGGGCTGGGGAGGTGCCCAAATCACACCCTTTGCGAGTCCCAGAGGTCAAGGATCCACTGAGGAGCCTCGCTCCTGGGAGCCCCGTGTGGGGCCGTTCGTCGAGGCTGTCACCAGGCATGTCCCCTCTCTTACCCTCTCCGGGGCTCCCGGGGCACAGTAAGGAGCAGAGCTGGCACGGGACCTCAGTGTCCTGCACCCCAGAGGCCCTGTGTTAGCAGGGATGGAGCACTGGAGAAGAGCCGGCCCCGGGGCAGGGGAGCTGTCTGCGTCAGAGGGCAGTATTTGGGGGCTTGTGCCTCAGCAGCCCGGTGAGGCGGGTGGAGAGAGAATATACCGGCCTCAGATGCCAAGCGGCAGCCGCCTCCCCCTCGTCCCTGGTGCCCTCCTCCTCCCTCTCTCTTCAGTATCCCTTAAAGCCTCTCCACCCCAGCACCCAGAAACACTTTCTCCAGGCCCTGCTGGCCTGCCCGGCTGCGCCGGCCGTCGGCATCTGCTCCTGGCTCAGGCCTCTTCCCGGGCCTCCCCTGCGACACCCCGGCAGTGCCTGGACGGTCCCCACGCTGCGGTGCAGGTGCTGCTCGCAGACCATTTCTGTGGAGCGGGCGACGCTGGCCCTAGGAGGGCGGGGGACGTGGCAGTGAGGGCCGTGGGCACCAGAGCAGGGGGACCGCAGGAGGCGCAAGGATGAAGCCTCCTGTTCTCTGCCGCCCCAAGAGCGAGGGAGGGACTCAGCTCAGAGCTCTGGCCAGCGGCTCCGCCCCGCCCAGGCGCCTTCCCAGGGACAGGCGGCCACGAGACCCCCCGCAGAACCTCTCCCTCTTCTGTCCCCTCAGGGAGCCGGGAGGCCGCCTTCACCTACGCCATCATCGCCGCAGGCGTGGCCCACGCCATCACCGCCGCCTGCACCCAGGGCAACCTGAGCGACTGCGGCTGCGACAAGGAGAAGCAAGGCCAGTACCACCGCGAGGAGGGCTGGAAGTGGGGCGGCTGCTCCGCCGACATCCGCTACGGCATCGGCTTCGCCAAGGTCTTTGTGGATGCGCGCGAGATCAAGCAGAACGCCCGGACTCTCATGAACTTGCACAATAACGAGGCGGGCCGCAAGGTAGGCAGC
>NW_022900949.1:27002509-27011694 GCF_012274545.1 Fukomys damarensis
TTGTTGACTAGAGAGACTGAATTTCGGTTAAAACGAGGCGGGTGCAGAGTAGGTGTGACCCTTGTCTCGGTCCAGAGTCGGCTGTGCGGCGCAGGCTGAGTCAGGAGGAGGCTTCCCAGGGCTTGGCTGCCATCGCAGCTGACTAGTCCTTGGTCTCCTTAAGCAAGACCTAAAGCTCACCATGAAGAAGGTGAACGTTCCCTCTTTACTGCGCCTTCACATCCTCTTGGACTTGAGAGTCAGGAATGCTTTGGGATGTTCCCAGAGGAGGTGGCTGGGACAGATGGAGAATGACACTTCATGTCATGAGAGTGGCTGTCCAAGGGCCGGAGGAGCAGAGGGGTCCGCAAACCCAGAGAACACGGCAGGGGATCTCTCGGGGAGGCAGGGCCTGTGGAAGTGAGGACCGGCCATAGTCACTGAGAAATGGATCGAGTTACCAATACGGAAGCGAGCTCCCCATCCCAGGAAGTATTCAAGCATCTGCAGTTGGCCAGACATCTTGGGGTGGCCACTTCAGCACTGTGGTTTGACCTGGGGTTGGCTGTGGGTTCTGGCCAGGCCTGTGAAGGACGAGATTCTCAGAGCTAACCCTGGGTCTGGGAGGGTTGGGAGGGGATTTGGTCTCCAAGAAGCGCTGTGAGCCAGCATGAAGAGGGAGGAGGGCCCAGGGCTGGCCTGGGGTGGGGGACGGGGCACCGCAGTGACAGGGCCAGCGGGCAGGGCCACCGTGAAGAGCCGCAAACAGGCAGCGGCAAATGTGGGGCCAGGCTGAATCAGGAGCACGGCCCACGCTCGGCCCCACACCTGGTCTCCAGCCCTCTGATGACTGCCGTTTCCGTCTCCAATCTCTATGCGGTCACCGTGCTTTGAAATAGCGTTGTCATCGCTAACTATTGGAAGACAAGAAAAGCCAAAGCCAAAGACCCCGAGGGTCTTTGGGTCAGGCATACGCATCACTGGCTGAGCAGGGCTGTCCCTTCCGTCCGGGCTTGGTGATGAGTAGCAAAGTGGCAGGGTCTTGTCTTGGCAGAGCCAGACCTCTTCTAACTCATGGAGTCCTCATGGTGTCTCCAGGAGGCAGCTGGACAGGTGAGGAGATCAGCAGTTAAGGACCCTGCAGGTCCTACAGCTAATAACCAGTGTGTCCTGCTGTGGCACATGTGACCTCGATGCACACGCACAGGGCCAGGGCGTGGCGGTCACGGCGTGGCGGTCATAGCGTGGCTTGGTGGCCAGGCCACCCCCTCTCCTCCCCATACCTCAGAGCTCGTCTGGGCACTCGGGCACTGGCAGGAGGGGTCTCTCCGGCCCTGACGGTGGCGAGGAGCTGCACACCTCCGTGGGAGAAGGCCCAGTGCCTCCTCTGGGCCCGAGGCCACATCCTGTGTGTCAGAGCCTCCCTCCCGCAGCCCCGCTGAGTCACACAGCGCCGCTCACCCCTGGGTAATCCCCTGAGGCCCTGCCTGTCTGGGCCCGCGGTGGGCACTCCTGCCCAGGCTGAGACCGCATGGCAGGCGGACTCCCGCAGTTCCTTCCTCACCTCGGGGCCAGAGCCCGCAGGTCACAGGTCACAGACAGAGGGGAAAGGGGTCCCTCCCGCACCCCGGTCCTCATCCAGCTGCCCGCTGGGCCGCAGCGAGGGTCCCCGGGGGGAGGAACCGGGCTCTGCTGGCCCTGCCAAGCATGCGGCTTTTTCTTCTGTGTTCTCTATTTTTCATGCTTGCGTGTGTAATGATTACATTCACCGTGAGGAGTTGGCACGTGGCATCGCACATCTTGATGCCTTTTTCATCCCCTTCCCCTCCCGTCTCCTCCCTGTTCCCTCCAGCTCTGCGTCTCCTTCCCATTTGCATAAGCTCTGGTCCCATTTTTCTCTTTAATTTACTTGTGTTTTCATCCCTCCCGCCCTCCGTCCCGCCCCCTCCTTCCATTCTTGATCCCCTTCTTCTTTGAAAAAGATCTTCCTGTCTTTTATCTCGCTCCGCATTTTCACTTGGTGCTTCTCAGGGAAGAGAAACCGTGCAGTATTTCAGCGTGTGTGTCCGATTTGCCTTACATAACATTGGTACGGTCTCGAGCTGCATCCCTTTTCTACCGATGATGCTTGTTTTTCTTGCTGGCAGAGTAGTACTCCATTGTGTGTGAAAGCCGCATTTTCTTATCCACACGTCTGTGATGGAAGATAGGCTGTTTCCTACATGCCATTGTGAATTGTGCTGCTGTATACATGGCTATCGGCCACTGTGAATCGTGTTACTATCAGCACGGGTGGTGGCCTGGGTCACCATACTCTGATGGCTCTAACTCCTTCAGGACGATTACTAGATGAGGGGTAGCTGGGTCGAAGGGAATTTCTAGTTCCGGTTTTTTGAGGAATCTCAGGCTGATGTCCGGAGCGTAGCGACTGTCCAGGTTTGCATTCCTGCCGACCGTGTAGGAGTCTCCTCTATGCCGCCGCTTCCCCAGCACTTGTTACTGCTTGGTTTCTTGCTGGTGGCCATTCTCTCTGGACTGAGATGGGATCTCAGCGTTGTTTTCCTTTGCGTCTCCGGCGCAGGCGTGAGGCTTGTGCCTGAGGTTCAGTCTCTCGTGTGCAGAGCTGACCTGGGAGCCGTTGGGGTCAGGGGCCAGGACCCCAAGATCTGCGGGCTCTGGAGGAGGTGGCCCCAAGACGAGTGAGGTTGGGTTAAGCCAAGAAGGGGGGCAGACGCCAGGTCGGTGTGGAGGGGCGGTGGACAGCGCTTGCAAGGTGGAGGCGAGGGGTGCAAGTGTGCCCCAGCCCAGTGGCCTGGAGGGCCCTACGGGGTGACCATGGTGGGAGCGGTCTGCATGGCGGTCCCCTGCTCAGCCAGGGTGGCAGCCTTAGGACCTGCCCCAAGTCCCTGTGGCCACCTTGTCCTGTGGCCCTTATCGGGCATGATGCCCCCATTCAGAGAAGCATCCCCTCCTACTCCTTCCCAGCCGCGTCTGGGAAGCTCCCCGTCTCAGGCTGAAGCCTCATGAAGGACAGAGATGCCCAGTGTGTCTGTCACAGCTGCTCCCCAGCTCAGGCATATAGCAGGCACTGTGAATACGGACCGGTGGGTAGCTGAGGCCCTTGAAGTAGCTGGGAGCTATGGATGGTTCTAGACCAAGGGAGAGGCAGAAGTCACAGGAACAGATTCTTGGGAGGGACACAGTGGGGCCTGGGCCAGCAGTGGGGGGGTAGGCGAAAGCAGGGAAGCCCACGGAGAGGGGCACCCAGGGGAGAATGTGGCCCAGAGCTGGCCCTCGGGCACCCAGGACAGTGGCCACACAGCTGAGCAGAGAGACAGGGTGGTGATTCCCAGCCAACCCCGGGCAGGCAGGAAGGGCAGAATCAGCAGCAGCTGCAGTGGGTTCGGGCCCTTCGTCCACCAGGCAGTGGCCCTGGCCTTGTTCTGGGTCACAGGTGCCGGCCGGTAGACTCCTGGGCACAGATGGTGCTGCTGGTTGCAGGACCAGAACCCTGGGAGGGGCCAGGCGCAGAGAGAAGCAAGCCGTGTTGTGGAGGAGAGGAGGCCAAGGCTCGGGCTCCCCCCGCTGGGAAAGCGGGGAGCGGGGCGGACTCCACGGAGGGCGCAGAGCCCAGGAGGGACGAGAAACACTGCTGGTGTCTTCGGGGCCTGCACCTGTGCTGGGACGTGAGGCCCACAGTGAAGCCACACAAGCTCAGGGCAGGAGGCAGCAGCCTTCGTCTGTGGGATAGGGCAATGCTGGCCCTGTCGCCTCCTCTGGTGGCCAGGAACTCAGACTGGGCGGCCCAGGGCCCTCACATCCTGGCGGGCGGGTTCTCGAGTCCCAGGACCCTCAGCCGGGAGGGAGAGAGGAATCAGAAGCTGTGTGTCGAAATCTGTGGGTGGCCGAATCGTTGCAGCTTTGCATCATTTCTTTGCAAAGGACCCCATGGGTCATGTTCTTGGGCCATTCTGTCCCGTAAGAGTCAGACAAGGGCAGCAAAAACCACACCTGGGGATTGCACAGCCAAGGAGAAACGTGATACAGAAGGTACAGAAAAGAGGCAAGAGAGAGGAATGGTTCTGCCTGGGAGGGTTCTGAAGATTGCTGAAATTAAGAAGGAACTTCAGGTTGGGCTTTGAGGGATAACTAGGAGTCCTCAAGATGGACCGGAGCAGGCCTGTAGCTCAGTGGGACAGCACACGTGTGTGAGGCTCAGGACTCTCTGTAGCTGTGTCACGAGTGAGGGCAGAGCAGAGGGACTCAGTGGGAGATGGGAGGGTGCTGCTGGGTGCTTGGAAAGGAGATCGTGCGCTGCAGCTGCTGCCAGGACCTCAGCTCTGGAGCAGGCTCCCAGCGGGGGCTGCTTGCTGGAGACCAGGAGTGGAAGGTGCACCCCGGCCTCTGTAAACCTGGCACCATTTGGGGAAATAAATGGGCACGGGAAGGAAAGGACCCCAGGCAGGTGAAAGGGAACCAGGAACCTGGGCTCCCCGTGCACCGACCATCATCCCACTCAGGAGGCGGAGACAGGGACCCCAGTCTGCACCCGAGCCCCTGCCCTGCGCCTGGCTGAGGCAGTGCTGCTGGATACACCCCAGGGGCCCGGAGGAGGGAGGACTGTGGGGAAGGGGACCCAGCTGGGCCGGGCTGGCTCCTGCTGGAATGCGGCTGCTCCAGCCGGTGAGCTGCGGTGAGCTCAGGGCCCTGGAATTCCACCTGAGGAGCACAGCCGCCTCCCAGCCTCCTCCTGTGCGGAGGGTGCCGGTCTTGTCCCTTCCTGCCCTGCCCGGCTGGGCTGGGTGCTCCCTGGAGCTGGATTCCCACTTCTGCCCTGGCCCCAGTGGGCCTGTACCATGGGGCAGCCTGGCCCCAGATAAGACTTGCCTAGCTATGCTCCCCTCCGCAGTCCCGAGGCCACTTGCATATTTGGCCAGAGAAAGTGGTTGGCAATGGCATGTGAGGGCCTGGGGAGCCCCACCCGCAGTGCCTGGGGCCGCTGACCAGGCAGGCCAGTAGGAGGTGTCCCCAGGCTGTGCCTCCAGCCCTGCCCCACACCCTCGGGATTTTGTCTTAGAACTGACTGGTTAGCAGCCAGCCCTTGCAGACTTGGATTGTGGCAGTCTTAGGCAAATCTCTCACTCAGGACCTCAGCCTCTACCACCACGCAGATTTCTTCCTTTTGGTCTTCCACATAAGGACACAGAGTTTTTTGGAATTTCGGGTGCCAAACTTATCTCCAACTACCCTCTCCTGCAGACCAGCCTCCTGCCACACATTCATGGCATCACTCAAGCTTGTTCCTACCCCAGAACCTTTGCACATGCAGCTTCATCTGTGCAAAAGGCTCTTCCTTCAGTCTTTGCATAAGTAGCTTCTCTATTCCTCAGATTGCCTTAGCAGGGAAGCCCTTCTTGAGTTGTGCTCCCAGCCTCCACCTTGTCTCTCTACACCACCCTGCTTTCCTTTATTTTTCCGTGTAACACCATCCAGTAGCTCTTTATTGCATGTTACCCCATACTACAAGGGAAGGGTGGCGTAAGCTCGCAATTGTATCCTTGTGCTTTGAGTAGTGGCTGGCACTTAACAGCTGCTCAAGAAATATTGAATGAATGAATGAGCAAATGAAGGCAAGAACAAGAGCCTGCTCTTCCTGGGGGAGTGTCTCAGGAGCAGGGCTGCCAGGTACAATCCAGGACTCTCAGGTGAATGGGAACCTGAGCTAAACCACACTTTTTATGTCCCAAATACTGCGTCAGAGATACAGTTAAAAACAAAATTCACCTCAGATTCAAATTTAACTAGGTTTCTTCTATTTCTGAGAAAATATATATCAGGATCATGATCGAGTTGTGAGAGTACAGCTTACAGCACACAGTTGCGGGGTCCCGTGGAACCGGTGTCCAGTTCTGCTCCACAGTGACAGCTTGACAATGTCATGACCGGGCTACAGATGCTGACACAGTCGGCACACACAGGGCCAGCAGGGTCCCCACACTGCCCTGTCTGTCCACAGCGGCTTCCCTCTTGGCCCTGTCCCTGGAAACCACTCATTTTCAGGGCTTGTTTCTAATAACATAAAGCCAGTGTGAAGATTTCTGTATAGGCTTTTGTGCAAACAGAACTTTCCGTTCCTCTGGGTTAAAGGCCAAGAAAGCAAATGTATCATACCTGGGTCTGTAGCTTTATAAGGAGGGGCTGGGCCGCTTTCCAGAGTGGTCGTGTGAGCTCTCTGTTACTATACAATAAACACCCAAGACCATTCCCTTAAAAAGAGGAAAGGTTCACTCTGGCTCGTGGTTGTAGAGGGTATGGTCCGTGGTTTGCTGGGGCGTTGCTCTGGGCCTTTGGCGGCACATCAGGGCACAGAGTAGCAAAGCCTGTTCATCTCGGTCCACAGGTGAGACACCTTCTGGCACATGGCTCCCGCCTGTCCCTCCCACAGGGGGTGTCTGTTCATTCCTTTTGCCCATTTCTTATTAGACTGCTGATTTCTTTACTATTGCATCGGGCTTTACATATTCCAGATGCTAGGCCAGTGTCAGGAGCGAGGTTTTCAATATCTTTCCTCAGCCTCTAGCTTACCTTTTTAGTCTTCATAGGGTTTATTGCAAAGCAAAAGTTTTTTACTTTGCCAAGGCCTAGGTGACCAATTTTTCCTCTTAGTTTATGGATTTTGATTTTTTTCTAAAGTTCTTTACTCAGCCTTAGATCCTGAAGGTTTTTCAGTCTCTCTTTTTTTTTTAAAGTTCTATATTTTACATTTAAATCCACAGTCCATTTTTACAGTTCTTTAAAAAGTACAATTTTTTGCTGGGCATGATGGTGCACACAAGTAGTCCCAGTACTCAAAGAGGCTGAGGCAGGAGGATCACCATGAGGTCAAGGGCAGCCTGAACTACATAGCAAGACCTTACCTCCAAAAACATGCAAATGCATTTTTTTATTTGACATATTTGTATATTTCTTTATTTGTTTGTGTGTTTGTTTATGGTGGCGCTGGGAATTGAAGCCAGGATCTTCACCCTGAGCCACAGTCCCAGCTTTTTTCCTTATTTTTTAATTTTGAGACAGAGTCTTGCTAAGTTGCCCGGGCTGGGCTCAAACCACGATCCTCCTGCCTCAGCCCCCCAAAGTGCTGAGATCACAGGTATCCACCACTACACCCAGCCCATTTTTATTTATTTTTCAATGTGGTAAGCTATACCTCACATAAAACAGAGCACTTTGGCCCCTTTTTTAAGCACACAGCTCAGCAGCGTTAGGTAGATTCTTACCCTCCTGCCGTCATCACCATCCTCCCTGGAACATTTCTGGCTCCCCAAACTGAGACTGTCCCCACCCAACACTCACTGTCCCCTCCACGGGCCGGGTGCCTCCACTCTATCTCCGCCAGCACGGGGACCTGAAGCCTGCGTGATGTTCTCGCGTCTGACCCATCCGGATGAACTCGAGAAAGAGCCGTGATTCTTGGGTTGAGGCCCATCGTTTGGCCCGTTTCCGTGCTAAGTCAGGCCGCCCTGCCCACCTCTGCGACAAGGAAAGGAGAGCAGGCCTGGCCCGGGCTGGAAGCTGGAGGCCAGCCCTTCCTGGCACCCCTTGAATCCAGGGGAGGCTGAAGCCAAAGCCACACCCCCAAAGAAGGGGACACGGGATTCCCTCCGGCCGGCTCCAGCTCAGAATCCCTTCTGCTGTCTGAGGCGAGGAACTGAGTGGGGTGACGCCTGGGGTGGAGGCCGGGGAGCCTGTGAGGCCACAGCGGTAGCAGACAGGGCTCGGGGACAAGATGAGGAGGCGGGCAGTGGGGGGGGGGCGCCCCGGGGCTGCAGAGGACCCCGCCCATCCACGGGTGTGGGCAGAGACGGCCTTCAGAAGTCACCTTTGGGAGAGTTTGGTCTTTGTGCTTTGTTTGGTTGTTTCTTTGGCTGTTGTTTAAGACCGAACCTCCCTAAATTGCCCAAATGGGGCTGAGCTTGGCCGTCCTGGCCTCCACCTCCTGAGTCGATGGGTTGCAGGTGTGCCCCACTTTCCCGAGGGGCCCGCGAAGGGTGTAGCTGCGGTGGCTGCCGGTCCTGTGTCCTCTCCTTCAGCTCCTGTGCAGCTGAGCCAGGAAAGCAGGGAGCGGGGAGCCGTCCTGGGGGGCCCAGAGCCTCCCCCGAGTGAGGCGGAGCCAGGGACTCACTTGCATGGCGGTGAGACCAAGTCAGAAGGCGTCCACTGGGGACAATGGCCTCCTTTGTCCTCACGAAGGGGACCGGGAGCCCTGGGTGTTATCAAATCTTCCAGGGAGAGGGGAGGGGACCGAAGTGATGGCGGGACAGACAGGAGGGGCGGGGGTCCTGGAGGAGGAGGACAGGCTCCGCAGCAGGCGCCCACAGCCTGCCGCTTGGTGTCCTGAGAACTCCGGGACGACTGTCCCCAGAAGGACGCCTGTCCGATGCCTAGGGGCATCTCAACTCCTCAGGGCACCCCACGTCCCTTGCCCACGTCCCCGAGAGGTTTGGCTGCTCTGCTCAGATGGCCACGGGGCCCTCTACCGGCTGGGCTGTCCTGGGGCATCAGGGCAAGGGGCCGGCCCTGCCAACGGGCTCCCCACATGGTCCTGAGTCCCCTGCTGGGGCCCTGTGCTCCTCAGAGGGGACCTCGCCAGGAAGGGTCCACTGTTTCCCCCACCCTGCAGAGGAGGACAGCCGAGGCCCAGAGCAGCTGAGCAGGGCGCTCGAGGTTACCCTGGTGGGACGCACAGGAGGGAGCCAGGATTCCCCGCCAGCCCCCCACCTGTGCCTCAACATGTGCATGTGCTCGCCAGGCAGCCTCTGCTCACCCGTCCTCCGCGGTGGGTGGGGAGCTGTGCTTAGACCGGAAGGACGCTTGTACTGTGAATAACAAGGCTCTAGCAAGCTACACTTTCCCTTCTGAAACCTGCACCGACTTTTCCCTTTCTTAACACCTTTGCCGGCCGAGCGCCCCAGCTGTGCTCGGGTGGAGGCCCTGTGCCCACTTTGGGGGCCGGACAGCTCAGGGCTGCTGTCCACGCCCACTCTGACTCCAGCATCCCCGCCGGGCTTCTGCTGTGAGCCGGGCTGTGAGAGCGACCGGGTGTGCAGAGCTGGGACGGTCCCAGGGTGCGCAGGCGGCCACCGCGTGGACCTGGGGATGCGGAGCTGTGACGTCGCTGAACAGGGAGGGTCGGGGAGCCGTTTCCA
>NW_022900949.1:27011818-27024632 GCF_012274545.1 Fukomys damarensis
GCCCACACTCAGCCTCCTGCACCCAGCGGCCCACGGCCCCTGGCAGCAGCCTCCTGGCCCACGCAAACTGTGGGCCGAGCCAACCCGCCTTCCTCCCACACACCCGGTCAGGAAGTAGCAGCCCCTCCTCTGGCTGTGCAGGACCACGCTTCTCCCTTCGCTCGCGCTGTGCTGTCTTTGCACCCCACAGTCTTCCCGTCCAGCCACCTCTACTTATCTAGAATCTGCCCCAGACTCAGGGCTCTGGCTTTGAGCTGCCACTCCTCAAACACAAGAAAGCCAGAAACAGATTCTGCCCACACCCTGCCCAGTGGCCCAAACCACCAGCCTCCTTCAGTCCCTTCATGGGTAACTTAAGCTCTTCTCTCTTCTTCCATAACCACAGTGACTCCCATCCCTTCCAGAACACATGCTGAGTCTTCTCGGCCTTCCGACTTCCCTATTTTCCATACCCCCTTGCTCACTCTGTTCCGCTTACACTGGTCTCCCCACTGTTCATCAGATGTTCTGCATTTGCCCCTGCCCCAGGCACTTTGCACTGGCCATTCCCTCAGCCTAGAGCACTGCCCACACCACATCCGTTCCTCAGTCCCCCAGATGTTCACTCAAATGTCGTGTCTCCAGGAGCCTCTCCTGACCCCACTACTTGAGCTGCCCCTCTCTGCCTCACCACTTCTGGTTTCCTCTCATGCTGTTTTCTGATAGCTCTGGTGAGCACCAGATGTGATGTTGGCGGTGTGCTGTGGGTCCCAGTGTGGGAACAGTGCGTGCTCTAACTGAAGCTTCTGTCCCACCGTTTGTGCCTTCAGTGCTTGTCCCAGGGGCCCAGCTGCGAATGACTTTTCTTTGGGGAGGACTTTTGTTTTCTTGTTCTTAGTTTTGGGGGGACAGGGTCTTGCTATGTCATTCAGCCTGGCCTTGAACTCACTAGATAGCCCAGGCTGGCCTCGAACTCTTAGCAGTCTTCCTGCCTCAGCCTCCTGAATGCCAGTATGACAGGCATGAGCCACCACACCCAGTGACTATTTATTAAAAACACCTACAAAGCTTATGTCTTAATCCAGGTACTATTTGAAGTATTTCATATACACGAATTCATAAAATCCTCTTAAAAACCCACTGAGGTACCTGCTACTGTGGCCTTCCTTGTACAAACAAGGAAACAGAGACACGGGGAGATGCTGTGACTGACCCAAGGTCACCCTGCTAATAAATAGTCCATATGAATTGAGGCCTTAGGGCTCCATCCCTTGCATATCCCCCCACTCACCCGTTCATTAAATATTTACAGTGCAACCTTTGCGGTAGGCACAAGACTTTGGAGACCGACAGATGACTCAAAACTTCAGGGAGTTTTTGCAGGGAGCTCACATTCCGGTAGGAACTGCTGGACCTGTAGGTAGAAGGAAAGGAAAGATCGCCACTCAGCAAGCCTCAGCCGGAGCCAGTGTGTCAGCTCTGTCTGGAGCCCTGGAAATCAGAGATACATAAGACTCCATTTCTGCTTTGGTGGGCTTGCACGGTCAAGACCCAGGGAGAAGGATTACTGTGAGTGGACGCGGTCACAGGAGCTGGAGGAGGGGCGTGGAGAGGGCTGTGGGGCCCAGAATAGGTGTCCATCTGGGAACTGGCTTGGGTGGGGGATGGCCGGCTGGAAGGGTGGATGGACGGACAGAGGGACACACAGAAGAATACATGTTAGCAGACGGCTAGATGGATGTCTGGTTGGATGGTTGGATGGATGGACGGATGGACGGATGGACGGATATTATTTGGAATACTAATTGTTGAATGAATGGGTAAAAAGCTGAGCTCACTGCTGGGGAGTTGGACATTTTCCCAGTGAGATCACCAGACCAGCTGAAAGGAAGGATTGGAAATCCATGCCTTCATTCATGCAACAAATATTTAGTAAGCACCTCTTCATGTGTCTGGTAGTGTTTCGGGCTCCCGGGTTCAAGGTGGCACCCGCCTCCGTGGAGCTGACGTTCCAGAGGAAGGCCGACAACAAATAGTCAGGCAGAGACAGACTACGGTGGGACAGCGGTGAATGCTAAGATGAGAAAGAAAGCAGGGCGAGAGGGCGGAGATGACCAAAAGGGACATCGTTTCGGGTGGCCAGGAGAGACCTCAGTGAGATGGTCGGGGGTTTCCGAACCAGACCTGAGCACCTGGGTAACCCACTTCAGTCAGGGAGAACAGGAAGTTCAAGGGCCCTGGGGCACAGCAGCCAGCGAGGCTCTCCTGGGGTTTGCAGCGAACTCGAGGTGGGGAGGAGTCAAGGGCAGGTGTGTGGGGTCACAGGGAGACGGGCACATCGCTCCTGGGCCCTCCTAGAAGCCCAAAGGGCCATGGAAGTGGGGCTGGGTGTGGGGAGAGGTTCCCGGTGGGGGCGTCAGCATTTTAGTTACAGCTCCCAGCTCTCAGTGGTTTGCATCTGACCCGTGAAACAGGCCCTGGCCAGCAGACGTGCAGCACCCCCGGTGATACCCTTGCTCACCACGTCTGTATTTAGCGCTGTCAAATGCTTGCTGGCCGACTTTGCAGAGAGAAAAAGCAAGAGGAATTTGGGGGAGGGAGAGGGTTCCATTTTGTTTTGTTTTTTTGCTTTAAACGCACAGATTTTTTTTTTTCTAGTTGTTTTCTGAGATTATTTCCCAGCCTTTAAAAAACTCCCGGGTGTCAGAGTGCACAGAGTGATATTGCTCCTGTCCAAAGCAGACTCCGAGGGCTGGCCACGCTGGCCCTCTTTTAAAGTATGTGCGTGCCTCTGGCCAGAGAGGTGAAGGGAGAGAGGTTTGAAGGGAGCCAGCGCCGAGGGCCTGCTGAGGGGCGGTGCAGTTTCAGTGCGGCTCCCAAAAGCTCAGGTGCGAATCCCAAAAGTTCCTGGTACTTGGAGGCGGTGCCTTGGGGAGGTGACCTGGATAAGGAAGGGTGGCAGGGTGAGGCCCCAGGATGGGGTCAGAGCTTTGGAAGAAGCGGGAACGCAGAGCTGGTGGCTGGCCGTGCGGCCATGTGACCCTCTGTTGGGCCATGACGCAGCACAAGACCTCCCTGGACACCAGCACCCCCGGACTTCTGGCCTCTAGAGCCTCCCATCTTTATGAATTACCCCGTCAGTG
Source organism: Fukomys damarensis (assembly GCF_012274545.1). Lineage (NCBI taxonomy): Eukaryota > Metazoa > Chordata > Mammalia > Rodentia > Bathyergidae > Fukomys > Fukomys damarensis. Next base: position 27,014,941 of record NW_022900949.1, read on the forward strand.
GTGTCCACCAACAGCAACAGAAAATAGACTAAGGCCCTGGACCAATAGAGATTTCGTAGGAGCCACATGAGTAAGGGAGCATCGTCCAAGATCTGCATCCAAAGGGTAAAGAGAGCTGACATTAATTCAAAGAGTATTATTTTAGTCCATGTAATACTGTATGTCCGAAATATAGGAACGGAACACTTCTTACCTCTTACCCAAAGAAACCCTTTGAGGTCTGACGCTTGTGTGAGGTGCCTCTCCCTCCAGACTGGCCACCGCTGCCAGCCCAGGCTCTCCTGGCTGGTGGCTCCTGCTTGGGTGGCACAGATCCAAGGCGACTCTGGGAGCCTTGAATGCCTCTGGGAGCAGAGAGCTCACTACCGCGCAGGACAGCCCTCCATCCCTTCCAGCGCTCAGCTGGGGACTGGTCCCTAGGAGCCCCAGTTTCACTCTCCAGGTCCCCAAGCTGCCAGGACAGCTGCCTTGAGGGCGGTGCTGGAGTAGTGAGGACGCCCGCAAGGCCCAGGTGACACAGAGATGGGGCCCTGCTAGCAGCTCAGAGCCCGGGCCACTCTGTTGTTCCCCCTCCCAGGCCCCCCACCTCTGCTGGGAGGTGCTGGGACAGAGCTAACCTCGAGGTTCCCCGCTGCATTCGGGCTGTTTCCAAGCTTTAGCTATTACAAACTGTGCCGCTATAAACATGGGTGAGCAGGTATCACTGTGGTGTGATGCTTTTAATTCTTTTGGGAAGATACCCAGCAGAGGGATGGCTGGGTCTAATGGGACTTCTACTCCTAGCTTTCTGAGGCATGTCCACACTGATTTCCACAGTGGTTGCACCAGTCTGCACTCACACCAACAATGGACCAGGGTTCCTTTCTCCCCACAACCCCTCCAGCATTTGTTACTGTGTGATTTCTTGATAGCAGCCATTCTTTCTGGGGTGAGGTGGAATCTCAGTGTTGTTTTCATCTGCATCTCGAATGACCAGTGATGTTGAATGTTTCTTCTTATATTTACTTGCTGTTTTTACTTGTCTGAGAAGTGTCTGTTCATTTCAGATGCCCATTTTTTAATCAGGTCTTTATATTTGGGGGGTCTGACTTTTTTGAGTTCTTTACATAATCTAGATAGTAGACCTTTGTCTGAGGTACAGCTGGTAAAAAACTTTTCCACATTGTAGGTTGTCTCTTAGCTCTGTTGGTGGTTTCTCTTGCAGTGCAGAAGCTTTTTAAAAAGATGAGACCCCAGTTGTTGATTCTTTGTGCTAGTTCCAGGGCTACCGAGGGTTTGTTCGTAAAGTCTTTTCCCATACAAATGTCTTCGAGAGTTCTACCTAACTTATCTTCCAGCAGGTTTAGTGTTTCTGTTTTGATATTTAGATCTTTAATTCTCTTCGATTTTAGTTGTACAAGTTATTTGAAAAGAAAGTTCACGGGACTCTTGGTGCTGGCAGGGAATGGCATCCTCTGACTGGCCAGAGTCAACTGTGCAAGTCGCTTAGGGTGACAGTTGGCAGCTTCAATGAAAATTGCTACACAGAAATCGTCCCACAGATGAGGCAAGCCTTTCGGTTCTGCGGGGCAGCTCCTGGAGGGGGCCCTTGGGGCCCTTGACTCCAGTTTTGTCATGATTTTCGTACTCCATTCCTCCGTGTGCTGAAGTGTCAGCCCTGGCTGGGCCTGGCCTCCCCAGCTGGCTTCTCCAGTGCCGCCTGACAGGGCCTCTGCCCGGACCCACTGCCTTCCACCTGGCCCTTCCTCCTATTCCCAAGCAGCTGCTCAGCCTCCTCCACACAGCCGAGGGTCAGCGCCTCTCCAGTAGGGTCCCTGTGTTACTGGCGTCCATCTGGATGCCAAGGATGTAGCAGGGAGCAGGCAGACCAACACCTAGCCCTGGGGCCATTCGTGTTCCCCTGGGAGACTCACTAAATCCCGGCAGGGTCAGGGAGTGCTGTGCTCCAGGGCAAGGTGCAGAATGCTGGAGAAAGAAAAGAGGACTCTGGAGCAAAGTTTGGAGAAAATAGGGAGCCAGACCCTGTGGCTCACGCCCATAATCCCGTCACTGAGGAGGCTGAGGCAGGAGGAACTCAAGGTGAGGCCAGCCTGGGCTATACAATAAGACCCTGTCTTTAAAACAGCAGCAATAGAACATTTTCCAGTTAGGCTGCAGGAGGAAGCTGAGGCTGGCATCAGGTTTGCGCCTGCATGACAAGTGGGTGGTGGCTACTTTCTGTCCCGTGGGGCAGGGGCTGAATTACTATGCGGTGAGAAGGTGGAGGAGGGGAAGAGTGATGAGAGAGAGCTGTGTGTGCAGGCCGTGAGCACAGGAGGCTGCACACCTGAGCTGGAAACCTAGGGTGCACAGGCTGCCTTCCGGAGAGACGCGGCTCGCTCGTGGGGTCTGCGCCGAGCCCTGCTCTGAGCCCTCCCTGCGGGGCGGCCTTGCTTGGCCTGGAGGAATGCAGCCCCACTGCCCTCCCCACCTGAGTCAGACAGGAATACGCTGCCCACGTCGGCCGGTCCAGAAAGAAAATACTCCAAGTGTTCAGGGGAGGCCGGCTCCCCGCTTTCATCTGAGTCGCCCAGAGGAGCACAGCCGCAGTGCAGCCCTCTGCGTTTATGACGAATGGACAGACAGTGGGGCAGGAGGAGGAGGAGGAGCTGGACGACGGGCAGGGAGCGGAGTGGACAGGGCCACTCCCTCGGGCCTCTGCAACCTTAAGTCCCATTGGGATCCCAGGGAGGCGGCGGAGGCCAGCTGTGCTGCTTGTCTGCTCATCCCGCCCTCACTCGTTTCCCTCTGTCCCATACACTGTTTGGAGGGGGAAACTGAGGCCCAGGGAGGGACAGCCTCACCTGCAGCCACACAGCCCTGCGAGGCTGCAGAAACCCTCCCTGCTCCCTGCGGCTCAAGGCCTAAACCCCATCTCTAGGGCCTGGCCATTGTCTCCACAGAGGATGTTCCCGCCGCGCAAATGCAAGGCTGGCCCTCTCGGCTGGGATGCTTTAAACTGAATTAGCAGAGCTGGTGGAAGAACGGAGAGAATTCACTAGTCCATGAACCCAAGGCCCCAGGGGATAGCTTCAGGTCCTGCTTGATCAGGGTGACATTCTGGAACCAGCTGCACACCCTTCACCCTGTGCCGGCTTCTCAGCTCTGCTGCCTTCATCGGCACCGTATAAGCCTCGTGTGACCACAAGGGCCCTGCTCACCACTGGCTCTGCACCCTGTGTCCCTCTGGTTCACATTTGGTGAGAAATAACCGGAGCTGTTGTCTCTGGTACGCTCCCAAGCCTCAGGACTTTCTCTGAGTCCACAGCTTGGTCTTACCAGCAGTCCATGGAGACCGAGAGCAGTGACCACTGGGGATAGTGACTGCTGAGAACCGGTGACCAGTATGGCCACTCTGGCATCGGTGCCCAGGAAAGCCTGACAGGGATATCGGTACTCGCCGAGCTGCTGGGCGACACCAGGCCTGCAAGAAATGTGGCACAGGCGAGGCAGCAGTGCTGGAGGGCCGCAGCTGGGGTCATGGGGGTAGGAGGTCAGGGGACAGCGCAGAGTCCCAAGGCCTGGAGGGGGGCCCTGTGCCGGTGAACCATCTGCGTGTACACACACACACACACACACACACACACACACACACACACGCGTGCACACACACACACACACACACACACACGCTAGCTTGCCACCCTCCAGACCCCTTCCTTGCTCCAGGACATCGGCCCTCCCTCCTCCAGGAAGCCACAGGAGCCTGGGGCGGGCAGGGAGGGAGACCTCGATAGCATCTCCTTGGCGTCCCGAATCAGGGTTTCTTCTGGAGCCAAGTTTCTCCCCGGGCCCCTCCCTGCCAGAGCGCCCCACCCCGTGTAGTTCTGGTCCCTGGGCAGCTCCTGGTAGGCTCATTGTTGGCACTTCCTGGGGGACCTGTCAGAAAGATTGATCCCTCTCCCTCCAGTGGTGCAGAAACTCCTTCCTGCTGTTCCAGACAGGTTTGGGGCATGGCTGGAGGACAGAGAAGGGGCCCAGGGCAGCCCCACCCCACTGGGTGCCAGAATCCCCTCTTAAGACCCCAGGGGCTGCTGGCGCACACTGCTGGGATCAGTAGCTCACCACCTCCCTGGCTGCCCCTGCAGCCCTGGGGAGCGGGCAGCCTCGGCCCCTCCCCGAGCAAGGCTCTGCTGCCCTCCAGCTTCACCCTCCTGTGTCCGAGCTCTGGCCCCGCTCCACTCACCCTGTCTGGGGATGAGCCCGCAGAGCTAGACCTCGGCTCGTTCCTCCTCTGTCCGTCTGCTAGAGCCCAGCACAGTTCTGAACGTCACAAAGGAAGACAACCCCTCCCCTATCATGTGCATTAGACATCAGTTAATATGGCCTCAGTCTCTTGGCTTTTTAGTTATCTTTTCACTCCTATTGAACTTGTGGTCATCTGAAGCTTTCTGTCTTTCCCAGTGTCTCCTATCTTGTGCTTCTGCAATCAATTTCTTTTTCATAAATATCAAAAAATTGGAGATGCTTACCCCTGTCTAGCTGACTTCAGTCCCCAGGAGCTCAGCTCACTGTCTTGGGCCCCTGTAGGTGGGCCAGGTGGCTGGCGCAGGTTTCAGGGGCACCGAAAAGCTCCTTTGCCCCAGATGCCCCTATTCCTGACTACCTGCTCTCCCGCTGTCCTCTCGTGGCTTAACACAGGCTATGGGAGAAGCTGTCGCTTCCCTGCCAGGCAGACCTGAGGGCCCTGACGCTGGAGACCGCGTCCTGCTCCTCTCTGGAGCTAGTGTCCCACCCTCCCAAAGCCAAGTGCTCCAGGATTTACAAAGCAACGGTTCCACTGCTCATTGCTTCAAATGGGCCCTGGCTGCAGCATTGAGTGGACCCTGCAGAAGCCGGGAAACAGGCCGAGAGGGCTTTGGTGTGGTGTAGTTTTGCTGAGCGCTAGCTTATCGGCACACCCTTCCCTGGAGCTTCAAGGCCAGTCCTCCTGGGAAGCGGGAGCAGGGTGTGGACATCTGGGAGCACAACACAGAGCTGCTGGCCCAAGGGGTACTGACAAAGGTTCCTGGTCAACACAGCACCCAGGGGACGCACAGTGTTCCAGCAGCCCAGGGCAGCTATGGAAACCGTGAGGGAGTCACTGTGCACTCCGACAGTCATAAAAGGCTTTAGAAGCCAGTGACTGACTCTTTTTTTTTTTTCTTGCATAGTAGAACATTTAAAAGGTACAAGGGTAGCTGAGGACACCTGTAACCCCAGCAACTCGGAGGCTGGGGCAGGAAGATCACAACTTTGAGGCCAGCCTGCATAACTTAGCAAGACACTGTCTCGAAATATAATTTGTTTCTTTTCTTTTTTTGGTACCAGGGTTCGAACTCAGGACCTTGCACCGGTGAGGCAGGCAGCAGAACCAGTGAGCTAAATCCCCAGCTCAAAATATAATTTGTTAAAAGAGTTAGGGATGCAGTTCAGTGGTGGAGCATTTGCCCAGCGTGCAGGAGCCCTGGGTTAAATCCGCACCACCCCAAAAACACATAAGCAAAAGGCCTAGGGCTGAGAGTGTGGCTTAATAGTGGAATTCCCACTTCTCCAGGATGTGGCCCTACGCTTCACCTGCAACACTGAAAAAAGAAAAAACAAACTCCCAAGGGGCATCTCCTATCTATCCTGAAGCCCCTCCTAGGCACATACATGAGCAGGCCTTTTAATTTCTTTCTTTCTTTCTTTCTTTCTTTCTTTCTTTCTTTCTTTCTTTCTTTCTTTCTTTCTTTCTTTCTTTCTTTTTTTTTTGTAGCTGTGGGGATTGATCTGAGAGCCTTCTCACTCTGCCATGCTATCAGGCCTTTGTCCCTTCTTTTTTCACTTTGACACAAGATCTCACTAAGTCACTAGATCACTCAGGCTAGATCAACTTGCAAGCCTCCTGCTTCAGCCTCCCAGATGCTGGGAGCACAGCGGACCTTTTCTTCCTTGCACAGACAGGAGCACACCGCAGACCCTGCACACCTGACTGTTCCCCTAATGATGTGTCTCGCTGGTCTCTTCTCCCAGTAGCTACCCAGCCTCCCTGTCCCACTGCAGGCTTGCTGCCTGCGTTGATATATCCGCCCAGTGGTGGATCTTTGAATTCCTCCAGCCTTTTGCTGTCTCCGATACTTGTCACACGGGGCAAGCCTCCCCGCAGGGTACAGAAGCAGCAGTAGAACTGCTTCGTGGAGTCTGCTGGGACTGGCGGAGATAAAGATTGGCCTCCAGATAAGGCCCGCAGGTGCAGAGCCACGGGCATGGGAAGGGAGGCTGTGCCAGGAAAAGCACTGCCCGGGGCCCCATCTTGGTGCCTTTGGACTGGGAAAGGAAGGTGAGCTCAAGATAGTGCGGTTAGGTGAGGCCTCTCCTGCCACAGAGCACACTATTCGGCCCCGGCCAGGGAGGAGAGTCCGGGACCTGGAGAACTGCCCCGTCCTGTGCCGCCTCTTTTATAGGACCCTTGCATGGAGACAGGAAGTACATCAGGGGCTGCCTCGGGCCGGGAAGAGGGGAGACAGACAGGGAGTGACTGCTAATGGGCAGAGGGTTGTTTTGGGGGGAGGCGATGAAAATGCCATATGGTTGAACTCTGGGAATACAAGGACAACTACCGAGTTGTGCTCCTAAAAGGGGAAACCCAGTGGAATGGGTCTGAGAATCAAACTGAGTGAAAGGGCTGGTGCTGCGGCAGTGGCTGGCGGTGAAATGCTGTTGCTGAGCACCGTCATCCTCGGGCCCGGGGTCCAGGGAGTCCTGACCTTTGCCAGGGGACACAACCACCTAGGGGGGCCTGGCAGGACCCAGCGGGCTCAATAACGCTAGAGCCTCTTCCTGCCTCCAGTCTCCCTCCAGCACCTTCCACAGCTCCAGACCCTCCAGACTCACCCCTTTACCCTCGCCCCATCTTTTCTCTGCCCTGGTTGGATGCAGGGGTGACCGGATAGAAAGGGCAGTGCCCAGCATTCCCATGCTGCTTGGGGACGAGGCTGGGTGCCTAAGGGTGACCAGCCCTGGCCCGCGCAGCTGTGATTAGGCCTGACTTAGTGCAGGCATAATGTGATCACCGAGGCTCTCAGAGTGCAGAGTTAGCAGGGTTAGGCTGGGTGTCACCTGATTCAGGGCCGTTGAACACCACCGCAGCCTCAGGCCATCGGCGGCCACAGAGGAAGAGGGAGACCTCAGGGGGTGGGACGCTGCCCAGGGCAGGAGTGAGTGGCCGCCACGGCAACGCCAACACAGCCTTCTGTACTGGGGTCAGTGTCCCGGCTGTGGCAGCAATGACATTAGGAGGACAGACTTGCAGGTCACAGCACATTCATGCTGCTTTCTCACTTCAACCTTCTGAGGCTTCCCACTGCCTTTTAAAATAGAACAACTTTATGGAGGCATACGTCACATAGCATGCAATGCAGCCATTTAACATTTTAGTGAAAGCATGCAGAATCCCTCCAGCTTATGCGAAGATGCAGTACTTTATCTTGAGTCACCCCCATCATGCAGAATTTATAGCAGAACTTGTTTCTCTACCTAACTGTAACTGAAGCTGTCCCTTTCTCCCCTCCCCTCCCACCTTGCCGATCACTATCCTGCTCTTGGCTTTCAGGAGACCAGCAGTTGTGGCTTCCCCAGGAAGCCTTTGGCTTTGCCTGTCCCTTCTGTGCCTGGCTCGTTTGGCTTCACATAATAATCTCCTCTGCCATCCACGCTGTTGCGAATGACAGTATTTCATCCCTCTGAAGGCTGAATGGGTTGTGGGGCTCGTAGGGATCACATTTTCTTTATCCGTTTCTCAGCAGACGGGCGCTAGGTGGCTTCCGTTTCCTGGCTGCTGTGGACAGTGGCGCATGAACGTGGGGTGCAGCCACCTCTTCCACACACACCTCCTCTGGATGTGTTCCCAGCAGCGGCTCTTACTTTAATTTTTTGAGGAATTTCCATTAAAGAGGCTGTTCTCATCCACATCCCAACCACAGTGTACAAGGGTTCCCTCCTTTCCCCCTGCTCCACACTTGTTAACTGCAGTCTGACTCAGGTCACAGTAAATTTTAGAAAATTGTCATTGTATGGTTGCACAGCATTTTGTTTATCTACCCATCTGCTGATAGACATTTGTCACCCTCCCACTGTTTAGCAATCATGAACAATATTGCCGCGAGCCTGCAAAAGTTTGCATTGACCTTGGGGAGATATCAAAGAGGGGAACCGTTGGTCGTGGGGTAACCTGGCGTTTCACGTTTTGAGGGATGGCCAAGCTGTTTTCCACAGTGAGGGCTCCGGGCCCCCTTTCCACCAGCACGGCATGAGGGTCCTTGTCGCTGTGCCCCCTGTGCCCTGGTGGTGGTCTGTCCTATTTCTCCCACCCTCACGAGTGTGAAAGAGCTCACTCGCTCGCGATGTTGGACATCTTCTCGTGAGCTCACTGGCCACTGTTGCCCATTGTTTTTGTACATTGCGAGGCACCACTTTTAGGCAAGAAAGTACAGAAAGCGTCCACATTTGCTTAAAAGAATAACAGCAAAGCATGAGCCGTGGAACCACGGTCCACATCAAAGAACAGCACGTCTCCCACATCAGGAGAACCCTGGGTGACCCTGGCCAACCACAGCCCCTCCGCTCTGATATTTGTCATCCTTCTTTCCTCTGATTAATCAGAGTCTCCCCCTGGATGGGCTCCTAAACAATACAATCCAATTTTGCCCGCCTTTGAACTTGATTCGGTGAAACCATTCTATGGAGCCTTTGATGACTGGTTTCTTTCCCTCCCTGCTGGCTTGCTTTCTTTCCTTCTTTCTCTTTCTGCCTTTCTTTCTTTCTTTTTCTTTTTTATACTGAGAACTGAACCCAGGGCCTTTGCACTAAGTTATGTCCCCTACCCGTTTTTATTTTGAGACAGGATCCCTCTAAGTCATAAAGTTGCTCAGGATGAACTGGAGCTTGTGATTCTCCTGCCTCAGCCTCCTGGAAGGCTGGATTCCATTTGCCACCACACCCGGCCTCTGCAATATATTTCTCAGGCTGATTCCTCTCTGAGTGGTTTGCATGCATCGTCACTTGCGCCCTGTGTCCCCCTCAAGTGCAGATATCACCGTTCATCCATCCTGGACAGACGTGTAGACAGTGCCCGGGCCAGACCTGTTAGGAGCATGGTAGCAGTGAACCTCTTGAGCTTGTTTCTTGAGTGTACGAAATGATCATCTAGGGTCCATGCCTGGAGAATAGAATGCCGAGGCACAGCCACGCATATGACGTCAGTGCTGTACTTGCACACTCCACGCCACGTGGCCGGACACAAGCACCATCACACTGGCTCTCGGGCAGCTCCGTGTTGGTGGATCAGTGCCCAGCTGTACCAGATACGCAATGTTTTGATTGTCACCCCCGTGTCACCAGTTGCCCAAGAAAACCTGGACATGTCTTTTAAAGTGAACTCTCTTGCTTTTGAAATACTGGTTCAAACTTGATTTTAGAGTTGGCTGTGGGCTGTGGTAGCTCACAGCTGTAATCTTGGTGCTCTGGAAGGCTGAGGCAGGAAGATCAAAAGTTCCAGGAGAACGTGAGAAACTTGGCAACTTAGACTCTACTTCAAAATTTTAAAAATAAATTAAAAATCTAGGGATACAATACAGCTCAGTTCAAAGGCCCTGGGTTCAAAGGCCCTGGGTTCAATTCCTAGTACTAATATA
>NW_022900949.1:27024676-27029253 GCF_012274545.1 Fukomys damarensis
ATATATGGTTTATCTTAGGCTTATGCAAGCCAAGAGAACCTACTCATGCTCCAACCCCAGCTGTGCTGAGAGGCAGGCAGGGTGAAGGATTCCAGGCCCAGGCCCAGGCCCAGGCCCAGGCCCAGGACTGACCCAGGCCACATCAGCCAGCCGGCAGGTGGGTGGCCGGGCTGCGTGAGGCGGGTGCAGGCGGTGATGTCTCTGTGCTCTCTCCCGCCTGACCTGCAGATCCTGGAGGAGAACATGAAGCTGGAGTGTAAGTGCCACGGGGTGTCGGGCTCGTGCACCACCAAGACGTGCTGGACCACGCTGCCGCAGTTCCGGGAGCTGGGCTACGTGCTCAAGGACAAGTACAACGAGGCCGTCCACGTGGAGCCCGTGCGCGCCAGCCGCAACAAGCGGCCCACCTTCCTGAAGATCAAGAAGCCCCTGTCCTACCGCAAGCCCATGGACACGGACCTGGTGTACATCGAGAAGTCGCCCAACTACTGCGAGGAGGACCCGGTGACGGGCAGCGTGGGCACGCAGGGCCGAGCCTGCAACAAGACGGCCCCCCAGGCCAGCGGCTGCGACCTCATGTGCTGCGGCCGCGGCTACAACACCCACCAGTACGCCCGCGTGTGGCAGTGCAACTGCAAGTTCCACTGGTGCTGCTACGTCAAGTGCAACACGTGCAGCGAGCGCACGGAGATGTACACGTGCAAGTGAGGCGGGAGCTGCCTCGATCCTCACAGGGAGCTGCAGAAACTCCCCGCGCTTGTCTTTCCTGCTGAAGAGGGCCCTGTTCCGGTTTCCGGCCGGCCCTGCGGGAGGAAGCCCCGGGCCCTCGCCTGCTCTGTTCCACATCCAGGGCCGCTCCCCCTCCCCGACGAGGCCCAGGCCCCTGCGCGGCTGGAATGAAGCCTTTCGCTGGAACTCCGGGCCCTCCGGCCTCGTCGTAGCAATATTTAACAATTTATTCTGATAAAAAAAATAATATTAATTTATTTAATTAAAAAGAATTCTTCCGTCTCGTCGGGATCCGTTTTCTGCAATCAAAGTGAACTTGCGCTTTGCTGGCGGGATGATTTGTGTCTCTAGAACCTGGAGCGGTGTAGAACTGTACTTAGGTATTCTTTCTGCAGACGTTTCTGCAAATATCTTCCCCCTGCAGCGCTAGAGGTTTAAGTACAACAAGCAGACATCCCTTACAGTTTATACACATACTGGTACACACACACACGCACACACACACACACACACACTCGTTACACACATATACATATATGCTATTTGCTGCTACTTAGCCAGAAACTGAAGCTGGTCCAGATTTGAGATTTTTTTTTTTCCAGAACTTGCTTCTCATTCTTCTGTCCTCCGAAGTTCAAACATTGTGATTAGAAAGAAATCTAGTTAGAGAGAGAGAGAGAGAGAGAGAGAGGAGAAGGGGGGAAGAGTAAACTCCCAACTGTTTTCATCATATGGAAAGTGAGCCACTGGATAAGAATATTTTGTAAGACTATTTTTATAAGAATATTTTATTTATATGGAGCCTACTGTATCCTCCCATGGCCTGTGTGTCTTCTTAATGCTGACCCTCAAGGGGGTGAGGAGGGGTGCGTCCGGGGCACTGGGCAGGTCCAAGAGGCCAGAGCAGCCCCCAGATGCCTAGGGTTGGGGCATCATTCATGTTGACTGAGAAGAAACCCAGCCCCAGGCTCTGCCTGTGAATAAGGGCTTTGGGCAGGGTCCCTCGGGGTGAGTCACTCGGGCGGGCATGTGTGCCAGTGCCCTCTACACTTGCGTGACCATCATGGGCACTGGGCCATCAGCACCAGGCAGAAGCCAGCTCAGGGACCCTCGCACCTCACCGAAATGGCCCTGCCACTGCCTGCGTCCTCAGAGAGGGGAGGAAAACGGGCAGGGAAGCAGCTCACAAGCTCTGAGGCCCAAGGACTTGCTGGCCTGTTCTGGTGGGCTGGGGGAGAGGTGAGAGTCAGCCTCTCTGCTTTGTCCTGGCCGCACCCAGTGCCTCTCGACATGGGAAGCTGTGGATGACATCCTGAGTGTCAGTTTGCATCTCTGTGTGCGTGGACGTCTTGAGGTTGTCATGTGACTGTGCCCTGAAGCACCTCTAGTGTGTGTGTATGTATGTGTGTGTGTGTGTGTGTGTGTGTGTGTGTGTGTGTTGGTGTGGGTGTGTGTGTGTGTGTGCGGTGCTGCGTGCGCATCTGTGTGTCTCCCTGTGCCCCTGGGAAGGAGAGCAGGTCGTGTACATGGAGCTGCATGCCTGAGCACTTGCTGGTCCTAGGAGGTCCCTGGCAGGCAGGGGGATTCCATGTGTGCGTATGAGGCGGACAGCTGGGGACAGCTGGTGATTGTGGTTGGCCACCAAGAGATAGCACCTCTGAACTCTGTCCCACAGAGGTGAAACTCGGATACCTCTGAGACCACAGCCCCGTGAGTCCTGAGCGCTAAGAGCCCCTGAGCCTCTAGGCCATGTTCGTCCCCAGTATCAGCACTGGGCCTGGGTCACTGGCAAATAAACATGGCTGGCTGGCTGTATTTCTTCATATTTCCTTTATGTGGCATGTGGATGAGTGGGCAGGTGAGGAATTGATAGAGTGATGGATGGACAGATGTGTGTGAATGGGCGGACAAGCGGGTAGATGGATGCAGGGATGATATGTGTGTGTGCGGATGGATGTGGATGCAGGGATGATATGTGTGTGTGTGGATGGATGTGGATGCAGGGATGATATGTGTGTGTGTGGATGGATGTGGATGCAGGGATGATATGTGTGCGTGTGGATGGATGTGGATGCAGGGATGATATGTGTGCGTGTGGATGGATGTGGATGCAGGGATGATATGTGTGCGTGTGGATGGATGTGGATGCAGGGATGATATGTGGGGGTGGGGCATGGATGGACAAATGGTTGGGTAGATGAATAAACTGGTGTCCAGATAGATGGTTTGATGGATAGGTGGATGGATGATAGATGCATGCATGGATGGAGGGATGGGTGGACAGGAGGACAGGTAGATGTACAGAGGGATACATAGGTGCCTAGACGGATGGAGAGCGGACAGTACATAGGTAGATGGATGGATAGGAAGGCAGGTAAATGTACGGGTAGTGGGTGAGCACATGAGCAGGTGGTATTGGGGCGATGCGTGGTCCATGAGCAGATAAGAAAAAAACATGCAAGAGTTCCCTGAAAGCCCCTGTCACATCCTCTCTCTTCCTGGGAGAACCCACAGTGCTTCCCATGAGCATGGGGCTTTCCAAGCCTCTGCTCCTGGCCTTGTTGGCTCCTGGAAGTGGGGGAGATTCTGACTAACCCTCCCCAGATGACTGTTAGCTGTGTAAATGGGGCCCCATGTTCTCCCTCACTGCCCACATGAGGACAGGGCCAGCAGAGAGCATCTGGGCCTGTGGCAGGAGGGCTAGGGCAGCTGCCTGCCATCTGGCCCTGGGGGCTGCCCTTCCTCTGGGTGCCCAGCCAGTGTGCTCTGAGCTGTGCCTCAGTCTCCCCTTCTGTAAAAGCCGAATAATACACCTGCCACTCAGGGGAGGAGGAGGGTCTTCCAACCATGACTGTGTGGCACTTGGTGATGTAAAATAAGGGATGAATGCTATTATTATTAATTATCGTTGCTACAACTGTTATTATCCATGATTACAGAATTCTTCAAACACACTTATGGTAAAAAATGTTTGACTCTTTGTTAGCTAAAGGTTTTCCTTTTGCCCTTACTCTAGTCATAAACTGGCTTTTCAGTAGCACTGGCATGAAAACGATGGGCATCGTAAGGGGCAGCGTTGCAGTTCAGAAAGCCCAGGATCACAGTGTCAAAAGCACATGGGCCTGGAGCCAGGAGGAAACAGGTTCAGGAACTCAGCCGCTCAATCCAAGGCCACTGTCACCACATGGGACTGTGGGCCTGTCATGGCCAAATCCTCTGAGATGTTATGAAAGAATGAGACCTGAGTTTCCGAGGAAAATCTCCCACTTTTTCAGTATGTTGACAGGCACCACAAGCACAATGCAAACATGGCTGCAGGCTGAACTTGGTCTTTGGGCCACCAGACTGTTACAGACTATTGTTTTAGAGATGGGGAAACAGGCCGAGAGAGGGGCAGGGCTTCACTCCAGGCTGCACAGCATGCCCAGCAGTGAGGACACCAGGCCCAAGCTCCTGGGGATGACCTTTCACCAGTGCCATGTACCAAGTCAGGAAATAATTTAGGAGAAGGAAGGTTGGAAGGCATATACTTCCTGCACACACACGCACACACACATGTCAAGAGGCTCCAGGGAGAACCATCTAGGCTTTCCCAAGGGTCCTGAAGAGATGAACTGGTGCCCTGAACCATTCTGTGGCACGAGCCTTTCCTTGGATGCCTAGATGAGTGAACACAGAAGGAATGATGAATAGACGGAGGGATGGAAGGAAGGAGGGAGGGGAGCAGGCAAGATGGATACATAGAAGGTAAAAGGGAAGTATAGATGGAGGGATGGTGGATAGGTGGATGGAGGGTGGATGGATGGATGGGTGGGTGGGTGGATGGATGGGTGGACAGATGGACGGAT
>NW_022900949.1:27029746-27099144 GCF_012274545.1 Fukomys damarensis
TGGATCGATGGGGGGATGGATGGGTGGATGGATGGACGGATGGATGGACGGATGGATGGGTGGACGGACGGATGGATGGATGGATGGGTGGGTGGGTGGATGGATGGATGGATGGATGGGTGGGTGGATGGGTGAGTGGATGGATGGGTGGATAAATAGGTAGACAGATGGGCAGGTGGGTAAATGGGCAGGTGGACAGATGGGTGGATGGAGAGGTGGGGAGGGTGAAAATGCATGGGGATACCAAGGGAGCCCTTCAGCAAGACCTGGGAGGAGAAAGTGCTAAGGCACTGCACGGCCGCACAGAGGTGGAGCTGTCTCCTGCACGCAGAGGTCAGCCCAAGATCTGTTTCCTCAGTCTCTTGCTCCCACTTCTCAGGTGATGACCCATCTCAGAGAAATCGTGTCCCACCACCCAGGAAGGAGGAATCCGGTTGTGATCCTAAATGTCCCAAATCAACACTTGGTCCCAGGCCTTCCATCACCAGGAACAGAGGCTTCGAGATGGAGAAAAAGGGACCAGGCAGGCTGCCCAAGACAGACAGACTGCCCTTATCAACTCCTCCCTCCCCCTCGCTGAGCACAGCCAGCAGGACACCATGCTGTGTCACTTCTTCCCCAAGGAAGCCCACAAGCTCCCCACTGCCCACTCACCTGCCCTCCCATCTGGCCCTTGGCTGTCACCAGGGAGAGTGCCACGCCTCCTGTCAGGTCTCCCTGCCTCCTTGCATGCCCCACAAGTCTCCAAGCGCTGGCCAGGCCAGCCCACACCCTGCCTACCACTGGCTGTATCTCCTCACTGCCCTGGACACCAAGTCTGAACTCCTTGTCCCCTCCAGGGTGGCCCTGGCAGCCACCGCACAAAGAGACTTGTCCACACAGCAGTGACAGGCCATCTAGGAAGGAAGTGCTCATTGCCAGACAGATTCTAGCAATTCCCATGCTTTCTTGGTGCCTTCGGATGTTAGGTCCAGTTACGTGTCACTTCATGACAATGGGGACATGTTCTGAGGAGCGTCATGGAGCCACATCGGTGTGCACTCACACAGCCTTGATGGTGCAGCACACCCAGGCCGGACAGTGTCTCCCAGTGCCTCCAGGCAGCAAAACCTGATGGCAGGTGGCTGTGCTGGGTGCTGTGGACAGCTGTCACAGGATGGACTTTGTGTGGCCACACACGGAAAGGGCACAGTTAAAATACTAGCTAGGAATTTTCTGCTCATCACAAGTCACGGAACCACATAGCCCAATGCCGACAGAGACGTAATTATGCAGTAGTGAAGATAGCCATGGCCGCTCGTGAATCATGGATGAGTTGTCACTTCCGGGCTGGACTCCTCTATGCACCTGTGGCCGGCTGTGGCTCCAGTGGGCCACCCTGCGGATCTCAGCAGAATCCCCTCTCGTTCTTTGGGGTCAGCTCACTCTGAGCTGGTCGAGGATGCCTTTCGGTGAGTCAGCCAGGTCTCTCATAGGCACATCTTTCCTGCAGGCCAGCCCATGCTTGGCCACTGAGGTCAGCAGTGCCCAGGAGACAGCAGATGCCACTGGGCTTCCTGAGGCCCAGGCTCAGAACATGGCATGACTTATGCCACATCCCACTGGCCAGGGCGGCTCACAGAGCCAGCCCCGAGTCAGGGCATGGGACACAGATCCACCGCTCACTTGGAGGACCCATGCAGCCGCAGTGTCAGGCAGGGGAGTCACTGCCCACTGACCGCACGGCAGGGCCTCAGCTTCTCACCTCCTGGATTCAATCCTTTTGTTTTGTTGAAATCAGGGCCTCACATCGAGCTATACCCTCAGCCCTTTAAAATGTATTTTGAGACAGGGTCTCACTAAGCTGCCCAGGCTGGCCTTAAACTTGTGATCCTCCTGCCCCAGCCTCCCGAGTAGCTGGGATTACAGGTGTGTGCCACAACACCTAACTCAGTCTTGGATCTTGTCTTCCTCTGTCCCATCCGTGAACAAGTCCAGTTGATTCTTCTTCAAACTATTCCCAGGTCTGCCCCACTCCCTGCGCTCTGTGAGTCACACCACCAGCCATTGGTGTGTGTGAGTCTGGCTGGCTTCTAGCTTCTCTCCTGATGGCATCTGGACCACAGAGCAGGGCTTCCATGCCCCACATCCCACCCGTAGAAACCCCCTGTGCTCTACCCTTAGACAGGCAGGGGGCCACAACGGAAGGGCCTTGGGTCCTGAATGGCCGCTGGGGAGACAGCCTCCTGCCAGCCAGGGGCGCCGGAGCACAAAACACACAGTTAATGTGGCACGGCTCCGAGGCTCAAGAGTCTTCTCCCATGTGCTCCGACCACCACACCCGCCTTCTTCCGTCACTGCCACTGGGCCTCTGCAGTGCTGCTCCCTCTGACTCCGTCTCGCTAACAGAATCCCACTCAGAGCCCAGAGCTTCAGGATCCACTCTGGCTCCTTGGCTCATTACTTTTTTGTCTCCCTGCAGCACCTAGCAGGTTCTTAAGTGACATTTCTAATTTACTAGAGGCCGAGGAGACCAGCTATTCAGAGCATGAGCTCTGGAGCCAGATGCTCTGAATTCAAATCTAGCCCTGCTGTTCACCGCCTGCATGTTTGGGGCAGGTAGGTCACGAGCTCTGTGTCTTCACTGCCCTGGGTGTCAAGTGGAGCAGTAATTGGATTTTGAGAGAGATTAGCTGAGTGGTGCCCGGCACCCGGTAGGCTGTAGGTGTGCGAGCTCAGGTATCAGGACCAGGTCACGGATCTCCGGCACAGCAGGGCTTTGTCTTGATGGCTGTGGCGCCCCAGTGCCCAGCACACAATCGGAGTTACTCAGTTCCTCCTGGGTGAGGAGAAAGAGGATGCAAAGCCCCGCTCAGGCTGTGGCAGCAGGCACAGATGGGTGCCTGGAGTGGGATCTGAGGATGACAGGCAACCTGTGAGGGACCCCCGACAGCCACAGGCACTTCCGCTCCACGGATGGGAGGCCACGGGTTGCCACAGCAGAAAGTGCCATAGACAACGGGAGTGCGTGGCTGCCACCGCCAGCTCAGCCCCCAGAGCGCGGAGCCAGCACCCCGCTGCCCCCCTGTGGGCGCATGCGCCTGCCCACCACACAGAGTAGGGAGCAGGCGACCCGGGGAGACCCAAGGAGCAGCCGCACTCTGCCAAGCCCAGGGCAGGCACAGGCAGCCCACCAGGCAGACCCACAGGGTGCTCCAGCCACGCACAGGCCGCACGCATGCAAGGCGAGCACAGACACCGGCCACGCTGCGGCCAGGCCCACAGGAGGCCTGGCAGCATGATTGTCACTGTTCACTGTCACCCACAGCACCTGCTCAGTAGCACCACCGTGTGCGTGTGCACGTATTTGTGTGTGCAACTACACAAGTGTGCATCTGGGTATATATGCCTAAGCATGTGTGTGCACTTGTGGGGGGTTGCACCTGTGTGTTTGGGTGTGTGTGTGTGTGAGTGTAGATGCACGTGTGTGTTTGGGTGTGTGTGTGCGTATGTATTTGGGGGTGTGTGTGTGAGTGTGGATGCACATGTGTGTGTAGGTGTGTACACATCTATTTCAGTGTGTCTGCATGCCTGTGTTTGACCATTTGTGTGCGTGTCTATCTGGTCTGTGTGTGCATGACCGTGTGTATTCGGGAGTGTGCACATCTGTGTATCTAGGTGTGTACAAATGTGTGAACAGTGGACCGTTGACTAAGGAATTCAATTCGTTCCTGAGGCCTGGTTGTAACTCACGTTGGCCATGAAGGCTCAGGCTCCTCTCCACAGCCTTCGAAGTCTCTCTCCTGTACACAGGCAGATCTCAGGCTCCTCAGAGAGACGCCGGCCCAGGATATCTCAGTGATTCCCACACGGGAAGAGATGTTGTTGTGCTCCTTCCAGAACTCTTTAGGAGTTAAATCTGTTTCTGAGGCTCTCCGGAAGTCCGAACGGCTGGCATTCAGGTCATAACTCAAAACTTTGGCCATAAGTTAAAACTAAATTCAGGTCTTAACCCAAGTTGTTCATGTGTCAGGCCGGTCGTAACTCCAGAGTCCATTGTATCTAGGTGTGTGCACACCTGGGTATTTGGGTGTGTGTGTGCATGCGTGAGTGTCTGGGTGTGTGGGCCCTCAAGCTGGACTCCGATGTGAAGTTAGTGGGGGACCCTGGAGATGGGGTGCTGCTCCCAAACAGGAGGAACTGAAATGATTCAACCCCTCCCCTGTGATACAGGCCAGTGGGGCCGCAGACCTGACCTGCTGGCCTTCACACTCCAGCATCCTTGATTGTGCTGAGCCTCCCTGCCTCTGCGGCGTCTGACAGGGCTCAGCCCCACCCCTGCCTGCAGGCGCCTGGGCATCCACAACCCAGCCTGGGACCGCTGCTTCCTTCCTGGCCCTCCGGCACTGGTCACCAGGCCGCAGGAGTGTGAAGAGTGGCTCCTAGAGGTGAGGAAGCTGAGAGACCCTGGTCCGTCACACCGGATGAGAACCCAGAGCAGCCCTGTGCCGTCCCATCCTCCCCGGGACAGCTCTCAGGGCCACTGTGACTCAGGACCTCTGGCATTGGTGAGACTCCATCTCGTTTCTTCCCAGAGCCCCAGCGGCTGCTCGTAAGTCCTGGCGGCTTCATCATCAGGAGCAGAGATGGTGGTGGAGCTGGAAGGGCCAAGCGCACCTGAGCTCGCTTCTCCAGAGTGCAGCCACTTCCGGCAGAGCCCGGAGACAGCTCTGCTATGGGAGGCTTCTGTCCAGGGAGCCCGGGAAGGGGGTGGTGGAGGAAACGCATCATATCCAGCCCAGGTGGGAAGAAACAGCCGCCCTGAGAGGATCCTCCGGGGGCAAGATGGGACCCCTCACTCCACTCCATGCCCAATGCAAGGAGAACCCAGACTGCACCAGGCAGGAATCAGTCAGGGCCAAAGCCAAAGGGAGTAAAAGGTGGAAAGGACGGTGGCACCAGCCCTGTGCTCTCAGCGGAGGGAAGGAAAGATGCCCAATGTATTTTTTTAATAGCAAAAGTAATACACGTTCCTAGGTGAAAAATGGAAGTGTCCAAAGGAAACGGCGGAAACATATGCACACACGTCCAAAGTCCTGACCAACGTGGGTGAGCACATCCGTGCATCTTCCTGGGACACGGCAACATGTGCACATCCTCACGGAGGTCCCGCAGCATCGTCCTTCCCGTGAGAGCGCGTGTGGGGCTTCTGAGTCAGAAGGGAGGCCCTTTCACTGGGGCAGACCCTCCAGTAACACTGACTGACAAAGTTGAGATCCCTGCAGTGAGGCACGGCCTATAATCCCAGCCCTCTGGGAAGATGAAGCAGGAAGATCACAAGTGAGAGGCCAGCCTTGGCAACCTCGTGAGCCCCCGTCTGGAAGTAAAATTGTAAGAAAAGTACGGTGGTATAGCTCAGTGGTAGAACACTTGCCCGGCATGAGCAAGGCCTTGGGTTCAATCAAGAGCACCGCAAAAAAGAAAACATATTGGAGCCTGGGGGAGGGGTGGATAATCCAAAAGGCTGACCCTGGATAGACCAGGTGGAGTCCTGGAGGCGGTGAGCTGGAGCACGCAAGCCACCACCCCCCGGAATGCCCCACTGTGCCCCTCCAACAGTCCCGCAGCAGCCCCGATGCCCTTCTGCTTGCCCCTACTCGTGGGCTTTGTTTCTGCACAAACCCTCTGGGTGCTGGGGCCAGCGACGGCCTGTACAAGCCCCTTCTCAGCTGTCCCTGGTGACTCCGTCCCCGCAAGCCTGCTGGGACACCAGGTCACCCTCCACCTGAACTGTCAGCTGAGCGATGGTGCACCCCTCCTCCCTGGGGAACGCCCCATGAAATCCACTCAGCCACACACAAGCACACGCGCCTGTTAGCATCGGTGCCTCTTCGTTGCCAGATGTTCAGAGGCAGGGTGCTAATTTATGCAGGCAGCAGGAAGGGGGAGAGGAGCAGAAGGAGCCGGAAGACGGGAAGGAAGGCTCGGAGCTGGGGCCAAAGACAGGAAGACATCTAACCACGGACACAGTCGGACGGGAGAGGCAGGCCAGAGCCGCAGAGGGGGCAGGTCCAGGCATGGGGGGCTGCCGAGGCAGGGCGTGCAGTCGAACCGGGAGCTAAGACTCCGATTGTGTGGCGGTGTCTATAGATTCCTGCAGTCTGTGATTCTAAGGGATCTGATTTCGGATTCTGGGCATCTCCTAGGATAACACCGGGTGGCCCCTGGGGCAGGGGGCTCTCAGCCTGCTGCCCTGAGTACAGCCTCGGGAGCTGTAAACGGGACAGAAAGATGGGCTCAGAGCGTCTCAGGAGGCTCCAGAACGATCCACACACCCTTCCGAGACGGAGAAGGCCCGCCCACCGAGTGGGCAGCACACACTGGCTTGGTCCTCAGCTCCCCCAGCAGCGAGTTCCTGTTGATCCCGGCTGCGCTGCTGTTCCAGGATGCTCCCCGGGTCTGGAGGCATCCTGGGCTCCAGGGCCCGGGTGCTGGGACGGACAGCCCTCCTCAGCAGGCAGCTGCTCGAAAGTAAAGCAAACAGCAGAGGGAAGGAAGCTCCCGGGGCCGGGGGAAAGCAAACAAGGACCGCTTCCTGCAGCCACACGCTGAGGACGGCCAACCTCTCCCAGGGCCGGTCCTCCGGAGCCTTCCTCGGGCACCCGGCCTGTGTTTGGACAGCTTGGTGGAGAAGCTGGAGACGCAGAGAGCCAGGTCCCCTCAGGCCAGCCGGGCCCTAGCCCACCCTGCTCCACTTCAGGCAGCCTCCCTGCCCTGTGCCCCTGTCTGACCCTCAGGCCACGCTTTCTGGGGGGCCAGGTCTATGCACAGCTGCAGTGTGGGGCTCTGGGGTGGGAAATAAAATGTCATCGATAGCAATTAGTCTCCACGTGCAGAGGAAGCTTCAGTGAGGGGCAGGAGCCCAGCACCCTGGGCAGGAGAGAGACTCCCCCAGCCCAATTCCTGGCCCAGAGCCGGTGCCCACGAGAGTGGGCCAGGACCCGAGGGACTGGCCGAGAGCAGATGGCCCATCGTGGTGCCAAGCCCAGTTTCGCCCAGGGTCCAGGAACAAAGGGCTTTCAGCGGGTGTAACCCAGGCCGAGGGAGGAGGAAGGGGCAAGGGCAGGGAGGCAGGTTTCCACGGAGGGGCACGGCGAGGCCCGGCTGGCACGGGGGCTGGGTTCCGGCCGCGCTCCCAGGCGGCAGACATTCGCTGGCAGCGAGTAAAGGCCCCGTTTGTGCGCCGTGTCAGCGGGGAGGGCAGGCATTTTAAGGGGCTAGATCGTGTGGCCGATAGCAGGCCGGGCCTCTCCCTGGGGGCACGGGCCCCTGTGAGGACTGTCGGCCATTGTTAGCTGTGCCCTGCTGCAGGAAAGCAGGACAGTGGCCGTCACTGATACCTGTGCGATCCGGCCACTGAGACCCGGCCCCGCTGCCTGCAGCTCCAGTTACACGGCCGACCGGATGGCGAAGGGTGCGTGCTGGCCCTGCGAAGCCACAGCGAAGCCTGTTTAAGTGTCCCTGACACATCCACGGCCAGCGACAGGGAGCAACACCCCCGGAGGGTCGGGAAAGGCTTCGCAAAGCCACCCCAGTCCTCTCTCGTCGTGTGAGCGCACACAGTCGAGGACGTGTCATCGTCTGCACCTGCGACGTGGAAGACTGACCCAGAACTCACTACTCCGAGCGCTCGCTGCTCGGGGCTGACTGGTGTTACGGTAGCTACCACAGCGAGGGCAGCCGTGCCCCATGGGCTCTCCCCCCCGTACCAGGCCCTGTACGATGGGCTCTAGGCCTGCACTCACTTTCCGGAATCAAAGGCTCACCTCTGGCCAGTGATGTGCCTGGCAATCAGGAAGGGCCTCGCAGGGTGCAGCAGTCACGGGGCCATGAATAGGGGGTCTCGGTGGGCCCCTGGGAACTGGCAGCCGTGCAGAGCTCTTCCCTCCACATCGTGGCAAGGACAGAAGAGCCACAGGCTGGAGGTGCCAGCCCTTTAGGCCAGCCACAGATGAAGCGAGTCAGTCCGGGGCGCAAGCAGGAGACAGGAGGCCCAGACAGGACCGGAGGGGGCTGATGGAGGGGAACCAGCTCAGCTTCTCCCTCTCGGGCCTGGGCTTCCCAAGAACACATGGGCCAGGCCAGGTGGCCTCTCCCATTGGCCCCACTCCCCCTGGGACCAGGCCCCAAACTCAGGCCCAGCCTTGCCAAAGCAGCTGCCACAGAAGTCGAGAGGTCTCTGCCGCCCATGCTGAGTGCCTCTCCCTGCAGAGGAGGCTGCAGGCCCTGGGCCCCCCCTTGTGGACCCCTGGTGAGCCAGGTGAGCCCTGGAGGCTGTGGGGCACCCCACGTGCCCCCATGCCGCTGCAGAGCAAAGCAACATCTGCAGGTTGCCCAGAGGCTGGACTCTCAGAGCTGTCCAGTGGGCTCAGAAAGTGGAGGTGACTCCACGGGTGTCGGTCACACATGTGACCCATGTGGGACGCACACACAGCCACACACAGCACACACCCAGCAGCTCCATCCACAGACCACTGCCACTGGTGGCCTGGAAAGATTGAACAGTCAATTCCAAAGGGAGCAATACACAGTTTTAAAAATCGTCTCTGTTCTGTGTTGCGTGGCAGAACCTGTCGGGGTCGTGCGTGGTCCCCGTGTACAACGCTCCCTGCTCACTTGGCAGCCACGTGGTTGCCACACAGCTGGACAGTCAGGCAGGTGTCCCCAGAGCTCTAAGTCACAGTGCCTGTGTCATTCGGCAACCTCATCCGTGTCGCAGAAACATCGCCCCATTTGACAGCGTCGCAAGAGGGGTTTGTACACTCTCGTGATGATCTATTATAATTCCTTTATTCATAGTTGATGTGTCCTGCTGTGCCTAATTTATAGAACAGACTTCATCACAGACAGATATCCAAGGGGAAAACAGAGTGCACGAGGGGCTCTAGGAATGGCACCAGCCAGTTTCAGGC
The DNA here is from genome assembly GCF_012274545.1 of Fukomys damarensis. Taxonomy (NCBI): domain Eukaryota; kingdom Metazoa; phylum Chordata; class Mammalia; order Rodentia; family Bathyergidae; genus Fukomys; species Fukomys damarensis. The sequence goes on from NW_022900949.1 coordinate 27,038,698, forward strand.
CTCCGCTGGGAGAGGGACACACACACTCCTGTGCACAGCCATACACAGGCTTTGCAAGTGTCCTGCATTGCTCCCTTCAGCCCATCACTAAACAGCAAGCATGGCCCTGTGACAGGGAATGCGGAGGAAAAGCAGAGGCTTCTGAGACCTCCCGGGCCAGGTCAGGGTCCAGGCACCGAGCGAGGCGGAGCTCAGACCACAGCCTCAATGCTGGGGGCCCTCAGAATCCAAGGAGGACACCAAGCCTCCTGGGGAGTGAGGCTAAGCGGATGGGGAGGAGGTGGCAGGGGCCTGGGAGGCCAGAAGGCGACACCAAGGCCAAGACCCAGCCACAGATGGGCAGTGGTGGACCCGCGCCAGGCCAGGCAGGATGCACCCTGCACCTCAGTGGGACGACTGAGAAGGACTAGGGGGGGCAGGCCCCACAGACCGAGGTGTGCGCTCTGGAGCCCACAGGGGACAGGGCAGCCATGCCACCCGGGCCCAGAGTGATGGCACCCAAAAGAGCAGGGGCCATGACAGGGTCTTTGAGACAGATGTGCGGCTGCAGGTAGGGGACCCTGGCTCACCTGGCTGGAAGCCAGAGAGTGAGCCAGGTCTGGGGTTCCACAGAGTGTGTGCAAAGACCAGGTGTCACACAGAGCTTTGACAAAGCCATGTGCCCATGGGAGCAGTCACCACTGGGCAACAGCAGGTGGAGCTGGATGTTAGACCAAGCACAGGCTGATTTTGGGGTACTGAGGCTGAGGGTGAAGGGCCTGGCCACCACAGTCCTGGGTGACCACGGCCTGACTCCCTAGATGCCTGGCTGGCACCTGAGTACCCAGCGGGACCTGCATCAACCACACATAACGGCTGTGAAGGCTCCACGGCCGCCTGCTTCATTTCCAAGAGCTTTCCCCGGAGACGGGGGTCTCACTACACCGGAGCAGGGTGCCACGCGAGAGCCGCTCCAAGTCCAGGAGCCTCTTGTCTCACTGGCCACGCAGGTAATATACAGTTCGCTAACAAGGACAGAGACAGGTGCGATTCATTTTAATACTGTTTTCCTCTGAATATGTCCCCCACAGCATTTCAACCCACAGCACAGGCTGCATTTCAAGCGCCCAGGAGCCAGCAGCGCAGGTGAACTGATGCACGCAGATGAAAAGGAAGGAAGGGCTTCCTCTCGGGCTGGGGACGGCAGAGGAAGGCACCGCCGCCCGAGGGGGACGACAGCGGGACCTGTCAGGACCCACGGGGCTGCTCTCCAAGTGGGGAAACTGAGGCCCAGAGCACTCAGGACCAACAAGCCCCCGGCACGAGTCAGTGGCAAGGAGAAGGCAGAGCATTTGGAAGGAGAGCGGGGAGCAGGTGAGGGTCCCGTTGCCAAGGGCAGGGTGGGCGGCAGTGGGCGTCGGGGTGAAAGGGGAGTGCGTGAAGAAAGGCACAAGCCAAGGGTGGGTGGAGGGAAGGGAAGGGAGGAGGCGGAAGTGGAGGACGAACCCGAAGGCCGTGAAGGGCTTTGAAAGATCCAGCTGCATCCGACTGCTGCTTAGGATGCGAGGGCTGCGGTCACCATGGCAACAGGAGAAAATCACAGAGCAGTGTGTAATCAGCGCGACTCCAGCTGCTCCCAGGATACTGTTCCCAGTGGGGGTCTGCGATTCCAAGCAGGCAGAGTCCCGTGGCTCCCAATGCCAGGACCCTCGGCACCCTGCTCCCAGTGGGTTGTCCTTCCTCGGTTGCCATAACAACCTGAATGGGAGCTACCTTCTGACCAGCCGGCCCACCCCACCCTGTGGAGTATGCCCAGGAGCAAGCTTCCCTCTCACCACACTGGAGCATGGCTCCAGCCTCGGCCCACAGCCCTGCCTCACCCTCCTCCAGAGGGGCAGCCTCTGGAGATGGCCAGCAACCATATTCTCCAAATAGAGTACGGCATCTCCCCAGTCCCGTGTACCAAGTGCCACCTGCAGACAGACTCTTCCCAGTCCTTTCAACCAGCCCCAGGGACAGACAGGATCCAGAAAAGGTCTGAGCAGCGTGAAGCACAAAATTCACCTCCTTCATTCTAGGCATAGACCTTGATTAATGAGACCCGAGTTCAAGCTGTCCCAGCCACAGGCTTACCTCCCTGCTCTCTACAATGTTCTGTCTATTGAGCATCTCACAGGCATAGAGGCCAATGTGGAACTCCTAATCCCAGAAATGATCTGTCCAAACTCATTACATCGCATAAAGGTGAGGAACCCCAAAGCCAGCCCCCACCCCAGGCAGCCAATAATCCAGGGCCAGAGAGACAGGTTTGGGAGTCTTGGAGTTAGAGCCCACAGCACTGCACCAGGTGGGGCAGACCCACAGCTCAGGGTGCCAGGTAGGTCCCCAGGATCCAGGCTCTGGGGCTCGCACACCATGTACCCAGGATAAGCCCCTTTCCTGGTCAGGCCTTCGTGTCCAGTTCTGGAAAATGGAGCAGCACAGCAGCCGGGCAGGCGGAGGAAACAGGAAGCACACCTTGCTGCTCCCCTGGGCCGTGTCCTCCGCCAGCCAGCCCCCATGGCGCTGAGCCGCCTCTCAGGGCCATAACTCAGCCTGTGGTCCATTACCGCTGGCCCAGCTCTGGCCTGGAAGCTGTCCAGGGGCAAATGGAGAGGGCCGACCTGTCCTTCTCAGGACAGGAGTCTCCTCCAGTCGGGGGTCTGGGGAGGGTGGGAGCAGAAGGAGCCCTTCGCTGTCCTTGCCTGTGCCTTTGCCTGTCCTGGCACTGCCCTTCTGGGCCGGCAAACCTGACTTCTCCGCCCCACTGCCAGGACCTGGGCTCGCTGGTCTCTGCGGCTGCGTGATAAGGCTGGCGTGTGAAGGTCTGTGACCCGGAAACCATCTTCGGGTCGCTCCTGAGCCCCACCCAAGATCCCTGCCCCCACCCCAGGGGTGAACAAGCCCTGGCTGTGGGTGCTGGGGGTGCCGAAGGGGAGGGACCACCTCAGGCTGTCTGCAGGGACAGCTGGTGTCCCACAGCCTCGGCAGACACCCAGGCAGGTCCCCCAGAGAGCTCAGCCCACGGCGGCCCCTGGCACTTGGGTCTGACCCAGCTCGCCAGGGTGGACTCCGAGTGTTAAGGGCACAGGGCTTCCGAGGGTCAGGACACGAGAGGGAGCCGAATGGTGGTATCTGGAGTAGATGGAGCCACACAGGCGACACGACCCCCCACCTGCTTCTGCTGGAGTCTGGGCGCTGGGTCCCCGCTGATGGCCCTGCGTGGCCAGTGCCACAGCTGCCTCATGGCTGTCAGGGAACAAGTATGATGGCTCCGCCCAGCCACGCTGAGAGCTGGCAGGGAGGGTGTGTCCAGTGTCCGGTGCCACGGGGAGGCTGGGAAGTGGGCACATCCCGAGGCTGCTGTCACCGGGGTCCCAGGAAGGGAAGCACCATCCTGGCGGCACAGGCGCAGGGCGCCTGTGGGCCCCTCCCCTGCACCCCACCTGTGTGCCGACCTTGGCGGCAGGAGGGGGTCAGCCCAGGTCCAGGCACCGCACACAATGGAGTCAGTGACCAGGCCAAGGCCAGCGGCCGAGGTGGGCCCGGCCTCAACTGCTCGGCATAGCAGGCGGAGGCCCCCACCCGCTCCCGGGGAGGGCTCCAGGACCCACTATAATGTCCCGATTGTTGCATAATACCATGATGGAGGGCCCTGTCACATTTTTGTCCCCGTTACTGGGGTCCCCATTCATGGCCACTGTCACCAGGCTCGGAACAAGCCGGGCCAGGCAGCCTCCTTTGCATTAAAATGGGATGAGAAATAAGCCTTCTCGGTGCTCAGCTGGGCAGAAAACGGGATTAGGCCCGGGGCAGGCAGAGGCCCCTCGTGGGCGCCCGGAAAAGGCCTGTGTCCTTGCAGCCCAGCAGCAGGGTCCAGCCTTCAACCTGCACCTGGGATTCCAGGGTGACCTTTGCCCCTCCCCAGGCCTCAGTTTCCCTGGCTCAGACTGGGGTGGGAGCATGGGCTCCTGAAATGGGCGCCTTTGCACTTAATTCAGTGGCTGACAAGCCCCTCATTCACAGAAAAAGCGCTGTGAAACAGAGCCTCGCATTGCACCGCGGGGCGGGTGGGGACGACCAGACCTCGGGGAGGTGGCTCTGCATTCACCGGCTTCCTCGGACTGGAACAGATGAGAAAAGATGTGTGGTCCAAAACCAGGGTGCCCCACGGCTTCGAGGGCTGTGATGGGGGGACAGCACACCATGGGGAGCGCGTGGTGGGGCCCATCTGCTTGCCCCATGGCCAGGAAGCCAGAGACAGACCTGGAAATAAGGCAGTCCCTCTAGGGCAGCTGGGAACAGAGCCCTGCACTGAAAGATGCCCAGGGTGTCAGGGAGCTGAGAGCCACCCAAGCAAGGACCAGCCCGTGACTTGGGGGACTTCAGCCCCATGGCCTGGTGCTATAGCCAATCCAGAAATGGCTCAGACTCCCTGAACAGGGCGGCAGAGGCGGCCCGGGCATGGAGCAGGGTGGGGACAGGTGGAGTCTGCACATGGCCCAGGAACCTTCCACAGAGCCAATCTAGAAGATTCCAGAGCTGAGCGGGGAATTCCACTCTGCGTGAGCGGGAGCGCGCACACGTGTGTGTGTGTGTGTGTGTGTGTGTGTGTGTGTGTGTGTGTGTGTGTGTGTGTGTGTTTGGGAGAAATCGGATTTGGAATTTTGAGGATGGAACCCAGGACCTCCCCATGCTAGGCAAGTGCCACGCCCCGGTCCCAGGGGCTTCATCTTCCTGTCTGCTCTCATGGCTCTCCAACCCCTGGTGCTAGCTGGCGAACAGCTGCTGGTGTTTATTGAGCACCTACTGTGTACCAGGCACCCTGCTGCACCCTTCGTATTCCTGAGCTCACTGCACAGCCGGAGGTCAGGGGTGCCCTTTCTCATTACACTGTTACACTTCCAGAGGTGAGGCAGCCGGTGCAGCTCTCCCGCCGGGACAGGAGCAGCCCTGACTCAGGGCTTCTGCCTCCCCGTCTCTCAACCCCCTCCAGCTGCAGTCTGGGGGCGCCCTGTGGCCTAAGAGAAGCCACACTCGTGGGCAGGGGCGAGGTGGGAGTGTGGCAGGGGGTGTCTGTCTGCAGCCCAGGCTCTGGCTCGAGCTATGCCCTTGGCCTTGGCACTCAGAGCGGATATCCTCCATGCCCTGCCTGTGCCCAAGCCCCAGGGACACTGCTGGGAAGCTCCCTGCCAGATTAAATGGCATTTATAGCAGCTGCAAGCGCGTTCCAGCTGATTACCCTCTAATTTGTGTGCAGTTGCAGGTCATTACCGAAATGACAATTAAACACTGGCTCCCTGTAATTAGACATTTTTATGAATGAGGTCCTCCCTGTGCAAAGCTGAAGCTCTGGCGTCCTTCCTCGGCCAGCCAGGCCCCCAAGGGCCACTTCGGCTCATCAGGGGACTGACCTGGCTCCAGCCAGGGGCCACACGCTTCCTGGACAGCTGTGGCCCATGCAGGGCTCTGTGACTTTGAGCAGCAGGACTCGGGAGCAGCTCAGGTGTCTGGACACAGGGACCAGGCGGCTGACTACATCCTGAGCCACCCATACCTTGGGACAGGCGCAGCCACAGGGGCGGAGGCAGAAGCTGAAAGGGAAGCACTCCCAGGAAAATGCTAGCAGCCAACAGGACCTATGAGCGAAAACTCCCTGCGGTTGGCTGGGCTGTCGTGGGAGCTCAGGAAGGGTCAGAAGAGGAGGCAGCCGGGACTACACTGGGTAGCGTGGGATGGGTATGGTCAGCGAAGGTCTCCCTTAGAGACTGAAGGTCTTCAGAAAAGGGCAGTGTGCCCAGGGGACTTCTGACAGAGGAGCATTCTGGGAGGGAGCGGCCCGTGCCAATGTCCTGAGGTGGACATGCCCACGCTCTCCAGCTGAGGCCTCAGCCGGATGCTGCCCAGACATCTCACAGCCCTGTGGAAGACCTGCTGTCTCCACAGACTCGTCCAGGGCTGTGACTGCTGGAGCTGAAGCCCAGGCCTCCCAAGGAGGCAGAGCAGGGCTCGGCTCAGGGGCTGCTGTGGGGGCTCCGCACACGCCTGCCACCCACAGAGTCAGCAGCATCGACCAGGCCAGGTGACCTTGGGTAAGACCCTCTTCAACTCCGAGCCTCCATGTTCCAGGAACTGCCCATGGGGAAGGCCAGGGTGCAAGGAGCTGTGGGTGTGTGCTGTGTGCTGTGGGTGCTGGAGATGGCTGGGAGGTGGGCTGGAGCCCCTCAAAGACGCCTGCCTCATGTCCCTGAGCCTAATAGGGATGAGAGAGGCAAAGGGAGATTTGTCAAGGCATGGAAGCCCAGTGTAAGGTAGGCTCAGTTGGAAAGAAACTGGTGTCCTCTATGCGACAGCCTTTCTAAAAAGCACCAAGTTCCAACCATATTAACCAAGATCTGTACCTGTCCAAGGGAGGTGAAGGTTTGATTCTGCTGTGTACTGCACAAAGTCCCCCTGGAGGAACTGGGTCCTCCCCTGGAGAAGCAGAAATATCTATAAATATTCAAAAGGAGGAGGGAGATGGGCTGGCCTGGGGGAGCAAGAAAGGAAGGGAACCAGGAAGGAAGCCACACAGTCAGGGAGACCAACTCCAGCTGCCTCCAGAAGGCACGGCCTCACCACTGGGGCTGGTGGAGCCGAGTGGATGCCTGGGCATGGGTGGTGGGCACCGGGTCAGAAGGCACCTGTGCAGCCGCAGGAAGCAGGTGCCAGCGCAGGGCTGGGGGGGCCCTCCTTGCACCTCCCCAGGAGATCAGATGCAGAGATGAGCAGACAATCGGACAGGGTTGCAGGCTGGCTCTGGGCCTCCATTTCCCCATCTCTGAGTATCCAGGCCTCAGGGCTGGCATGGAGATTCTGTGACCCCCCCCCAGGCGGGCACGAAAAGCGCCTCTGTGACTACAGGCGCACCTCGCCTACCGCTCCCCAAAGCATTACTTCCGGGTCCTTGGGACTGTAAAATGCTCATCCGGCTTCACCGTTATTCCGAGGCCTTGTTATCTTCCAATCGGGGGGGGGGCCGTCAGGGCTCCCCCAGCTCAGCCCTTGTCAGGTGCAGTCCCCCGAGAACCCCAGGCCCCGTGTGTTTTCCCGTGCCAGAGGTTCGAAGGCCGAGGTCAAGGTGCCTGCGGGCCCGGTGTCTCCTGCTTCTCAGTGGGCGCCTTCCACGGTGAGGTTATGGGCGGAAGGGGCAGGGAGCTCGGTGGGCACCAGCCTCGCTCTAACCCTCCTTCCCTGGAGACCCCCTCTGGAAGACACCGCGCCCCGCTGCTCCCCGCCGTGCTCGGAAACGATGGCCGGACGTGGCTCTCAGCTGGCCGGACAAGCCCGGAGAGCCACAGCACGGCAGCCCTGTGCCCCTCCGCGCGCGTCGTCTCCCTCTGTCCGCAGGCTGAAGGGACTCACCGGCTCTGCCCATCGCCCCAGAGAGAACTGGCCCCCGTATCACTAGGCTGGGGACAGCATGGAGACTCAGGAAGTCACTGTCTGTGGCTCTGCCCACACCCGGCCACGGTAACCCCAGGGGCTCGCGGAGAACCCGAGTCCCCACGTGTCCCCCTCCACCTGCCGCCCCCTGGCTCTGGTCACCAGTGCGAAGGCACCGATCGGCAGAACAGCTTGCGCTGGGGCGGCTGAGGGCAGTTTCCACCTCCAGACCAAGGGAGCTGCTTTGTCCTCTGCTCCGTGAGCACCCACCAGTCTAGCGCCCCTCTGTGGACAGTGGAAGCAACACGTTGCTGTCACCCAGCGCCACCCCGCAGTTCCACCAGGGACGGCTGCAGCGACATGGGGACATGTGAAGGCCGGAGAGTCCCAAGGGCACCTGCCATGCTGCGAACTGAGTCTCCCTGCAAAGGGGCAACGCTGCAGGAAGCGCTAGGGACGGGCTGCATGACACGTCCAGGCGACACGACAATGGCTTGGGAAGAAGAAGCAGTGAAGACCAGAGGTGAATATAAATCCGGAGAAGGTGGTCATTCCGTGAGGCAGACGACTGCCCGGCCACGGTGGAGGTGGGCCAAGGCAGCTCACCTGCCACCAGGGGCCTGGCTGGTGCCAGAGAGGGCTCAGCGCTGGTCCTGTGGCACACAGGTCTGCTGCACGGCCCAGGGGCCCAGGTGCAAGGCTTCTCTCTGTCAGGAGTGACGTGGGGCTCTGGGGCTGGCTCCCCAGCTCCTTCCGGCACACATCTGCCTGAGGTGTCTCAGGCACCCAATCCCTTCCTGGTCCCGGGTCCGTCTTCACAGTGTCATCCCGGACATGGACCAGGAGGATGTCTTGAGGGATGGCCGCATGACCTGGATCAGGATGGAGGACTGAGGGTCCACTCTGCCTTGACGAGGGAGGGGGTGCTGCTGCCCCCCCCACCCCCAGGAGGAAGCCAGCTGCTTCCAGGGCCCTTATTCATGGGTACAGGGAAAACAGCAGATACTACCAGCAGCAGAGGGGCAAAATCAGGCAGGAAGGGAGCACAAAGGTCCTGTTATTCTCAGGGTCCACCCACTTCCTCAATGGGCAAGGCACAAGCTGGCCAGGGCGTGGCAGGTGTCACTCCTGCAATGGCAATGGTCACCTGTGCCCTCTCTGCATCGTGCAGTGTGGCAGCTGCTCCAGACTATATTAGGATAGCTGCTCTGTGGTCTCCTACCCAGCAGATCATCTCCTGACTCCCCCCACTCTGTGGGTCAGGGAACCTACACTGGGGGGAGTTTGCCAGTGTCCTCCCCAAATTCAATCTCTAAGTCTCTAAGGCATTTGAGGTCCCTAAAATTCACAACTGCCCGGACCACCGTCCCCGAATGTTGTAGAAGCCTGGGTTTCCAGCTTCACAGTGCAGATGTCCCTTGGGCAAGGCTAGTAGGAAGACTTAGAGTACACAGGTTCTTTGGCCTACCAGGAAATGAGGGCCAGATAAACCCATTGTAAGGTGAAACGGTGTTAAGTCAAAGATGCACTTCACATACCTAACTTCCCGAAGAGTGCAGCTCAGCCGTGCCTACCTTAAACGTGCTCTAAACACCGACATCAGCCTGCAACTGGGAAAATCCCTAACGCAAAGCCTGTTTTATACTAAAGTATGGAGCACCTCCCGTACTTTACTGAATACTGTACTGAAAGTGAGACACATAATGGTCATATGAGGACAAATTCCAATTTCAAAGTACAGTTTCTGCTGACTTCTTACAGCTTTCACAGCATTGCAGTCAAAAAATTAAGTCAAACCATTGCTCTCCGGGGTGCACGTGAACCCATTTGGCTAGGTGGCCCTGGTCCTTTCCAGGGGACCTCGGCCTCTGCTCCATGCAAAGTGCTCTGAGTCTACAAAGCGGTTTACATTGGCTTCCTGTCCTGCTTCCTTTGGAGACCAAGGGAAACTGTCACTATCACACCCATCCTTGTCTCTCCAGACCCCCCATGCAGTTGGCCTTTCTTAACCGACCCATCGTGACTGTTAGCAAGCATTCTTATTCCCAGTGGACCCCAACTCAGCATCATGATGTCCTGGCCACGAGAAACAGGAGTCCCTTATAGGAGCCCCAAGGTAGTGCAGGCTGGCGAGCAGCCATGCATGCCGAGAGGGCTCCTTTGTGCCCACCCAGGACTGTCTGGGCTGCCTACCTTGCGGCTCCTCTGACAGCTGTCCCACCCTGCAGGACTTGGCTTACTAGAAACTTCTCCTACTCCTGCGGGAGACACTGAGACTCAGCCGGCTGTGGAAAGCCCCTCTCAGCAGTGGGCAACAGGGCCACCAGCCCTGCGTTGCAGGCTGCACGTGTACGCACAAGGTTCTGCCCCACCCCATGCCTCCTCCAGCCTGGCAGGTGTGTCTGGGTCCTCGGTGCCGACTCAGGGCCTGGCATGGAGCAGGGCATCTGAGGGTCACACCCACATTGATAGGGACAGGCAGCAGAAAGCCAGGACAAGGACAAGGGTGAGGCCAGCTCTGTGGGACTACGCCCACCACACGTGCATCCCCGCTGCACAGACACTCGTGGACACCCTGACACCTGGACCCTGCACTCACACAGCCCAAGCTACCCTGCATGTCCCCTGCAGGGCCCAGCCCGGGAGCACGTGAGGTCTCAGGGCTTCTGACAGCCAGCATTCTTACACTTCCTGTCACTGCTACTGCCTCCAGGCGCCTGGAATCCACCCTGGGAGTCTTTACACCACTGTGATAGGCCAATGCCATGAACCAGAACCAGGGGCTTTTATCAGCTCCCCCTGGTGGATAGTCACAGGCGCACGGGTCCTGAAGTCGGGCTCCTAGCCAGCTGATCACACAGCGATGCACACTCAAACCTGCGCACTCACAGCGGTCCCCTCCTGTCACAGTCCCGAATCCCCACAGGGTACAGAGCCCGCCTACCAGCTCCACCCCACCTCCTACCCCCTGGAGCTGTGCATTGTGGGTCAGCGCCTCGGGCCAGCACCTCCCGGCACAGACACGTGAGCCGTGTGCATGGCTGTGCACTGGACACAGCAGCCGGCCCAGAGACCAAGCCACACCTACACCCACACGCTCACCCCTGTCTCAGCCACCCAGCCTGCTGGCCTCCGTGGCCCCTGCACCATTCCACACACACGCCCCTTCCTCCCTCCCAGCAGAGTGTGGGCTCCCACCTTTCCCAGAGGAGCCACGAGGACCCCCGTGTAGGGGCCCTCAAAGGTGACAGTGGGGATGGCCAACTCCCTGGAGCCCCAGCCACCCCTTGCTGCTCACTTCCCAGCCCTTCTCAGTCTCCCTCTCCTTTTATTTGGAACCATATGAAAGATTAAGATAAAAATAAGCCCCAGGAGGCGGATCCCTTGGTAATTATGTGCAGGTGTGAGATTGCTCCTGGCTGGCTGGCTGCCCCACCCCTGCTGCGTTATGGGATGTGCATGGGGATCTTCCAGAACCAACACCCCCAGTCCTCGAGGTGGGCCAGGCCTCCCCAGCTCCTGCTCAGGCTCCATACAGGCTCCTGGGAAGGAAGGGGACACACCCAGTGAGCCGGCCCTGGGTGGTGAGGGGGGTTCACACCTACTTCCAGAGCCTGCTCACTCAGAGGTGGAGAGCAGAGGGGTCCCTGCACCACGCCACAGGCCGGCCTGGGCCCACCCTTCCCTCTGGGTCTGAACAGCGGGGCTCCGCCCCCTTCATTGGCCTGCAAGAGGGCAGAGGTGGGCAGGGCTCCTGTCACCATCCTAGCCCCTCTAGGATGCTCCTAGGCACTGGGGGACAGGGCCACAAAGACAAATTCAGCTCGATGGAGGAAAACCTTGATCCAGGCCTGAGCTGTGTGAGAAGTGGTGCCTCTCACCGGGAGGTGGGCAGGGGAGTCTGAGCGGCTGCCGCTCCCACCTCACCTGTTCGCTTGACGGGTCCTCTGCCCCACGGGGCCCCGATGAGCACATCTGGAGGGATGGACCGCACCTACCAGGCCACAGAGCCCAAGGCAGCAAGTCCCCTGGAGGCCGCCAGGCCCCAGAAACCCTCGGCTGGCTGCCCCTGTCACTTCTGTGGGGACCCATCTCTCTCCGCCCCGGAGCGCCGCAGCCCCTCTCTGCTTCTCCCTCCCCTGTCACTCACCTCACTGCCCTGCAGTCCCCTCAGATCCCTCTGTCTTATCCACCTAAGACCCACACCCTGCTCCCAGCCCCTAAGACTGGTAAACTGAGGCAATCCTTGCACCCCAAATCCAAACCTCGCTCCTCCCGTTGTGCACCAACCACTCCTTCCCTCCTCCTCACCCCTGTGTCATGTTCACATGCCTCAGAAGAACAACGCCTCTAATAATGCTGGACACAGAATCAGAGCTGGGTGTGACACTGCACACCTGTAATCCCAGCTACTGAGGCAGGAGGATCCCACGTTTGAGGTCAACCTGGCCAACTTAGCAAGATCCTGTATCAAAATAAAAAATAAAAAAGGGCTAGAGGTACAGCACAGTGGTAGAGGGCTTGCCTGGCACGCACAGGCCTGAGTTTCATTCCTAAAAACTGCCAAAAATATTATAACCACATATGATCCTTGTTATGACTTGTGTCTAGATGTCCCCTCAAAGCCTCATGCAGTCATGGCTGGGGTTTCTTCGGAGGTGGATGGTTCTAGGGTGTGTGATGAGGGATCAAAGATGCAATGCTGGGATTGACTCGTGGTGTGATGGGAGGGACTAAGGCTGCCTTGTGCCCTGTGCATGAGTGCTGCTCATCCTACGGATGCGTAGCCTGGATAAGATGTAAGAGCCCAAGTGTCACTGCCTGCTGCCTGCTGCTTGCTGCCTGGCTGCCTTCTGCCTACCATGAGCTGTTTCTCCTCTGCAATTGCCTCTGCCAGGCCACCCTGCCTTGGGGCCAGCTGACTATGGATTGAAGCCTCTGCAAACTGTGAGCTAAATAAAGCTTTCCTCCCTTAACTTTAGGTATTTTGTCTCAGCATTGAGATAAAAGTAACTATGACAGACCCTGGGTGACAGTACAAAACACTTCTAAAGCTGGTCCCTTGCGTTGTTTTGGTTTTGGTGCTGGGGATGGAACCCAGGGAGAGCCACATGTGCAGTAGGCAGTTGCTGTAGCACCAAACTGTACCCCAGCCTCTAAAGTTTCCTGTAGCTACTTTGACAGAAGCAAAGAAGAACAGAATATTAACAGTAAGTTACTGTGTTTTGCCCAGTGGGTCCAAATACTATCATGCAACATGACACCCTGGTAAGAACTGTTAGGGAGTCGTTGTACCTTTGTTTTCATTCTATATTTTTTAAATAGGCGCACATTTTCCACTTACAGCAACATCTGCGTTCTGAGCAGCCCCATCTCAAGTATGCAGGAGGCACATGCAACATGCAGGTTTAGGACAGGGGAAAGAACAGGGTGTCCCTCACACAAGGGTAGTCAGGGAAAGCCTCTTGAGGGGGCTGTGATATCTGAGAAAGGGCCTGCAGGCAAAGGAGAGCTGAGTAGCTAAATAGGGGAGGAATATCCCAGGCAGAGGAACAGCATGAGCAAAGGCCCTGAGGCAGGAATGGGTCAGGGTTGTGGTAATGGGTCAGGGCTTGAGGATTTAAGCTTTTCCTGAGCAGGTGTTAGGTGTTAGGCAGACAGCAGGGCCACAGCCCGGCCCCTATGGTACACTGCAATGCGGGCACATAGCAGTACTCCTCACAGCACAAGTTGACAACAGCTTAGTGGGTCCCTGTCCTCAGGTGAGACTCGCGTTCCAGGTGCTGGGGTCCAGACTCCACCTCAGCCTCTCTCCCTCCCTCTGCCCTTCTAACTTTGGCCTCTCTGTTCTATGTTCCTCAGACCACTCCAGATGATAAATAAATGGCTCTGGAGAGGGGCTGCCCTCGGGTGTCCTGACTCAGCCTCCACATCTCTACCCACCTTGGGAAGATGCCTAGGAGGGACTTCCTAAACTCACCACAAAGCACCCTCACTCACAGCCCAGTCTGACTCGAACTCGGGACCCTGAGCCAACCCACCTTTCTGCTCCACATATGCTATGAAAACACTCACCCAGTCACTCAACAAGCACTCATGGATCCTGCTCTAGGGCCCTTGCTGGAGCCAGGGGACATAAGGATGGACAAGACAGGCTGAAGCTCTACCACTGCAGGTCACCTAATGACTCACCAGTCCTTAATTTGTGGTGTGCCCAGAAGCCCTGGCCTTTCTCGCCGGAAGCCAGTGAAGACAGTGTTTCTGCAGCCCAGGAATTGCATTGTGCAGCACCTCCACTCCGGAGGTCACTTACCTGCGGTGACCCGCAAAGGAAGGAGAGCCTCACTGACCCTGGGGGATGAACCCTGGCCGGGAAGGAAAGGCAGCTTCTCGTTGCCTGTAGAAACGTGCAGAAAACACTCTGAAGACTATGGGTTACCAAGAAAAGAAACAGGAGGAAGAGCAAAGGCCTGTGGGTCCGGCCCCTTTCCCTCCCGATAGCAGCTGTCTGGGGAGGCCCAGGCCGGGCTGGGAAACTTCTCCAACCCTTTCTCTTGAGGCCACCCTGCCACCCATGCCCATCTACCTTTCACTCAGAGTTGAAAAGCAACAAGAGAACAAAAACGGGGGATGACTCCCGGCTTCCAAAGCTGGAGCGCAGGGTCCCCCAGCCCAGAAGGGGACCGGTTCCAACCCCAGGTCTGAAATGTTGGGTCCTCAGGCTGCAGGCAACCTCTGCTCAGCTCTTCACTCTAACGCTGAGAAAACATCACCCTGTGTGGGCGGAGAGCACAGCAGGAGTAAAACACCCAAATAACAGGGACTAGGAACCGCTGACTCCCGCTGCCACTCAGACGGGCTGTGGGTCCCTGTGTGGGCAAAGGAGCGAGGGGCACCTGTCTCCCTGTGGGCACAGTGTCCCTGGCCCCCTTGCACATGGTGGGTACGCGGGAGCCCCAAAGATGGGACCCGGACTCTGCTGTCTTCATGGCATTGCATCTCCATGGCAACCTGGTGCGGGGCTAGGAAAGGCATGAGCCCCCACCCTTGGGGTGCCCCTGCAGGCCTGGTACCTGCGGGCCCTGGGAACCCATCTTCCTGGCTGGCAGGGGGTGGAATGAGAATCAGTTGGGAGCTGGGGCCAGGGAGGGGTGCTGGGGGCGCCTCTGGCCTTTCATGTGGAGCCCAGGGGGCCCCCAGGATCGTCCACCTGGAGCCCTAAACCAGCTGCTTCAGAAGCCACCTGCTGCCTGGCAGAAGTGCCAGGATGGGAGCGTGGGTGGGGTCCTCATGCCCACATGGGCCGCCCACGCCAAGCTGCGGGGGCCCCATCAAAGCTCCCAGACCTGCCCTCCCCCGCCGAGCCTGCCCGCCTGCCAGCCGCTCCTTCCTCCTCCAGCCGGGCTCGGTGGGCCTCGCTTCCACTTTGGGAAGGGCAGGGAGCATCCCAGGGAATGGAGGGCAGGCCTGCCCCGGCTGGCACGGCGAGGGCTCCAGCAGGGGCAGGGGAGGAGGCTGGCACCCTGTGCCCGGGCTCTCAGCTGCTCCTGTGGTTAGGAGCAGGAGTTTGCCCTGTGGCTACCGGGGCGGGCTGGGTGGTCCCGGGGCGGAGCTGAGCAGCCGCGCAGGCCCAGCTCTCCGGGTCCGGCTGCGCGCTGAGCACCTGCCGCCCGGGGCACACCGCTGACCCTCACTTTGGGGAGGCACCAAGAACTCCGAGGATTCTGCAGGTGGGGGCCGGGGGCGGGCTGCTAAACCAGCGCATGCGCAGTGGGGTTGGGGGACCCCACCAGAGAGGACAGACGGACGCCCCGGTTTGCACAGCACACCGGATGGCCCGCCCGGGCCCCAGAAGCCGGGCGTCCTAGACAAGCAGGTACGGAGTGGAGGCGCACACCCAGCCTGGCAGGCGCAAGTCCAGCAGGAGCGTCCGGAGAGTGTGGGTTCTCTCCTTTTTCCTTTTTTATCTTCAGAGACAGGCGAAGCCGGGCTAGTTAACCTCCGCAGAGTGCCAGGGCCGCTCCGTCTCGCTCCCCAGAGCCCTCCGGCCCCAGCGCATCTGCGGAGGGACAGATGAGCCCGGGTGACTCAGCTGGCAGACGCCTGGGAAGCCAGGGGAGGGGAGATCATGAGAAGCCAGCGGCAGAGGGGCAGCAGGCCTCCACTTGCCCGCTCGCCCTCGACCTGTGCCAGCAGCGCCCCAGGCTCTGCCCTGCGTGCAGGTGATGACGCCCTGCGGTCTCTGCTGCCTGGCAGCTGAGGAGAGGAGAGGTGCTCCCTCGTTCACGCGCTCCCTCACTGGCTCACTTGCTGGGGCAGAGGCTTGGAAGCCAGGAGAAGCTTTCCCCGACAGGCAGTGTCTAGTCTCCAACTGGGCTTTGCAGGCAGAGTAGGAGTTTGCCAGAAAGACACGAGCAGACTGGGCACTGAGACAGAGAAAATGGCAAGTGCAGAAATGTGCAGTCAGGTCCTCCTGGTGGCTGCTGGCAAGGGCGTCACTGAAGACAGGTCCAGGTGTCACCCTGCGCATGCCCCAGCCAGCACCCCAGCTCTCCACGGGGTACACGGCTGGGGGCTGCAGCCACACAGCCCCTGCATCATAACTCAGGACACTGAACCCTGTCTGTCACCACCCAGCAGCAAGTGTTGTCTAACCATTAGTGCGGGCTGTGCGGGGAGCTCCACGGTCGGAACCCTGGGCTTGTCCAGGACTTTGCTGATGCTGCTGAGGGCACACGTTGTTCTGCCTTCCCGCCCTGCACTCTGCATGCGGTGGTGCCTCCCCTCCTGTCCCAAGACAGCTGCCATGGTTCCCGGTATCACATCCTTTCCTGGCAGCAGTTCAAGCAAAAAGGAAGGAAAGCAAAAAAGGGCTTTCTCTATGCCTGTGCCTTCCAGGAAAGTCACTCCCAGCAGGCTCTGACAGACTTTCCCCTCAGTCCCACTGGTTGGGAGTCACTGCTGGGCCTCGGAAAACTCTCACTGCAGGAAGAAGTGACAATCTCAGAGGCAGGGAAAGTAGCAGCAGGCAGGGGCAATCCCTGCCACCAAGGCCCTGTGAGCCAAGCAAGGGCTGGGCAAGTGGAGCTGAAGAAGGCTGCACCGTCTCAGCCCCAGAGCTGGGGGCGGATGGGGCGCAGCTGCAGAGCACATCAGCGTCTTTCTTCCCTTCTTTCCCTGGACTTGGGGGTCACACAAGGTTCGGGGGGCCTCAGAGACACTGCACACGTGAGTCTGCTCAGGTTCTGGGGGCACAGACCTGAGGGGGGCGTGGAAGCTCAGGTACCACGAGAGGCCAAACCCAGAAGCTTCTAGAAGCAGGCAGAGCCAGGAAGGGCAGGGGCTGGGAGACCCCGTGGAGACTGGAGGAGAGGAAGTGACAACCGTCCTGCTGAGCAGCTGCCGGTTGGCGCCGGCGGACTTGGCATCGAAGCCCGCTTCACAGGGGGACGTCAAGGCCTCAGGAGCGGAGCTGCACCGTTAGCCTTGGTCCCCGCAGGGGCCAGGCTCTCCGGAGCTTCCCGTGCACAAGGATGCAGGTTCATTACGGGGGTGCTGGTGTCCACCAGGACAACAGGGCCCTGACTCCTGATGATCTGATTTGGGATCTTTCCATTTTATGATGGCACAAAAGTGACTCACATTCAGTAAAACTGTGCACTGATTTTGGCTCTTCTCCTGGGCTGGTGATACGGGGACTGAGCCTCTCCAGCAAGGCTGGGCAGGGTAGGAGCTGCAGAGACCATGAGAGGGACAGCCAGCTCCTTGGTGTGCTGTGCCGCTGAGCAAGGATGCTCCCAAGTAGGAGTCATTAAATGCTTTTTTTTCTTTTTTTTTTGAGACAGGGTCTCACTGTGTAGTCCAGGCTGGCCTTGACCTCACTATGTGACCCAGGCTGACCTAGAACTCCCAGAGATCCTCCTGCCTCAGCCTCCCAAATGCTGAACACCTTCATGCCCAGCCATTAAATTCATCTTTGATTTACAGTGTTTTCAATGTATGATGACTTTATGGAGTGTAACCACAGCATAACTTGAGAAGCACCACAGTTGGCAAGGGAAGTTACTCTCGGTTAGCCACAGGGTCCTGGGACACGAGATTTCTGACCTGTCTGACAGCTCTGCCCCTGGTTACCGGAGTCTAGAACCTCACTGTTCCATTTAAACAGGGATGGTGCTGCCTGCTGTGTCCTAGGACTTTCCCAAGGAAACCACCCGCAGGGCCAGGGATTTAGCTCAGTGGTTCCGCTGACTTCCTCATAAGCACAAGGACCTGAGTTCCATCCCTGGTACCAAAAAAAAAAAAAAAAAAAAAGGTAAAGCAAACCACCCACAGCCCCCAGTGACCAGCAAATGGCATGGGGCTGCCTGTACTTGCATCTACTCTGTGCATGGTGAAGCTGATGCTATATAGGAATCCTTCTCCGCCTTGATTTTAAGGCACTGCGCAATCCGGTTAGCAATCCTTTCTCCTAAGTCCAAATGCGCTCAAGTAGGCACCACTGTGGGACAACTTCCAATCACCCCTTCATAGATGTCCTCCCCAAGCATTTACGTAGCAAAATCTGCATGCCTTTATCATGAGCCCTTTTCCTTATTTCACTGTAATGTTACAAATGGCACATGGTGCTGAGCTGCTCCATTATGGGTTGCGAGGGGGGATTTTGCCTGTGCATCTGATTTCAGGAGAGGAAGAAAGATACAGGAAAGACAGAGTCAGACACCACCTGGACACAGGACAGCTTGGTCGCAGTTGAGCCTGGTGGAGGATGTGGAGGGCACCACACACAGATGTGTTCAAGGTGCTGAAAGGCCGAGAGGTGGCACACGTCCCAGCACTTGGGAGACAGAGGCAGGAGGATGGCCATGGGTTACTAAGTAGCCAGAGCTACTTATTGAGGTCAAGGTTAACCTGGACTACACAGTGAGTCTCTGTCTCAAAACATATTTTTTAAATATCCGTGAGGTTTAATGCAAGGGCCAAACTCTGTCCCTGGTACTGATCTCTTCGTCCCCTGTGGGGTCTCCTCTCTGCCAGAGAAGCCACTCCCCAGCTCACTCTGCCACTGTTGGAAAGGCACATGCTGCATTTTACTGCCGGTTAAAATGTCGCCAACGAGGTCACACTACGACTTGACATCAGTGAGCAGCTGTTGTGTGTGTAAGAGAGCCGGGGACAGCGTGCCCAGGGACAGGCTTGAGGGGGGTGTTAGTCAAAGGAGGAAGAACCCCCACATTTGCTCATAGTCTGGTAACTAAACGCCACCATTGTCCCCCAAAAGGAAGACCCACACTCACAGAGGAAGCTGTCACCTTCCGTTACCACTATGGGCAAGACGGCTGGCTGTGACCGGCTGGGGATGGAAACGTGCACAAGGCTTGGGAGAAAGTCCCCAGACGACAGCATCGTATTCTTTTTAAAATGCTGCTATCCCCACGGCATGGAGGACGGCATTTGTGTGGAGTGTGGCAGGCGTGAAGAACTCAGTCTGAGGTTGTTCAAAACAGATTCTGAATGTGGAGCGGTGTTGGGACTACCCTCACTGACGTGCTTCTCCCACGTTTTCGTTTCTATGTACAGGAGTGACACAAGATACAATCTCTGCCTCCAGAGTTTTTGCAATGACCCTAAAATGAAAATTCCAAATGAATTTCAAGGTAAGTGTTATGTCAGCATCTTCAAAAGGAAATGTTATGTCACAGCGTAACGAGCAAAAGGTTTTCTTTCTCCCATAGAAGTCAAACACAGGAGCATCTCACAGTCGGTGATGTTGGGTTGATGGAGGCCCCAGATTTCAAAGTGGCAGGGCCTGTCAGACAGGCACCAAGAAGAGGGATGAGCAGCCGCAAGCTCAGAGAAGCTCTGTCACAGAAAACTTTGCGGGGACTCAGAACTGTGGGGGGCAGGACGGGGGGCACAATGAATGAGGGGGATGCAAGAGGCCAGGGTGGCACCATGCTGAGCTCCTGAACACTGGAGAGAACCAAGCAGTGGCTGGTGATTCCACTAAGACGCAGGAGAAGATTTGGGACCCGGAGCTTCCTGTACAGCATGGGCCTGGATTTAGAGTTCAGAGGGCCTGCTTGACCTGGGGCAAGGACAGAAGCTCCCTGCACCTCAGCCTCCATGGCTATGAAGTGGCCGTCACAAAGGCACCATGTATGTGACAATTACTCTTTTCATGTCCCCTTCCCTTTCTCCCACCTATATCTCTTGGTCCCTCCCTATTAGCAAAAACATCTCTCTTTTTTCTATTGGCCACCTTTTATTTTGCTCTTTGATTTATTTATACTTTAGTTTTTTTCATATAAGAGAAGCCATGTGATGTTTAAGCTTGTGTTTCTGATTAATTTCACTTAAGATTATGGTCTCAAGATGCACCCATTTTCCTAAAAGTGAATCAAGTCTATCCTTCTTTATGGCAGAGTAGTACTCCATGGTGTGTAAATACCACATTCTCTTTTTGCATTCATCTGTTGATGGACATACAGGTTGCTCCCAAGATTTAGCTATTACGAATTGTGCTGCTATAAATGTGGGTATGCATGTAGCACTGTAATAGGATGTCTAACTCTTTGGGGAAGATCTCCAGAAGGGGAATTGCTGGGTCAAAAGGAATTTCTAGTTTCAGTTTTTAGAGGAGTCTTCATACTGATTTCCATAGCAGCTGGACTAGTGAACATTCCCACCAACAGTGCAGGAGGGCTCCTTTGTCCACACAGCCTCACCAGCATGTGTTACTGATTTCTTGGTGGTGGCCATTCTTCCTGGGGTCCAGCAGAACCTCAGTGTTTTCTAAATTTGCATTTCTCTGATGGTTGGATGAACCTCTTCTCGTGTACATGTTGGCCATTTGTATTTCTCCTAGGAAGTGTCTGTTCATTTCGGTTGCTCATTTTATGAGTGGGTCTTTTATTCTGGGGGTGGTCTAATTTTTTAGTTCTTTATAGATTCTAGATACTAGTTCTCTGTCCGAGGTGTAGCTGATGAAATTTTTTTTCCCATTCTATAGGTTGCCACTCCACTCTGTTTGGTGTTTCCTTTGCTGTGCAAAATCTTCTTAAACTGATATGATCCCAGGACGTTGTTTGTTGTGCAACTGGGGCTCTGTGCAGAAAGTCCTTGCCTATACCTATGACTTCGAGAGTTTTGCCTATTTTATCTTCCAGCAGGTTGTATTTCCATATTAGTGCTTAGATCTTTGGACGTTTTGGTTTTAGTGAGAGCTATGAGTCTAGACTCAAGCTTCTGTGTTTTCCCAGCACCATTTGCTAAAGAAGCTCTCTTTCCTTCAAGTGGCCCCTTTGATAAAAAAATCAGGTGGGTGAATGTGTCTGGGGTTGTTTCTGTGCCCTCTGTCCAACTCCACTGATCTACATGTCTGATGTTTGTTTGTTTGTTCATTTGCCAATACCATGCCTTTTGTATCACTGTAATTTTGTAATGTAACTTTAAGTCCAGGATTGTGATGCTTCCTGCTTTGCTCTTGTTTCCCAGGGTTTCTTTTGCTATTCTGGGTCTCTGGTAGCGCCATATGAATTTTAGGATTGTTTTCAACAGTTCTCCGAGGAATGGTATTGTAGTCTTGATTGGGACTGCATTATATCTATAGATCAGTTTTGGGAGTATGCAAATTTTGATGATGTTGTTTCTTGCTGTTCAGGGACAAGCGATACCCTTCTACATTCTAATAGCCTCTTCGATCATCTTTTTTTAAAGTATTCTAGTTTTCATTGTAGAGGTCTTTTACTTTCTTGGTTAGGTTAATTCCTAAGTATTTAATTTTTCTTGATGCTATTGTGAAAGATGTTGTTTTCCTAATTTCTTTCTTAGTGAGTTCATCATGGGTGTACATGAATGCTACTGATTTTTGTGTGTTGGTTTTTTTATCCCGTTACATTGCTGAATTAGGCTATTAATTCCGGACTCTTTTGGTGGAATGTTTGGGTCTTCTATGAAAAGGATCATGCCATGTGAAAATAATGATAATGTGACTTCTCCCTTACCTATATGTATCCCTTTTATTTCTTTCTCTTGCCTGATTACTCTGGCCAAAACTTTGAGTGCCATGTTGAACAGGTATGATAGCAGACATCCTTGTCCTGTTCCTGATTTTAGAGGGAAAGCTTTCAGCTTTTCCCCATTTAATATGACAACGGTCATTGGTTTGTCATAGATGGCTTTTACCAGATGGAGATAAGGCCCTTCTAGACCTATTTTCTTCAGAGTTTTTATCCTGAATGAATGTTACACTTTGTCCAAAGCTTTCGCTGCATCTATTGATAGGACCATGTGACTTTGTCCTACTTTGGTTTGTGTGATGTGTCACGTCTGTTGATTTGTGGATTTCGAACCACCTGTATCCCTGGGGTTAATCCTCCTTGGTCATGATGTATGATCTTTTTGATAACTTGTTGCATTCTCTTTGCCAGTATCTCACTGAGGGTTTTGCATCTATGTTCATTAAAGGGATGATCGATAGTTTTCTTTTTTTGGGGGGGGTCTTTGTCTGGTTTTGGATCAGAGTAATGCTAGCTCACGTGAATGAGTTTGGAAGTGCTCCTTCCCTTTCAATTTCATGAAAGAGTTTGAGGAATATTGGAACTATATCTGAAGGTGTTGTAGAATTTAGTGGTGAATTCATCAGGTTCTGGGCTTTTCTTGGTGGATTTTTTTTTAAATTCATATCTCAATTTTATTGTCTTATTTGATTGTTCAGGGTTGTTTTCTGTCTTCTTGGTTCAGTTTTGGTAAATCATATGTGTCTAGGAATCTGTCCACTTCTTGAAGATTGTCCAATTTGTTGGAGCACAGTATTTCACGGTAGTTACTATTGATCTAGACTTTGGCCTGTTGTGATTTCACCTTTTCCATTTCTCGTTGTATTGTTGTAGGCCTTTTCCTCCTTCTTTCGGTAAGTTTAGCTAAGGGTTGTCTGCTTTGCTTATTTTTTCAAAGAACCTGCTCTTTGATTCACTGATTCTTTGTAATTTTTTTAGTTTTAACATAATTAATTCCCCCCCCCATCTTTATGATTTTCTTCCTATTGGGTTTGGGTTTGGACGGTTCTTGCTCTCCTAGTTTCTCAGAAGGACTGAGACAAGGAAGAAGCTGAGACCTGGACAGTCAGCGGGAACCCTCCCCTCTCCCCAGGGTCCACCCTGTTCTTTGCCTGAGGCTGGGAAGTCACACGGACCACAGCCACTGAGGGCCAGGGGGCCGGAATCTGCCCCTGCCCTGCCTCCACCAGGCAGCTCTGAGCTTTTCTTTTCCGTGTCTTCCACATGCAGACAGGGAGTGCAGAGAAGATGGAGAGCTGTGGGGAGGGTGAAATCAGCCCAGAAGTAGAGTGCTCAGGGCAATGCTGGACCTGGAGTTTGGGCCCAGGGAGCAGAGACCCAGAGCATGACATGGACAGTGTGACCTGGAGGCCTGCAAGGCAGTGGTCTTGCTCTGGGCCCTCACTCCTGGCTCACCATGTTCCGGTCTTGGCTTGCAGGGGAAGGTTAGCCAGGTGCAGTGGGACATGCCTGTGATCCCAGCACTTGCAGAGGCTGAGGCAGGAAGCCTAGCCTGGGACCTCACTGAGTCCCGTCTCAAAATAAAAATAAAAAGTGCTGGGGTATAGCTCAGTATGAAGGCCCTGGGTTCAATCCCCAGTAGTGCCACCAAAAAAAAAATAAAAAATAAAAGAGGAGAAGGTAATGGCCCCTCTCTTAACCATGCCTGTGGTCGATAGCCTCTAAAATCTCTGCACCTAAAGATAGATTTTTCTTTCGACAGCTTTGAAGAAGAGTTTCTTCCGGTTTGAGTGCAGACACAAAAAGAATCCCCCATTGCATGGTGTCACGACACTGCTGGTGCACCTCCATTAACTGTCCCCTCACAACTCTACTGGCAGAAACTCAGTGGTTCCCATGCTCTTCTTGCCCAGCCCTCTCTAGTCCACTTCCACACATAGAGAAAATGAGGATTTCGCCTATGGAACACACTCCACACCCATGATCAGTATGAGGGCTAAAAAGATGATTTCAGTAGCAGGCACATGTGGCTTGCTAGTGTTTAAAGTTCAGTGGGAAAGCCGGGCATGGTGGTGCATGCCTATAATCCCAGCACTCGGGAGGCTGAGGCAGGAGGATCACTGTGAGTTCGAGACCAGCCTGGGCTACATATTGAGTTCCAGGTCAGTCTCACCTACATAGTGAGACCCTGTCTCAAAAAACCAAAAATAATAATAATAATAATAATAATAATTTTAAAAAATAAAGTTCATTGGGATGCTCTCAGTAAACAAATGACATTTGATTGAAATTGATAACAATTGGAATAATTTTAAATCTTCATACATAGGATCTCAAAACAACACACAAATAAATTATTAAACCCAATGAAAATGTTTAGAAAAATTATCAACTATAAGATCAACATATCAATGAAAAAGACATATTATGAGACATGATATTGAGACTATCAGGAAAAAATATACAAGTGAAAACAATCTAGAAATAAATCTAAGAAAATCCATGCAAAACTCATACGTAGAAGATTGGTATTTTACTAAAATATATTAAAGATGACCTAAGGGAAAGATATTTTATAATCAGATTAGAAATATTTAATATTTCAATTGTGTCAATTCAACTCCAAATGATTTGTAGACTTGATACAATTCTACTCATTTATTTGGGGATCTTGACAAATTAACTCTAAATTTCATTTGGCCCACAGAAAAAGTAGAGCTGATAAATAAGTTAGACGAAATGGAAGAAAGCAAGATCAATATACAAAAATCAGTTCCATTTTTACACATTAGCAATGAACAATCTAAAAATGAGATTAAGGAAACAATTACATTTACAGCTGCATCAAAAAGAATAAAATATTTTTAAATTGAATATATTTCTAAGATTTTTTTGATATTCAACATTTTATTCACTTATTTCTTTTCCTTTTGTTTTTTGTTTTGTTTTGTTTTGTGATAACGGGGGTCAAACTCAGGGCCTTGTGGTTGCAGAACAGGTGTGGTGCCACTGAGCTAAATCCCCAGCCCAAAAAAAGGATAAAATATTTAGGAATAAATTGAATAAGAGAAGAGTTGTACACTGAAAACTACAAAGCATTGCTGAAAACAAACTAAAGATCTGAGTTAATCAAAAACATCCCACATACATGTATCAAAAGATTTAAGACTGTTAAAATGATAATAGTCTCCAAATCGATCTAAGGGTTCAATGAAGCCCCAGTGAAAATTCTGTCTTTTTTTGCACATGCTGAAAAGCTGGCCCTAAAATTCATATAGAAATGCAAGAGATCTAGAATAACCAAAATAATCCTGAAAAGGAACAAAGTTGAAAAAGTTACCACTCTCTGATTTCAGAACATACCAAAAAGCTACAGTAATCAATACAGTGTGGTACAGGGGAGGAGTAGATATGCAGATAAATGGAAAAGAAGTTCAGGAGTAAACCCAGGCATTGATGCTCAACTGATTTTCAATAAGGATCCCAGGATCATCCAATGAGGAAAGAATGGTGCTTGTAACAAATGGTCCTGGGACAGCTGCTATCCATGATGCAAAAGAGTGAAGTTGAACCCACACTGCACACCATATATGAAAATTAACTCAGAATAAGTTGAAACCCTAAGTACAAGAGCTAAAACTATAAAACTCTTAGAATGGAAGAGAGTTTGTGATCTTGGATTAGGAAATAGTTCCTTTTCTGTGGC
The DNA here is from genome assembly GCF_012274545.1 of Fukomys damarensis. NCBI lineage: Eukaryota > Metazoa > Chordata > Mammalia > Rodentia > Bathyergidae > Fukomys > Fukomys damarensis. The sequence goes on from NW_022900949.1 coordinate 27,063,868, forward strand.
ACCTTAAGCAAAAATTTATCCATGAAAAAAATAAATTAGACTTGATCAAAATTAAAATTTTGTGCCCCAAAGGATACCTTCAAGAAAATGAAAAACAGACCCCCACACACACATATAAAGACCCAATTCAAAAATGGGTATCTGAAGTGAACAGATATTTCTCAAACAAACAAGTAAAAGCAGCAAATAAACACCTGAAATAAATGTTCAACATCACTGGTCATTCAAGAGATGCAGGTGAAAACAACACTGAGATTCCACCTCACCCCAGAAAGAATGGCTGCTATCAAGAAATCAATGGATAACAAATGCTGGTGAGGCTGTGGGGAGAAAAGAACCCTTCTCCATTGTTGGTGGGAGTGCAGACTGGTGCAACCGCTGTTAAAGTCAATACAGAAATACCTCAAAGTACTAGGATTAGAAGTCCCACTTGACTCAGCTATCCCTCTGCTGGGTATCTTCCCAAAAGAATTTAAAAAGTCATATCACAGCGATATATGCTCACCCATGTTTATAGCAGCACAGTTGTAATAGCTAAAACTTGGAAATAGCCCAATTGCCCATCAACTGGAGACTGGATAAAGAAGATGTGTTTCATATACATACATACATACATATATATAGTACTACTCAGCCATAAAGAATGAGAAACTAGAGATATTTATAGCTAAGTGGATGCACATAGAGGCCGTACTCAAGTGAAAGTAATAAGTCACACATGTGTAAATACTAAATAGTTTCCCTGGTATGAAACACTGAAAGTGTAAATAAAGTTAAAATGTATAATTGATATTGTATAATAGGAAGAAAAGGTCTAAAAGAGTAGAGGAAGTTGGAGAGGAAGGGGAAAAGTAAAAAGGGAAAAGAAAAAAATATGTGAAAGGAAAAATATGGAAACAAAGTCTTTGTACACAGGGAAGGGTGGAGGGGTGAGGGGAGGGCAGGGGAATGGGGAAAAATAAGAACCAAGTTAAGCCATGTAAAGGTCCAAGATCCCAATGATGAATGTTACTGTATTGTATACCTAAAAAGTACCAATAAACTTAATAAATAAAAAGACAGAAAATGAAAAGCAGCTGGGTGTGGTGGCACACACTTGTAATCCAAGCACTCTGGGAGGCTGGGGCAGGAAGATTACAAATTAGAGTAAGCCTAGGCAATTTAGAGATTTAGATACAGTCTCTGCATAAACAGTTTTAAAAGGGCTGGGGGTGTAGCTCAGTGTGAAGGACCTGGGTCAGTTCAATCACCACTACCACAAAAAGATAGGAAGGGAGGGAGGGAAGAGGGAGGGAGATAACCCACAGAATGGGTGAAAATAGCTTTAAATCATATATCTGGTGAAGGTCTAATATCCAGGATAAAGAGCTCTTGCAATATAACAATAAAAGGACAACCTAATTTAAAATGTACGATCTGAATAGAGATGTCTCCAAAAAAAGACACACAACTGGCCAGTAGACACATGAAAAGATGCTCTTCGTCAGTCACCAGGGGAATGCAAATCACAACAGAGGAGAAACTGTGTCGCATTCACCAGGGTGACCGCAATCACCAACGCAGATAATAGCAGGTGTGGGCGAGGATGTGGGAAATTAGAACCCTCTTCATACTCACCTTGCAGCAGCACAAAATGGTGCATCCACGGTGGAAAGGGGATCGCAGTCACTCAACAGTTAACACTAGTGTCACACGTCATCTGCCAGCTTTGCTGCTATGTGTTTACTCCGGAGAACTGAAGGCCCATGTTCACACGAAAGCTCGCATGTGATAGTGCTAGTCACAACAGCCACAGCTTGTTTATAATAGCACTATTTGCAACAGACAAAAGGTAGAAACAAGACACAAATATCCATCAACTGACGGACGGGTGTGGGGGCGGTGAGTTCTACTGACAGGGTGGAATATTATACAGGCATGAAAAAAGAAATGGAGTCTCCACATGCTGCAAGAGAGATGAACCTTGAAAACACTAAGCCAAATAAAAGCTTCTCAAAGCCCTCACATTGTATAATTCCATCATTCTGAAATGTTCAGGATGAGCAAATGTACAGAGACAGAAAGGAGATCCGTGTCCCCTGGGGGAATAGGGAGTATTGCTAAGAGGCACCAGGTTTTATTCAGGGCTGACAAGGTTCCGGCTGGGGCGATGCTCATACAAGCTCATGAATGTGCTAAAAATGCCTGCACTGTATAACTTTTTTTTGGGGGGGTGCTTTTCTGAGACAGGGTCTCATTAAGAAGTTGAGACTGATCTGGAGCTCAATATGTAGCCCAGGCTGGTCTCGAACTCACAGCGATCCTCCTGCCTCAGCCTCCCGAGTGCTGTTATTACAGGCATGCGTCACCATGCCTAGCTGCACTGTACAACTTAAAATGAAGAATTTTGTGGAACGTGAAATACATCTCAAGTTTTAGAGAAAAGAATAAGTACTGTACATGCAACTATATGAGTGGAAGCCGTGAAGATCCAGGACCTTTCTGAAGAAGGGGCTTAGGCTGTCTTAGCAGATGTCAGGAAGTGTTATCAAACTCCAGCAGCTAAAACCGGGACCCCAGGTTTCTGCTCCAATCCGACATGACTGTTTCCATGCTACTGTGCATATTTTCATTTCGTGCTGGGCCTCTGTGAAAATACCATTGGTGACATTCCACAAATGCTTGTTCATCTCTCCTCCTCCACCCGCCAGGCCATGAATCACTCTGTCGGGGTGCAGAACGGTGACAGCCCCACCCCCCAGGCCTCTCGTGGGTGAAGCGCACCAGCACTGAAGGGAATCCAGGCAGGAGCAGCAAACACCTCCGCTGCTTCTCAAAGTGCGGTCCCCTGACACGGACATGCGCAGAGGGATCCGGGCGGGAGAGGATCAGCAGCGGAGGGCAGGGCCCTGCTCTGAATGCCTGGGGCAGAAGTCCCCGGGCACAGCCCACGAAGGCCAGTGTGCCGGGCTCACTGTGTGACTCTACTGCGGGGTGCGGAGGGCCACAGCTGTCTGTGTGGGTGTCCACACGGACCCCGGATGGGCTAGCTCACCCCGGACACCCCGCAGTCAGAGTGCAGCCTGCCTGGACTTCATCACAGCCCGAAAACGTGGTGCGGCTGTTTCTCCTGAATGTTAAAGAACGAAGGGATTTTGCAGCCTTCCAAAATGGCTGAGAAAGACCAACCGGATATGGATGGCCCGGGGGACAGAGTTTTTGGCCAGAAGGGTGACAGACCCTGCTGGAATCGGGGATTGATCCCCACAGGGTGAGGCAAGCACCGAGAGCTACGTCTTACCCGTCCCAAACACCCCTGGCCAAAATGCTGTGGGGCTCTGGAGATGTCACACGAGATCCTTGCATCGTCCGGTGCTGCCCAGGCCCATGAGAAAGTGGCCAGCAAGTCCCAGATGCTGAGCTGGTTTTCAGAGGTGCCCTGTGCAGGGTGTCTGATACCGTCAATATACTCGGTAAGCAGTTTGCAGAGGTAAACGTTCTGTTGCAATCGTGGACCAATCGTATTTTCTAGAAAAGCACAAGGAACTTTTTCCAAGAGAATGTCAGGGTCCTCACAAATACAACGACTGCCCTGCTTGACACCATCTTTTTTTTTTTTTTAATCACCTGGAAAAACCTTAAACCACCTCGAATCTGATCCCAAGTCATAACTTCCAATTTTCAGCAGTGTCCTATCATAGGCCCTCCGTGGTGCCCTTTCACCTGATCAACAGTTATTTATACTACACTAAGGAGGGGGAAAAGAAGGAGACTACCAAGGCCAGGCTCCTCAGCTGAGAGACTCCAAGCCACTAAAGACCCCAGGCCCGAGCGCGGTTCTGTGCGTCCACGGTTCTGCCCTGGTCGAGTTATGCCAAACCCCGTTCCACATCTGCTGAAAGATTTAAAGCGTGCTCTTAAATCCCCGGGAGAAATATTGTGCATGTACCAAGACGGCAACCGCTAAGAACCGTGACCGAACCACGACAGGGACGGCCGGAGCGTTCTCCTGTCCGAGTCCGAACGGGTCCTCTCGGCGCTGGAAGAGCCGGGCTGCTCGGTGGTTAAGCGCACGGAGAACCCGCGATAGATAAATATTTCCAACCCCAGGCGCACAGCCCCGCCTCCAGCAGGCTGGGCTGGGACTGGTAACCTGTGTTGTTCTTTTCTAACAGCTTCTAGGCAATCTCTGTGTATTCTCTTCGCAGATCAGTTGAGTGAAAATGGTCCTCCCGAGCCGGGTATTCGGGCCAGCAGTTTGGGCAGAAGGTGAACTCGAAGTCGTGCAGGTCTGCAGTGCAGGCTCTGAGAGCCCGGGCTGCCTCCTCGGGGCGAGGGCGCCCACCCAGCCGGGGCACCGTGAGCCCTGCCGGGACAGGCCGGCTCCGATCCCCCTCAGCTCCGGCACGCGTGGGCACCGACGGCACGGGGGGACTGAGGACAGTTTCGCCCTGAGCACCCAGTTTCGGGCTCTCGGACCTGGCCAGCTTTTGAGCCTCGTTTCCGGGAAGAAATATTCTCCCAGAAGGCGCGACCGACCGCCAAGGTCCGGGGATCTCGGCCACCCCCCACCGCAGCCCTGGGGAGTCGGGCTAGTACTGAAAGTCAGCGGATCCCCAGGAAGCCCTGTGGATGTTACCCTCCGCCTGCACTAGGCTCCCAGCTGGCTCCGACTTAGCCCACCTCACCCTCTTCCCTACCTGCTTCTAGCAGATGTAAAATCTCCACCTTGCGGCTGGGGCAGTTGGCTAACAGGAGAGGAGCCCCGGGTTAGCCCCTGGGCCCCACCACCACCACCAACACCCACTTCTGGCCCCACCAATACCCCACACGCTCTCCTCCAGGGCGAGAATTTGTGTCTCGCTCTCCTGTCTGCTGACCTGGTCACTCCACGAATAAATAAACTCTTGGCAAAACTCAACATGTCTGACTGGCAGAAGCCCCCTGGGTCGGGAACACCGTCACCCCCACTTTCCAGAAGAGAAAGCTGCAGCTCAGAGATGTTCAGCGGCTTGCCCAAGGACACACAGCTCCTGAGTGAAGAAGCCAACGGGGAGATCTGGCCCCAGAGCCTCCGCTCTTGTTCACGGTGACTCCCAGCCCCAGGCTCCCCAGGGTGCAGGGCCAGAGAAGGAAGCCAGCCCACCGCGCCATGTTTCTCACCCCTTTACTAGTACTCGTGTTTATAAATACACGTGCGCTCTTCAGAGTTGAATCCGATGTGTCAGGAGTTAGATACGAATAAGTTTTATAAATAGAAGCAAAAACTGGCACAGAGCTTGAAAATGGAAAGATGGCAGGAAATCGACGTCTGCGGCACATCTGGCAGGCACCCGGGAGGTGGGCTGCACCTTGGTCGCTTTCCGCCTCTGTACCACAACACCTGAGTCCAGGTAAATGACAAGAGTCCGGCGGCCAGCTCCAGGGCCGGAAGTGAGGGTCAGGAGGACCCTGAGGGGATCGCACCACGCAGAGGGCGAGCGAAGGATTCGAAGGCCTCGGCACAAGCACCGCCGTGCTTTATGGGAAAACCCACTCCAGCCATAACTGGCCCAGCCCCAGGAGAGCGGTGGGCGTCCGTGGAGTCCTCACCGCCCCGAGGCTGTTACACAGGGCCCTGTTTCAGCATGCGTCCTGTAACTGTGGCAGACCCCAAAAGATCCTCTGCCTTTGGGAAACGGCGAAGGTGGAGAGAAGCCTGCCTTGCGGGGCTCTCCATCCAGCCGGGGAACCAGCGGGGGCTTCACTTGGGAGCAGCCATGGCTTCCACAGGATCGTTCACGCCCTTCCTTTTCTGCTGGGACCCGGCGCATGGCCAGTCCCGAGAGACCTGGAAGACAGGGCCCAAGCCCCGAGGGGTCCCTAGATAGGCCGAGTGGAGCAGAAGCGAGTCCCTGACATGCAGACGCAGGCCAGCGTAGCCACAAGAGGGCTTCCTGGAGGAAGGAATCTGTGTGGAGCAACACTGACAAGCAGGACTTCGGGGACTGGAGTCAAGCCTGGTGTGTGACAGGTGCCATCTCAGCCGTTGGAGGTGCATCCGTGACCAGCCAGACCAAAACTGACAGCTGGTGTGGAGAACAGGGAGAAAAGAATGAGATCTGTGGTGAGTTAGGAAGTGATACACTGGGAAGAAAAACAAAGTGGGGCAGAGGTGAGCAACTGCCGGAGCCTGGGCGTGGCATCTCAGTGAGCACTGAAGGAGCTGCAAGGCAAGAGGAGGAACTGTAAGTGCAAAGGCCCTGAGGTGGCAGCATAGCAGCACATGCTAAGGAAACAGCAGGGAGGCCAGGGGCCTGGGCAGAGTGAGCACGGGAGAGGCCAGTGGAGAGGAAGTGAGAGCCATACGGGGCGTAGAGCGAAGGAGGGCAGTGGTGTGACTCCAGTCTAGGTGCATATGTTCTGGCTGTGTGACAAGGGATGAGGAGAGGATGGAGGACCTCGGGAAGATGTGCTGGGAGCTATGGCCCTGGCCCAGGCAGAGGCTGCAGCCCCTCACCCCCACCCCTCCCCACACCCATCACCGGGATTGGCATCATCAGCTCAGAAAGCTCTGCCAGCTCCCCCCAGGAAAGGCCCAGGCTAGCGGAAAGAGACGTTCAGAACCCGCCAACCCTACAATTACCGATAAGATGGATTCTTCTCCCTGACAGGGCGCAGGAGATACGGAGCCTGTTATTACCGAGGCCTAATTACAGCGTCTCGGGCTGCAGCGCTCCCTGCAAGAGAAATAACAGCGGCCTGCAAAGCGGGGCTAATTGTTCCCTCCTCCTCCCTCTTTCTTTTTGTTCGGAGCACTCAATCGGCCTAAAATAATTACACATCTTCTCCCCCAAGGGGCTCTGGGCTAGGCTTTCTCTCCTCCCAAGGCTGGAAACTCAGCTCCCTGAATCTGAAACTGGCACATCGAGGTGGGACGGCCCTGGCGAGGCCTGGTCCCAGCACCGCCTGGGCCAACCTGAAGCCAGCTGCAGTGTGTGGCTGCCGGCGGGTGCTGGGAGCTGGAAGGAACAATCGAGGGCCGCCGAGCTTCGATTTCCTGGCCAGTGAAAGGGTCCCACACGGCCCCCCAGCGGTGATGGTGGTGGGAAGGCACTTCCCGGGTCCTCACGCTACCAGGCTCTGACACCCGGTCCCTTGATGTCCCAAGCCCCTTTCAGAAGCGAAGGTGCTTGCGGGCAGAGCGTCCCTCACACTCGGTGTCTGTTAGACAAATGAGCTCTTCACTGCGCCTAGACAAGGGAGGGCTCCTCTTCCTGCTGCACAGAGGGGAAACTGAGGCCCAGGGAGGGCAGCACCACAGGTCACCAGCACCCAGCAGATTGCTGCCAGCAGGACTTTGAGAGAGCCTGGGTGACGTGGGATAGCATGGAACGTGACGGCACCGTGTGAGGCTGTTCCCGTGATCCTCCCTTCTGGGCCATCACCTCGTAGTCAAAGTCCCCATCTGGCATCTGCCTCCCGCCTTTATTAACTGAGAGGACAGAGCGAGTCCTGGAGTCCAGCCTCACCGCTCGCCCTCACGGTGGTGTGGATTCTCTTTTCCAAGATGGCCTGTCATACTTCTGGGCGCTTAAGTGGAGCAAGCAGGTGTCTTAGAGGAAAGTCGGAGCAGCAGTGCCCCACGGCTGGGGCCAAGTGGGAAGAGCCAGGCCAGCCTGGCTCAGGTCAGGAGAGCCGAGCATGACCATGCATGGCGTCCCTAGTGGCACTGAGCACAGACGTCCCACACACCCTTGAGCGGAAACCTGGTCCTGTCTCAGCCACTGAGTCCCGTGCAGCACCTTCTCCCTCTGGGCCTCAGTTTCCTTATCTGCAGCCCTCTCGCCCTGGCCCCCCAAGCAAGTTAGGCCTGTGTCCCAGGTTGCTGCTCTGGGCATGGGTCCCCGGCCAGGGCCACCCCCAAATGAGTTGTCAGAGTGCAGGGCTGACGTGCTAATGAGGGGCTGACAACCTGCAGAGCTGACATGTCTATTTCCAGGAAGCAGAACACCTGGTTCCCAGCCCCAGTCCAGGCCTGGTGGTGTCGGAGCCTGATAGATCGCCCTTCTGATGTCTTTATTATGGCTTTGAAAGACGCCACAGGCTCCTGACCCACCCACCCCTTCCTGGAGAAACGCTCTCCCGGGGCATCCGACGTAGGCCAGGTTAGGGATGTGACACCAGCAGCGGTTCCTGGCCAGAAGTCCCCCTGTCACTCGGACGCTGCCATAAATAATGCCTGAGAAGTCCCGGGAGTTGCAGATCCGTGTGCCTCCTGCAAAGGTCAGCTCTGGAGATGTGCACCAGGAAATCAGGGCTTCCAAGAACAAGCAAGAAGTAGACTCCAGTCCCCGGGCTGGCCATGACCTCTGGGGCCCCGGGGGTGAGTCCAGTGCCCCCCACATCCCCTACCAAGACTCCAAGAAGGAAGGGAAGCGTATGAACTGTCGCTCATTCACCCACACCTTGTTCTTTCTCTACCAGGTGGACGTTGGTCTCTAGGACCAGTGGCACTGATTGCTCCAGAAATGCAAGGCATGGAAACAAGGAGTAGGGACGGGATGCACGACAGAGAAAGACACTCCAGGGGCTATGCCACCCATGGTAGCTACGTGGGTCCACGCTCAGACCCTGACGGGAAGAAACTGTGCCTGAGAAAGCAGGGGCGAGGGGTGGAGTCCAAGCCGGAGGATGTTAAGGAGATGTGGTCACTTTTCTGAGGCCCCACAATGATTCTGTGGTTATGCTTTAGAGCTCCTTATCTATAAAGTCTAGGGATAAGACAGAATGTGGTGACAGCGGATGTGACTGAGGTATGCACAGTTCAGCGTCATGCACTGGCCATGCCTCAGTCTGGGGTCCTGAGCCTGGTTGCCCTCCACATCCTCAGGTACCTTGGCCACCCATGGATCTGAAATATTCCTCTAAATAAAACTGTATCTACAGATGAACATGCACAGACTTTTTTCCTTATCATTACCCCTACACAATGCAGCATAACAGCTATTTACCCAGAATTTCCCATGTCATTATTCCCCAAACAATGTAGCAGAACAGCTATTTGGGCAGCACTTACATTGTATTAGGCATTAAAAGTAATCTAGCGGTGAATTAAAGTACACAGGAAGAGGCACGCAGTTATAAACAAATGCTGCCCCATTTTATACACAGGACTGGGCTTCCGCAGGTTCTGGTGTCCAAAGCGGTCCTGTGGCCAGTCCCTGTGGACCCAGAAGGTCAGCAGTACACTTCCACGGGCCCTCATAAGGGACAAGCAATGCGAGCTCCTGCAAGGAAGCCCAGCTTCGTTGTGTTGGGTGCGAAAATCGAATGGCACCCAATAGGTGCTTGTTAAGTCTTAGATTCTCATTGGGTTTTTTTTGTTGTTGTTCTTGTTTGGTATTTTCTCCATAGTCACCAAAGTAGGCCTTTGCCTCCTTTGTACAGATGAGGAGCTGAGTCTCAGAGAGCCACAGTGGAGGTCAGGGGACCAGAACCAGGACCGTGGCACATTTATTCCTGGGGGCCCAGAGGCACTTCCTGTGTCTCCCGGAAGTTGGTTCTGAGTCTGCCTGCCAGACACAACTGTGTACGAATAACTATGGAAGGCACCCATGCAACGCTCGATATAGTCACTTCGTGTACTTTATGCGATACGTGGTGATCCCTCACACATCATGTGAATCATAACATGCAAGGATCTGGCAGCCCCCTCTGTGCAAGTGCTCTGAGTCTGAGGGTTCACCTGCCTCGGACTGAAAATATTTTTAGAAATTGAGCCTGTACTAAACATGTACAGACTTTTTTTTTCCCTTGTCCTTATTCCCTCAACAATACCATATAACAACTATTTCAATGGAGGGAGGGGAAGAAAGGGGAAGGGGGTTAAAAAAAAAAAGAATTAAGATGATTTATATATGGGCCAATCTCCACGGGGAATGTAATCCTGATGTACTGCAAAATGTGTGCTGATAAATGTCAAAAAAATAAATCAGAAGGCACAAAAACTGACTATTCCCGGGGCAGTGACACTGCATCCGGTATTCTAAAGTATCCAGGAGGGTGTGTGCAAATTCTCTGTAAACGTACTACACCAGGTTAAACAACTGTGGTGTCGGGATCTGTGGAGGGTCCTGAGACAGCCCACAGCATGGCTGTATGATGAGTATGACGTGCTAAATCTTCTATACAGAATAAAACGAGCATGAACGGACACATAGAAAGAATACCGTGTACAGTATGGTCATGTAATTAATTGTCTGTGCACAAAATAGCTTCAAGGATATGTGTACGTGTTTTAAATTACAGTTGGTCCTAGCACTTTTGCCCCGCTCCATGTCATTCCTCCTTGGAGGGCCTGTTTTATGGCACAGGATGTAAACAAGAGTGTAGGATGGGGACGTGTATTCTGTTTCTCCAGCAACAGGAAAGTGAGTCAGTTCTGTTCCTTCCCGGCACATGATGGGCTCCCGGTAAAGCTTCACTGGGTAACTAAACACAGCCTGTGTTCAGTGCACGTGATATCTCAGCTTCTGGGCATGGCAGAGGCCTGAGCGGCTCTCCTTGTCCTCGAGCCCAGTCAGGGAGTTTTACACCACAGAGCCCCAAGACCATGGGTGTTTGCACATCACCCACTCATGTATTTCAGCGTTTGTGCTCCCGAGTGTGCAAGGCCCCTGTGAGACTCAAGGACATGCAACCCCTGCCCTTGGACTGTGTCCTTTTACAAAGGGAGGGGCAAGCCAGAAAGAAACACAGAATTTAAATAGCTGCAGGTGGGAACCAGAGAAATTTTAAAAAGGTAAAAGGCATGAATCTAGCAAAGGAAATTTCAAGGCAGCCCAACATTCAGGCTGTAGGATAGATACTATTAGGGATCTTTACCCAACTCTACAGTGAGAATCCAGAGCAAACAGCACAGCTGGGTGATTTTAAAAATTCTGAGTTTCACCAGAAGGGAAGCTCTTGTAAATGGGGAGCCTATAAAGTTGGAGAAAAGGAGAGGTTCCTACCCACCTATTCTTTGCTTTTGGAATAGGAATGTTTATTCTGTGCCATTTTATTTTGGTGGTATTTAGCTTAATTAAAAAAAAAAAAAAAACAGGACTCACACTGTTTGCCTTTGGTAAGTCTAGAGGAGACTTTGTACTTGGACCTTTTAGCAATGCTAGCACTGCTAAAACTTTGGTGACTCATAGAGATGGAGAAAGTGACTAAGACACAGGCTGAGGGACCCACAAGCCAAATCACATGGAATTCCTTCTACAAGGAGGACACTGAATCTCGGACTTTCAAGAAATCTCGTTCCCTGCCTCCTATATCTTCATCCAGAGCCCCGGCTCTCCTCTACACTTCCTCCAGTAGCAGCCAGGCCCTGAATCTCCATCTGCAATGATAAAACTCACCCTCCTGGGTGCTTCCTGGACAGTTCCAGGGAAATGAACCTCTTTCTGATACCAAATTGGAAGCTGCTCCTTGTGATTCCACTTCCCCATCTCCTAGGCCCTGACTCTATTCTATAGTCCCCTAAATGCAGTGCTATTCCTGTCCCATCTTGACTCACATTGACTAACTCAAGAGAAATGTCAAGTCAAAAATTTAACTGTGTATATGGGTTATATTAACAGAGAACTAATGCCCATTAGATAGGAGGTTACATTCTCCTCTAGCCTGGATTATCAAACTCTCCTCCAAATCTTGTGCTTAGCTCCAGACCCTATCTAAAATATACAAAATGGATGAAGAGATGATAGTCAGGGGTATGTGAGGGCTGAAGATTCTATCCTGCGAAGTAGTTAGGGTTGTTCAGCATGGAAAAGATTCAGAAGATCCTAGGGCATGTCTCTAATGTCCACCAGCACAAAGAAAACAGGTGAGAGTCCACAACAATTTCTGAAGAAGTGTACAGAAGTGAATTCAGACCAGAGGCTGAGGCAGGAAGATTACCAGTTTGAGCCCAGTCCAGGCAATTTACCAATATACGAAGACCTTGTCTCAAAATAATTCTTTTTTAAAAAGGCTAAGGATGAACGTGATGTGAAGGCCTTGGGTCCAATCTCCAGTGCCACTACACACACACACACACACACACACACACACACGCACACACACACACACACACACACACTGTCCAAAGTGCCTAATGAAGAAGGTGCGCACAGAACCAATCCCCCCACAAAGCTCAAGACTCCCAGTCCTGGGAACCTCGGGTCCAGCAGAGAGCAGCGATGGAGTGGAGAGCAGCTGAAGGTTTGCACGTGGGAACAGTTCTCCCTTCCCTAGTCCTGCAAGAGATGCCAACTTCCGGGTGCTCACCATCCTGACCGCCACCCGCTTTGCTTCTGCAGAAAGATGAGCACTTTATTCTTTGGAGTATGTGACAGGAGAGGCCTGGAACCTGAGGAGACGACAGACAGGGCACTGAAAAGAGTGGCTTCACCGTTGTGGGGCACAAGTGCTGGCCAGATGGCTGTCCTGTGTCCACACCCTCACCCATATCAGCAGGACAACTTCCAAGCAAGAAAGGGAAGGACCCTGAACGGCCTCTGAGAATAACCCTTCCAGCCTCAGACACGCGGGAAGAGGGAGCAATGGCGGCTCCATTACCCCAGGTTGTGGTTGTGGCTAAGGCAAAGATAATGCTGGAGGAGCCGCATGTGTGAAACAGAGAACAAAGAAAGCCAGCGCTGCTCTTCTTCCCCTTTCATCTGTGTTGGCCATGAGGTGAGAGGCTGTGCTCTACCGCTCTTTCCTCGCCATCTTGTCTGCCTCACTGCAGGCCAACCGATTACAGGCTTGAACTTCCACAGCTGCGGCCAAAATAAACCTCTTCTCAAAGTTAAGTACCTCAAGTTATTTGTTATAATGATTCAAATTTGACTAACGCAGAGTTACTACAATATATTGTCTAAAAAGTCCAATTTTCAGCAGTCTTAGGTAGGAAAAGAAACTGCAAAATGTGAGCCATGCTCAGGGAAAAGAAGGACTTAATGAAAACATGCTGAGAGTCTCTGGTACTGGAGTTGGCAGAGAATAGTTCAAAGAAACTGTTTTAAAAGGCTCAGATAAATAATGAAGTCATATTTAAAGAACTAAAGGAAAGTATGGCAGCAATGAGTCAGAAAAAGTATATTACAGAGGAGATATAAATTTTTTTTTTTAGTGAAATGAAATTCTGGAGTTGAATACAATTGCTGAAATGCAAAGAAAATTTACTGGAAGAGTTCAACAGCAGATTTTGTGAGGACCAACTTTTCAGGTCAAGGTGGGCTCCATGCCCCTTACCCAAAATAGAGTGAATGCAAAAGTTCCTTTCTGTAAAATTCCATTCTATGTGACAGTCTCTCTGTGTTTCTGTCCCCCTTTTAAGGGTAAGTTATCCTAGGGCATCTCCACCCTGTTTCTGTTCCTCTTTTAAGATCCCAAGATGAATTCTTTTCTGTTTGATTTAATTAATATAGGAATTAGCCATAGCTGACATAGGTAGCCACCTGCTAATATTCTGGCTTGCAAAATCAGATGATCTAATAAAGAGAGGAATTGATTCTGCGAATGTAGGCATTAGGTAATTTTCCAATAAGTGCCCTCCCGGTGCCCCTTGAATATCCAATGATATGCAAAAGCCCTCCCAGTACCCCTCAATTATCCAATGATAAGTGAGAGCTAAAAATAGAAACTATATAAGCAAAGAGTTTCCTTAATCCTATGTAAACCCATTTCAAAAACGGCTCTGGGCTCTCAGTCTGAAGCCACTGTGATGGTGACACCTGACGGTCCAGGCTCAAGCTTGCAATAAACTCCTCTTATAATTGCATCGGACCTGACTCCTTGGTGGTCTTTGGGGACTTCGTGACTTGGGCAAAACAATTTGAGATAGCAGATGAAAGAATCGGTAAATTTGAGGATAGCTTGAGAAATTATCCAAGCTGAAGAACTAAGAGTAAACAAGACTGAAGAAAAATGAAGACAGCCTCAAAGGCCTGTGGGAGAAAAAAAGCAGCATACCAATATATAACCTATGAGACTAGCAAAAGGTGCAGAGAGAATGAAAAAGAGGGCTGGGGATTTACCTCGTGCTGCCACCTGCCTCACAACAACAAGGCCCCAAGTTCAATCCCCGGTACCAGGAGGGGGAAAAAAGGTAGGGAGAAATTTTTTTAAAAAAGAGAATGACAAAGAAAAAAGAATTTGAAGATTTGATGGTTGAAACTTCCTAAGTAACAAGATTTTATACTGCACATCCAAGAAGCTCAACAATCTACCCAATGGAAATATACAAAGAGATCCAAAACACAGGTACATCATAAAACACTTACAGCAAAGAAAAAATAAAAATGTTTAAAGCAAGAAGAGAAAAAAGATTTTGTTCAGGAAAAGGGCAACGGGATAATGACCAACTTCTCATCAGAAATGATAGAGACCATCAGGCAGCAGGAGGCCACATCCAGGTGATAAAGGAAAACTCTGTCACCCAAATTTGTGTACCCAGCAAAACTATCCACCAAAATTAAGGTGAAATTAAAACATACCCAGAAAAACATTGCTGGCTGGCTCCCCTTAAAGGAAGTTCTATAAAAGTCTTCCAAGCTGAAAGGAATTAACTCAAGAGAGTAACTAAAGTCCATGGGAAGAATTTAAACACATTGGAAGTGGTAAATATATGATTTAATAAAAGACTATAACATATATTTCTCATTCCTTCTTTTAACATCTATAAAATACATAATACAGCATAAAACAATCATTATAACACTATTGTTTAGTTTATAACATATTCAAAATGTTAAATGTAAAATATATGGAAATCTTTACCAAACAATACACACAACATATATAAATAAAGCACAAAGGAAGTAAAAATAGGCAGACTGGGAAAAGTTTCAATATTTTACCAATATTAAGTATTAGTTGGAAGGAAGTTGTGATGTTAGGGTGCATACTAAATCCCTCAAGTCACAATACAGAAAAAAATTAATAATAGAAAAATCAGCAGATAAATTAAAATGTACACTAAAACATATTTACTTAACACAAAGAAGAAACAGAGAAACCACAAAGACAGGAGGCTGAAAGTAATAGCAAAATGGCAAACACAAATCCAACATTGAATGAATGTTCAAACACCCAATTCTAAAAGCAGAGATTGTCAGGCTGGATAAAAAGGAGAGATCCAGCTACAAACTGTCAACAGGAAACAAATCTGAGAGGCAAAGACACAAACCAATGGAAAAATATAGAAAAAGACCCATCCTATACATAGAGTAACTGTGGAGAATTGGAGTGAGGAGTGATTATTATCACGCAGAGAAAATGGGCATCAGGTCAGGAAATATTTTGAGAGGCCAAGGAGGACACGTCAGTGATAAGACAGGCAGCTACATGAAAAAGATGCCACAATTATTATGAGATCCTCAAAATATATGAAGCAGAAATTGACATGAAAAATAGGTCATTTTAAAAACTGACATAAAGAAAAAATAGATTTAAACAATACAAGCTGGAGACAAAACTTATTAACATTTTTACGGTGCTAGATGGGTGGACCTATTAGAAAGTGGTCATGAGTATAAACATAGTTGCTTGTAACAGTAGTGCCCTAAAATGCACAAAGCAAAGTGGACAGAAATAGAGGGAGAAATGACAATTCAATAACGATACCGGAGTTCAAACCTCCACTTTCATTCATGGATAGAATTAACAAGAAAATAGAAGACATGGAAATACAGCAAGCCAACACTTCACTTAACCACTGTAGAATATAATTCCTCTCAAAGCCAAAGGTCACACTCCTGAGGACATGCCCCACATCCGGCTGAAAAGCAAGTCCCAATACATTGTAAAAATGGAAACCACGCAGAAGATGTTCTTTCATCACAAAAAATTAAATTAGAAATCAACAACAGAGAGAAATCTGCAAACACACACTCAGACACACACACACACACACACACACACACACATACACCTACCTAGAAATTAAAATACCATGCTTCTAAATAAGCCATAAGCCAAAGAAAAAATAGCAAAGAGAGTTAGAAAATATGTTCACCTGAATTTGTAAAACCGTACCAAGATTTATGAATGAGATATAAACTAAGGCTTAGCTGGTTTAACATCTAAAGTTTTAAACACTGTATGAGAAAAGTCTTAAATCAATAATCCATTTCCATCTTACAAAATAGGAAACGAAGAGCATAGCAAATTCAAAGAAAGGAGATAATACAAATCAGAGCAAACAACTGGCAAAAATCAATGAAACTAAGACTTGGTACTTTGAAAAAATCAATTAACTCAACAACCTTTCAGCTACATTGACCAGGAAGAAAAGGTGGGTGACCAGAATCAGAAATGAAAGGGGCATCCCTTACTAACTCTGCAATAACTAAGTGGATTATAAGGAAATACTGTCAACAGCTTTTTGCCACTATATGAGATGATTTAGAGGAAAACAATTACCAACAGGCACAATCTACCAAAAGGAAATCTGAATAAAAGTATAGGGGTTAATCCCTAGGACTAGAGAAAAAAATGTAGAATTGGATTTTTTTAAAGCTATAATTATACAACTACATGCAATCTATAAAATTTACCTCTAATGTAAAAGAGAATAAGTGTCTATAGGCATACTACCCTGAATGTGTCCTATCTTGGCTGATCTCAGAGGACAAGTTTAAGGATGGAACATATGCACACAAATAATGAAACCAAAAGTCAATATGCACAGTGATCTTAATATCAAGCAAGGTAGACTTTAAAGACGAAAAAAAATATTAGTAGAAATACAAAGTATTACTCATTATATTCCTAAAAGATACAATTTACCAGGAGTATATAGCAATCCTACATTTGGAGACACCGAGTAAATAACCTGGACTGATGGCCAACTTGTAACACCCAGCTGAACTGAATCAGTCTGGTCTGGGCACGCAGAATCCACCTGAAGAGTGTTACCAGTAACCATAAAAAGAGAACAGGAGGGAAGATGGCGGGCCGTTGATTTTCTAGAAGTTTGCTGCAGATGGTTTTCCTGATGGAAACTTAGCTGCTCTTGTCAGAGGAGGAGCTCGGGTCCTCGCTGTCACCAGGAATGGCTGCTGGTCTCATCAGGGGAGCTCTGATCTTCACCTTGAGCATCTCTTCCTGGCTCCAATGTGGATCCCTCAGCCTGGCGGCACAGATCCCTCATCTCACCAGTGCAGGTTTTCTAAATTCCACCACTGGCCTTTGGGCCTTCCTGGTGCAGATCCTCAATACGGACAAGCAGGAGACACTGCCGCGGGCTCCGGGCCACTGGCTGGACTCGAGGAGGACATTGCCCTGGATTCCAGGCCTTCAGCTGGACTCGCATGGGAAATTGCTGGGATCTCGGCTGGACTCTTTGGGCCTCTAGTGTGCGGTTAATCTCTTACACTCCTTTGTATTTGACTTTTGGGGTAATTATCATAAAAGAATCCTATTTTGTATTTAATCCTATTTTTGTATTTAATGTATTCCCTTGCCGAAAGCCCCAGCTATAACACCTGGCCTCAATCGTACAGGAAGCAAAAACAGAGCTACAAGGAGAAAAAGCAAATTCGTGATCATATTTAGAAACTGTGACTCTCTGAGTCATAGCAGAAAGACAAAAAAGGATTAAATAGATAAGGGGTTTTTTGTTTGTTTGTTGAACAGAATTGACTTAACATGTATAGAACACTGCATCTACAAATATAAAATGTTTATTTTCTTCAAGCATAATGAAGTACTGACCACAAAAATTGACTATATTTGAGCCTCAGCAAGTTTTAAAACATATCACAGATTTGGAATCACCTACAGTACAGTCTCTGACTACAATACAATTAAGTGGAAATCAATAACTTTGGGAGAAAATTTTTTAATTTCTACCTTAATTTTATCAGGAATCTTTATTTTATTGGAAATTAAGGTACACAGTTCCAAAGAACCAATGAGTGAAAGAAATCCCTGTGAAAAGTATGTATACATTTAACTGAAAGCACATAAGGATGTCGTGTATCAAGCTTATTTCTTGAGACAGGGTTTCACTATGTGATTCAGGCTTGTCTTTAACTCACTGTTTAGGCCAGGCTGGCCCCAGATTTGTGGCGATCCTTTTGCCTCAGCCTCCCCAGTGATGGAATTATACAGATGTGACCTACTATGCCTTCCTCTATATCAAAACTTTGACCAAAGCTAATGCAACAATTAAAGGTCAATGTAAGATTTTTAATACTGAAAAGAAATTAGTGAACCGTGACAAAAACTTAAAAAAAAACAAGCAACAACAAAACAAAGTAAGAGGAGGAAAATAACATACAGAATGCATAAGAAATTAATACCTGAGGGTGTAGCTGTGGTGGTACTTGCCTAGCATATAGAGGGCTCTGCATTCTATCCTCAGCACTTAAAAAGTTACTACGAGAGGAAACATAACCAAAAAAATCAACAATGCCAAGTTTAGTTTTACTATAAAAAATGTCTGAACAGATTCGGTGTCGAAGGATCATACCTCAACAAAATAAAGAACTATATGGTAAACACCCACCAGTATCATACTGAATGAGGGGGAAAACATGAAAGCTTGCCTGTAGCCAATCAGTCTAGGGTTCTTTTGCTCAATTCAGATGGAAATTGTGAATTGGCAGAGTGCAGCTCTGCCAGTGGTGCTGACGTCACCAGGTAACACCAGGCAATGCTGGATGCCGACAGCTGACACAGCCAACTGCTGCTCTCTGCTGCTGCCGGCCACTACCTCCCAGGGTCAGCTTGTGTCCAAGAAATGGCCCGGGATGCCACTTATACAACGGCCTACAGGCCTATTTCAGGGAAGATGAGGACTGCAACCTTGCTGTGAATATTGAGTATGTAAATGAGGAGTCCAGATCCCTCCTCTTCTGGTCTTAGCCACTCCAGGGGGCCGGCTCCTGCCTTCAAAAAGGCAACAATAGTGGCTGGTGTGGGGGAGGGGCGCCACACTGCCTGGCTGGCTGCACTCATGTTCCAGGGAGGACACTGAAGCAAGCTGTCCCAGTCCACTGGGGCACAAGGGGGACCAAAGAGAAGCGAGGGGAAGGGGCAGATAGCTGCTGGCCACTCCACTTGGTATGGGAAACTGAGAGAGTCAGGAGCTTCTCATCTGTCAAGGTTAAGAATGAGTGTTTAATCTCCTGGATATCTGTTTGATTCTGTTTTATGGATTCCCTTTCTTTCCTATGTTGGGCATTTATTTTTTCCATTTCTTTCTTATGCTGGGCCTTCATGGCTTCTATCATGGTACTGAACTCATCTATCGTTTTGTCAGTTTCTGCTCTAGAGTCTCAAATCACGACTTTCATTTTGCTCACCATCTCTATGGTTATCTGGGAAATTATTTCTGTTTTGAATTTTTCTAGAGCCTGATTGATCTGTTTTGTTACTTCCTGTGCTTTGAGTTCAGGTTGTCCTGGTGGTTCTCTATCGGCCTTTTCATCCTCATTTGTCCTACTGTTTGCCATTGGTGAACTGGAAGTCTGTCTTTGTGTCTTGCTTAAGTGTTTTCTCATTTTAATTTTTGTTGTAGGACTGTCCTTGGTTTAATCTCTGGGTTATCACCCAAATCTTCCTGATATAGTTGTGCCCTAGCTTCTGTGTCTCTAACGACCCACAGAAACTCTCATCTTCATAACATCAGAGAAAACACCCATCAAATCAACTGCAATGCTTTATCCCTGTGTTGAGTTGGCACTGTACAGAAATGGACAGCACTCTGAGACTCTGGGAGGCTCAGGCAGGAATATCACAACTTTAAACCCAGCCTAGGCAGCTTAGAAATTTAATAATAACCTGACATAAAACAAAAGCAAGCAAACAAAAATGGTTGAGGACATCGCTCTATGCAAAGGCCCTGGGTTCAAGTCCCAATACCTCTCCCCGCAAAAGAGCAAAGACAAAACAAAAACATGATCCAATAAACACACTTAAAATTTAAAGACACAAAAGTATGAGAAATATGTATCATGCAAATAGCAATGATAAGAAAGCTGTAGTGGCTATGTGAATATCAGAAAAATCAGAACTTAAAATAAATGTTACTAAATGAAAAGGGCTATAGATATAGTTCAGTGTTACAGCACTTGCTTAGCGTAGTGCTAAGCCCTGAGTTCAATCCCCAGCACCACAAAAGAGAAATAAATAAAGGGAAATAAAATAAAAAGGGCCCATCCATCAAGAAGATATAACAATCATAAACATACATGCACCTAGCAACAGAGTCCCAAAGTTACATGGGGTTGGGGGGGGTGATGGGATTGAAGGAGGAAAAGACAGCTCAATAATAACATTTACAAATTGCAATATCTTATTTTGCATGATATATACAACCAGACAGATCAAAATGAAATAAATAACCTGAACAACACTATAAACCAATGAGACCCAGGGGTGTCTACAGAAGACTCCACCTAACACAGAGGAATATTCAGACGAATAGAAAGTATGTTCTTCTCCTACCATGATATAAAATAAGATATCAATAACAAATAAATTCTGGAAAATACTTCAAAAGGGTGGAAACAAGGACACAACGTCCCAAAATTTATGGGATACAATGTAAAAGACAAATTACTGAAGTCAGAAATGAAAGAGAATACAATATGATTGACCTAAAGAAATAAATAGAATACTCTAAGCCATTGCATGCCAAAAATAATGAGACAATCTAGATAAACAGGTAGAGGTTTGCAGTAGGGGAGGGGCTGAGGTGGAGCAGGCAGTAGGAATGTTTATTCCCCAATAAAGCCCATTCCCATTATGCCGGGGGCTATAGACGGGGCCCTGGGAGCCTGAGGCTTTGCCTAGAGTCTGCCACAAGTGGCTGGATCACTTTGAGTCCTTCCCCTCTTTCTGAACCTCAGTTTACCCTTCCTTAAAGCGCCTAGGCTGTCAGACTAGCTGAGATTTTGCCCCAAGTGTGAGCTTAGCCTGCTCCCGGGGTGGCAATGGTGCATTATCTACACTGAGTTCCACTCAAAGGAAAGATATTTCCTGTCCAGATCTTTCACTCCTGCAGTTGCTTCCCTGAAAAAGTGTGAGCTGAGTGTGTTCGGTTCTCTTCTGACATTCACACGTTTCTCTAGCACAAAGAGAGGGCTGAGTACTGCGTTTGGGGCCCCAAGGTCAACAGGACCCTGCTGGGAATGAGTGTCCTGGGCCCATTCCCATGCACCTATTGTCATGGCCACCTTCTGTGTAGAGGAAGTGTGTGGTTTTTTTTTAATTTAAATTCACTTCCACAGAAAAGTTGATTTTAAACTAATACTAAATGAAAAAGCATGTTTTGGGTCAGCAAGCGTTGCATGCTACAAGTTGCCACTAAATTAGGAAAAGACATCACCTGCTTGAGGTTCACATTTGAGAATGTGGAATAAGAGTCGTGGCCACAACGAGGGGCCGGGGGGTGGACGGCAGACTCTCCTCAAAGGACTTACTGAACTTTTTTTGATTTTTGAACCATGTGAATGCCACTCAGATCCAAAGAAAAATTAAATGAAAAGATAAATTTAAAATTAAGACAAGCGTGAAATAAATTATAGCAATGCTTACTCATAAAGCAAAGATCTCAGCGGTGGAGCCCAACTCACTGACGCCGGGAAGACTGGGGGCTGGCGAGGGGCCACAGTCCGCCATGGCACTGGGCTCTGTGGGCACTGGGCCAGCGCTCAGCAGGTGCCTGGGAACAGGTCCCTCAGCCCTGTAGCTCCCACCAAAGTACAATGTCCCATCTGTTCCCAGGACCCAGTGAGGCCAGCCCTGTCCATAGCCAACCCTCCGTCCTGGGCCCAGGTCCCCACCGGCCGGGCAGCCCCAGGAAATTTGGCTGAAAAATCTACAGCTGGCTAGGGCCTGCTCGCAGGGGAGAACCCCCACCCAGGGCAGTTTGCCTCTCTTCTTTGAGTCTTTTCTCCTGATCACCCTAAAAAAGCATAACAAACACAACCCAGCTCCTCTTCTGTGCCCCACCTGCCAAAGCCTTTGGATAACTCACTCCTTCTACCCCCACAGCAACTTGAAGGGAGCCACTGCCCTCCTCCTCCATCCATATTCCAGGTGAGCACCGTGGGGTGGGTTAAATAGCAAGCCCTGAGTCAGCTGGGTGTGCTAGTGCATGTCTGTAATCCCAGCAGTCAGGAGGCTGAGGCAGGAGGATTCACAGAGAGTTTGAGGATACCCTGGACTACATAGTGAGTTCAAGACCAGCCTGGACTACACAGCAAAATCCTGTCTCAGAAAACAAAACCAACAACAGCAACAAAAGGGAACAGGAAGAAACTGAACTGAACTGAACAGGGAAAGGGAAGAACTTAAGCAAAGGGATGGAAAGGCGCACACAGAAAAAAAGGAAAGGTAAAAAACACAGCAAAACAGAAACTGAACTAGAAAACAGAGCTGAAAGGAAAGGACCTGGACATGGGCTGGGCCTCCCCGAGCCTCAGTTTCTCCCTCTGTAAACGGGGTGGCTCGCTGTACCTCGTTTGCAGGTCTGCTGCGGGTTAGATGGGGTTTATCTGAGTCCGCCTCACTCTCCTTCGTGCCTCGGTGGTGTCCTCTGGAAAACCTCAGCGACTCTCTCTGTCAGCCACAGCGGGGTTGGCAGAGCAGGGACGAGGTTTGTCCGGTGGAGTGGGGCGACTGGCGTCCCGAGAGGAGCCCACACCCCGGGGAGCCGCTGATCTGCCCACGTCCTTCTCGGAGCGCCCTGGAGCAGAGGGAAAGTGCACTGACCCTATTCCACGGCGGTGAGGAACAAGGAGCGGACGCGGAAGGGACCGTGGGCTCCACAGGTGCACCCCTCCAAGCCTCTGTCCTGGGCCCCTGTGGCAGTAGCCTGGCCCTGTGTCTCCCCCAGGGCCCTGCCCTACAATTTGAAGAAATGGTTTCTCAGCCTGCGCATGGCTCTCCTGGGCCCAGCGATTCCATTCCTGTCCCAGGCTGTTATTTCTTCCTTGCCTGGATCCTTGCCCAGGGACAAGACAGTCCTCGTGTTTCTACAGCGACACCTCTGGCTGGCAGACCCTGACTTCTTCCTTTTGTCTCAGGCTACCCACAATCCCTCTTGCTTCTCTGCCTAGCGGACTCCTATGCATCCTTCAAAGGCTGGGTCAAAATGCCTCAGCAGAAAAGCCTCCCCCTGCCCTCTTTCGGATAAAGATCTCCATGCCCTTGGGTGGGCTCCCTCCATTGCGCTGAGATTCACCACTGAGGAGGTCTGTTTGAGATGTACAGGAGATGCAGTACGCAGAGTTCAGCAGCGCGCCTGGATGTGGTACACACAAGCCTTTTGTTAGCTCATTTTATGAACTGTTATCATAACCACCCTACCTAATCCTCCCAGCTGACAGTTTTCCTGTTTCCCTCAGTAATTAGGGAGCACTCTGGAGGGTGGAGGCTCAAGCCGAGGGCCATCTCAGGGTTCTCAGCTTACAGCGGAGGGATGGGCTGGAAACTGGGCGAAATGCATGAAGGGCCCCGCTGCCCAGGCCAACCTACAGCGCGACTCGGCACCTTCTCCCAAGCCAGACCCTCCCCACGGCTGCCTCTGATGCCCGGACTTCCAGTCAGGAAAGCTGGCCGTTATCAATCATCTATTGTTGAGCAGTAAACCCTGCCTCGGAATCTAGCAATGATTTATTCGTTTCTTCTGCTCTGTTACTCAGCAGACGGGCCGATCCTGGGTTGGGCTTTTCAGGACTCGTTCGTGAAGCACCACTCAGCAAAGCCGGAAGGTTCCAGAGGTGATGGCTGCTGACTTTGGTCTGGTGTATCAGCTACCGAGCTATCTTCGTGGCTGAGCACCCCAGAGCAGCGGAAGAAAACGCGGGGCCTCTGGAGGTCCAGCCTGGAAGGGACGCAGCCATCACATCTGCCATTTTCCATTGGCCAGCGGCCGTCACTTGACCACCGGTGGGCGGTGGGGACAAATCATTCATTCATTCAACCGCAGTCTCTCCCGCAGACACCTGCGCTGGACCCTGGGCGCATGGCGGTGAGCACCGCGGGCACGGCCTTGACCTCCCAGAGCTCATGGCCCCACAGTGAAGGTGGGAATGTGCAAGCCTACACCAAGAAGCAAGTAGACACTCCTCCCCCAGCACCGAACTTTCAGTCCTTTGGGGCCTTAGCTCGCACTGCACAGGTCTGAGAGGAACGGCAGGAACGGAGAAGCTGAGACCCTGATACACAGGGGGAGACTGAGGCAGAGAGGCCCTGGCTGAGGCGAAGCCACTGGGTAAGAATTTGGAGAGGGAGTGTGTGACGCATGCGAGGCTTCAGACCCACGGGCAGAGGCCACCGGGTCCCCACTGTTTGGACAGATGGCCTTCTCTGGGCCGTGGCCGAGGTTAATGCTATTCCCATTGTCCGGGATCCAGACCCGCCCAGCAGTAACAGGATCCCCGCTCTCTGCCACCCAAGCTCCTCCCTGCCATCAAGCCTCAAGATCTAGAGGACAAGAGGGAGGGGGAAGCCAGGCGTGGTGGTGCACGCCTGTAATCCCAGCACTCCGGAGGCTGAGGCAGGAGGATCGCTTTGAGTTATATACAGTGAGTTCCAGGTCAGTCTCAACTACATAGTGAGACCCTGTCTCAAAAAACCAAAAAAGTACATAAATAAATAAAAGAGGGAGGGGGACCCTGGGACCAGCACCTGCCCCACCCCAAGACCTGGGTCTCACTGCAACCTCCAAAGCCCTGTGCCAAAGCCAGCACATCTTTATTTGCTTTCAGTGGGTGGGGAAACTGAGGCTCAGAAAATCCCAGGGGCAAAAGAAGGAGGTGTCCCAGGACGCCACCAAGAAAAACTGGATTTAAATGCACAAGAGCTCAATCTGCCTTTGTAGAAAAGCCTTTCTTTTTTGACATTGTTTTAGAGTCAGCCCAGGGCCTTTGTACTGAGCTATATCCCCAGCCCTTTTCATTCTGAGACAAGATTTCACTAAATTGCCCAGCCTGGGCTGGCACGTGACAATCCTGCCTCAGCCTCCCAGAGGGCTGGAGATACAGGCGTGAACCACCACACCCTGCTGAAATGTCATTGTTATGTGGTGCTGTTGGCCCATCTCTCAGATAAGGAAACTGTCTCCCAGAGGTTCTCAGACTCAGCAGCTGACCGAGAGGGGAGAGAAACCCGGAAGGGCTGACTCCAAAGCCCGCCCACCTGTCCTTCCATCCCCACCTTGGCTGCGAGTCTCTGCTTCCTCTGAACCTCACACAGCCTGCACCTGAGGAGACCCCTCTCTTCCTGGCCTGCAGATGGGGCTGGAGCTCAGGCCCCTGGGACAGGGGTCCAGGAGTGCAGTGCATGGCTAACACTGGGCCAGGGTGGAAGCCAGGCCGGCACCCGGCGCCCTCCCGTGCTGCCTGTGGCTGGGCTCAGTAGGGGCCCTGTGCCTCCCTCTGTCCCTTCCGCAGCAGCCGGGGGCAGGCAGTGTGGTTGCCGGCCTGGGCACAGCCCACAGGCCCAGGTGCCGGAGAAACCCTTCCGTTTGACGACCATCTGCAGCGGTGTGGACTTCCGCCCAGCCTCTCCATCCACAAACTGGAGCTAAAGCGAGGTACAGCGTGACAGAGCGTCTGTACACCAGTCAGTGTTCATCTTGTTCTGCACTGGGGACTGAAGGAGTGGCGGGGCACTCGGGCAGTGACCGGCATGGGTGCAGTTCCACCGGGGGGAGTGGGGGAAGCTCCAGGAGCAGATGGCACAGGGCCTGGCTCGGGCAGGAATTACCATCACAAGCAGAGTAATGAGCTCACACCGGCCAGCTCTGCAGTACACAATCAGCCCAGGTGCCCAGGGGAGGCCGGCCGGCCTGGCATTTGAATATGAAAGGGTGAGAAACAAAACAGCTCTCTGGAGTGGGGTAGGGAGGGAGGTTGCTTTGCACAACCAGGCCGGGTGTCGAGGATACACACACACAGAGACATGTACGCATAGCCATAAGATACAAGTGTCCACAAAGCAAAACACATGCACGCCCATGCACATAACACACACCAAGCACAATTCCATTTTGCCAGCACATTTGCGTGGTGACTGCCCTAAGACAATAGAGTAATGCTCAACCCACTCCCTCAGATGTTTTAGAAAGCTTTCGAAAGACTTTTTTTAATCTCTTGAATTGGTTTTTTTTTTTTTTTTTTTTTTTTTTATTTTTTTTTTTTTTTTTTTTTTGAGACACATCTTGCTATATTCTTCAGGCTGTCCTTGAACTCACTACATAGCCCAGGCTGACCCTTCTGCCTCAGCCTCCCAAGTGCTGGAATTACAGGTACGTAGCACCATAGCTGTCCTATTTATTTATAGGACATATAGCTGGCTTTTATTTATTTATTTATTTATAGCCTCGTTCTCATAGAAATTTTATATTGAGCAATTTGGGTAACACCCATCATTCCCCAGGAGTTTTCAATGCTAGCAGGAGGCAGAGTCCAGGGGTTTTCTGCACATCTCCACCCTCCCTTTGTCCTCCATAATAGAGAATCCTCAGGTTCTCTGGGAACCCGGCTGCCCTGCCATTCCCAGGAGACTACATCTCCCAGCTTCCCTTGCAGCTAAGCATGGGCCTTCGAGTCTATCCTAGCCAATGGGAGGTGAGCAAAGAGATGCATGCCACTTTCATTCCAGGATAAGATGGGGCGGGCCTTCCCCTGCCCTTCTCTCTTCTCCCCTGGCTGGAGGAGGGGAAGAGGAGCACGGAAGCAGCCACCTCAAACTCAGCACAGAGGTCCTGGGATGACAGCATCCCCTCTCAGCCCTGGACATCTTGCTGGGTGTAAAGCAGAAGGAGTAAATCTCTGCCTTCCCATGATTTCCATCATACTCGTTTTGCGTTGCTGAAGCCACTGAGGTGGGTCTCGTCACAGCAGCTAAGCCCACATCCGCTGAGACACAGCCAAGGGGACACACAGGGTCCCTGGAGGACCACATTCTTCAGAGGTCGAGGAAAGGCCCCGCTGTCTGTCCCCAGCTCAGGCCCAGTCACGTACAAGGCGCCTGGAGACATTTTCGGAAGGAATAAGGAAGGGAGAGGTAGGGAAGGCAGAGCTCTCCTCCCCCTGGACCTACAAGTCCGGACGCCTCTGTTCCTCTCCCCTTGAAGCAACATGAATCCTTCGTGTCCAGACTCAACAGCAAACGTGTTCGTGTGTCTCTTCCACCGCGTCGAACAGCACCCTGGCCACCTGCAGCCCCAGGACACATTCTGGGAGGTCACTCTTGTCTCCTTCGTCTCCTGTAACCCTCCTCAAATCGTCATTGATTTTGCTTTCTAATTGTCCCCAACCCCTGACTTCCCACTGGCTACACTGCCGTGTGATTTACCCCTAGCCACCACCCTCTCATGCAGGGCTCTTGACCACCCTGCCTCCAGTGTTACTTCCCCCACTGTCTCTGCTCCACTCAACAGCAACAGCAGCCTTTTATCTGTAATCTCAGCACCCAGTGAGGCTGGGGCAGGAGGATCTCCATGTGATGAAGGCCAGTCTGGGCTATGTAGCAAGACCACGTCTCAAAATAAAATAATAGTTTTTTTTTAGAACTATGAGCTGAAAAAAACCTGTTTTCTTTATAATGTATTCACCCCCCACTCCAATTTCATTACAGTCACCGAAAAGAAAGATGATAATGGAATCAGAATAAAGCCCCTGAGGGAGAAGTCAGCGTAGACTTGCTAAGGCAAAGACAGAAAGTCAGTACAGTAGAGGACAAAGGGCAGAGAAAGAGGAGAGAGAGTCATGAGCCGGAAGCAGCGAGGAGACCTGTGTGAGTTTCCCACTGGAGAGTAACCTGATTGCTGAAGGTCACCCAGGCTCGGAGGGGCCAGGCAGGCGTGAGTGTGGGTATCGTCAGTGACGTCCATGCTGACACAGAGCCCCCAAATCACGGCAGATTAAAAACCACCACGCTTTACCTCCGCCGTGTCACTGTCCGAGCCAGGTGCCCTGAGGCTCAGAGCCACGCCGTCCCTCAGGGACTCAGGTCCTCCCTGTAGCTCCACCTTGGATGTGTGCCCATCGGGGTCACCTTGCTGGGTGCCGTCCGGCCAGGAATCAAGGCAGGGAGCGTGGGGAGCTGGATGTGGGGTGTCTGAGCCAGGCCCTCTGCCCACATTCCTTTGGCTACAACTCAGTCGCGCTGCCCCAGCGGGCTGCTAGGAGCTGTGAATGTGCTCGCGCAGGGCCCACAAGGAAAGGCTGTGACAGGGCTGACACCATGCACGACGAATCTCTGCCACCGTTCACCCCTTGGCACCACATGTCCACGAGTGGCCTCCATCCCACGCCTAAGGAAAACTCGTCCTGTCCCCCAGGGGAAACCTGAAGTCCCCTCAGCCACTGTATGGTCCAGTGGCCCACAGACTGCGGAGAAGGTGTGTGTGTGGCCACCTCACCCCTACACAGGTGCGCGTGGACAGGGCACGATGACGGAGCAGGGGAAAGCACCCCGGTGGGAACCGCCGCCCTGCAAAAGTGAGCACGGCAGCCACCCGCTGCAATGCCTCAGAGGGCAGAGACCCGGAGCCTTCCCACCCTGCAGCAATAGCTGCCCCAGCTGTCCACAGACAGACCACGCACAGGTGGCCATCTTGGACCACACCTGGCAGGGGCCAAGACGCAGTCACACTGCATGTGGGCCCACAGGTTGTGCCTGTCGCATGCCCGGTGCCGGGAGGACTCCAGGCTTCCGATGTGGGTTCTGACTTCTGCCCCGGGCCCTCTGCCTAGATACCTCCACCTGCCCAGGACCTGGGTTCTGATCCATGGCTGGGACAGTTCCCCGGCCCTGGGCAGAAACAGCAAGTCCCCACCATGTGCCACCTCTGTGGTCCACACGGACCCCTGGAGCAGGTGACTTTCCATTACAAGACTTCTTCCCAGCCTGGAAGAAACATCAGAGCCCTCTCACCCCTGCCTCGCATGCTCAGGAACGCATCTTCACCCAGCTGTGGCTGCCACGTTGGCCCTACACGGGTGTAGGCCTCACAGGAGGCCCGATGAGGTCTCGTGGGCTTTGTGAAGTCACACCTGGGTCACGGAAGACCCCTGTGCCACACAGACACACAGGCAAACCCAGAAGAGCCAGGAATGATGCTCTGCTTCCCAGGGACTCAAGCCAGCAGCAATGGCCCCTCCTCTGTGCCTGCGGGACAGTTCTGGGCACCTCCGTGCCCTTCACCGATCCCCTCAGGCAGAAGTCCCCATGCCCACAGCAGTAACTGGCTGGGTTCCCCTTTCCCTGCCCCGCTCTCTCCAACCTTCCACTCCTGGCCCCTAGGACTGTAGCTCAAATAAACTAGCAGGTTGTTTTTTTGTTTTTTTGTTTTTTTTTTGGACCGGGGATCGAACTCCAACCCTTGTAGTTGCAAGGCAGGTGGTGGAACCACTGAGCTAAATCCCCAGCCCAACAGGTAGCTCTTTCAGGACAGAGGCCCTGTAAACCCACAGAAAACTGTAGTCTTCTGTGTATAGCCGAAAGACTAGAATCCCAGCATTTGGGTGGCCGAGGCAGGAGAATCATAAGTTTGAGCCCAGCCTGGGCAACTTAGCAAGATCCTGCGTCAAAAATGTTAGTGTGGAGGGATGAAGGCCCTGGGTTCGACCCCCGAAACTGCAAAGAAAGACCAGAAAGAAGGGCCAAACCCTGGAAGCCCCAGACCCAGCCCAATGCAGAGGCCAGGCCATACTGGCTTTAATGCCTTTCCCAGCCCCAAGCTCCATCTGTGGGGATGTGTGTGTCCCAGAACAGGGGGACAACGAGAAGACCAGATCTCAGCGCAGCCTTCCAAGGCCCGGCCAGGCTGTCTCCCCAAACCCGAGTCTCACCAACTTCCAGGGCGATTTCTCCTGCCCTGAGCTGACCGAATCCCACCCTAAAACTCAGGGACCTCGGACGCTGTATGCGGGGTCTCTGCACGGGTGGCAGAGCTAAAACAGGGGCATCTGAGCAGCCCCTGGTGTCCTCATCAGAAAAGGAAACTCGGGCGGAAACGCGGAGGGACCACCGCGGGGAGGCATCCGGAGAAGGCGGCCACAGAGCGCCTCAGAGAAAACCACTGACGGGTGACATACAACGTGTGGTTCAGTGGGGACCCTTTTGTCTGTCCTGTGTCCCTACAAACAAGGCCTCACTGTCAGCTGGCCACGAGGGGAGAATCCAGAAAAGGTACTGCATATGCAAATGGCATGTAAATGAGCCACTTCTAAGCCCAGGGCACCCTTTGAGGGGTTGCTGTAGGGAATAGAGGAAAAATGCCTGTGAGTGGCCCGGCAACTGTTGGCATGGAAACCAGGCTTCCAGGGGCTTAAGGAGACTTCAGACCTGCCCAGGACCAACTATGCGAAACATCCTCTCTCGCAATCTTGCCCGCTCTCGAAGCCACCACTTCACAGCAGGACACCGCTCCGGCCACTGGAGACCAACTTCAGACTGCGGGCACAGCGCGATCCCAGAGATTCGAGTCGAAAGAAACACAAACCAGAGCTGCAGGGCTACAGCCCAGTCGTCTCGTGGCCGGAGCTGTGCTGGGGGCTGCCTGCCAGCACCTCTGGGCCTGCCATCCGTGTCAGGGAAATGGCTCTGTCCGCGGCGCTCTGTGGCTGTTCACCGGGCCGCCCAGGCCAGGAACCTGTCCAGCACATAACAAGTGTTCAACAAACACCCTCCTATCCGAAGAGGGACAAGTTCTCCGCAGCTCAGGATCTCAGGTGCTGATTTTATTTGTGTTCCAGGTGAAATCAAACAAGTTAAAGCAGAGCTCGAAATCTGAAGATTCCACCGTAAGGGGGAGAAAAGCACCTCTGCAACAGCAGATCCCGGGAGCTGGGGCAGCTACCGGTGAGACTGTTACCCCTCCGGGACAAGTCTCGACTCCTCCGCGTTATGGAAACCCGAAGGATTGCTTTGCCACCCAAAATTTATGGCCCCCAAATCATTCCTAACAGACAGCGTGCATTCCCCACGGGCTGTCCGGCTGGGGTAACAGCTCCTCTCTCCAGGGGCTGAGCGTTGGGGTGGGTGGGGGGCGTCTGCCCTGTGGGACAGGGGAGGTCCCGGCCCTCTGAATGTCGCTGTCTCCCCAGCTCCAGGGAGCCCAGGCCGTGGGCCCCACCCTGTGCTTTGCTCTCAAATGTGAGCCACCAGGAGGCCCGGTGCCTGGGCCCACGGCCCACACTCCCACCCATCTTCTGAGCTGCTATGGCCCCGAGTCCCCTGGGGCAGGGCCGTCACCAAGGAAAGTATTTCTCCAGACCCCAAAAGGAGGGGCATCCTCATCGGAAGTGACTTCCGAGAGGGAATGGGGCCCCAGCCTCAAGGGCCTCCATGGCTCCCCATCGCTGCAGCTTGATCTGAGGCCCTGCCCAACACCCCTGGGCCCCCCAACTGCCCACCGTCTGCTGCACACCCCCACATGAACACTCCCTTTGCAGTCCTGGGAATGGACCTCAGGGCCTTTGCACTGAGCTGCCTCCACACCCTTTTTCATTTTGTATTTTGAGATAGGGTCTCTGAAAGCTGCCCAGGCTGGTCTCCAGCTTGTGACCCTCCTGCCTCAGCCTCCTAGAGTGCTGGGATCACCACAGGCATGTGCCACCCCTCCCAGTCACCCAGAATCCTGTAAATCCCACCACCACCCTGGTGTAGAGCGAAGGGAAAGAGGGGCCACAGAAATGAGGCCAGAGAGGCTAAGCACAGTCACAGGGCTTGGCCCTAGGCCCTGCTGCGTCCTTCAGGACACCGGTGGGCAGGGCGCTGGGGCTGGAGAACCTGTCCTCCACTGAGGGGTGCCGGCCCCCACCAGCCTGCAGCTAGCAGAGCAATACCACCATGGCCCAATCTTCTGATTTCTCCAGAGAGGGTGGCAAGCAGGCCTCCTGTGGGAACCCGACCTGGGAGCTCACGAGACACAGTGAGGAGCAGGGAGAAAACAGCCCGGGGCTGACCTGGGCCCCAGGCCGCGGGCAGTGTCCAGGCTCCTGAGGGCCAGCGGCTGTCATGGGCCTGCCAGGCAGAGCTGCATCTGCGGGCCACAGGGTGCCCACCCACGACGGGGAGACCAGGAGAAGATGCTCTTTCTGCCCCCATCTTTGGGAAGATGATAAAGCCATGGGTTAAGCAAGAACCAAACAGTACGAGAAGGCACAGGTCCCCTCTGGCCCCAGTAGGGCTGCCTGGACTGAGCCGGACAGGGGACCGGACCCCTGGGGTCACAGCCCCCCCACACACACATCCCCCTCTGGAGCTTGGGGTTTCGCTGTCCAGATGGGAAGACTGAGACCCGCAGCCCAGGAGCAGCAGCCCTGGGCAGAGAAGAGACCAGCGACCCTGCGGTGTCCCCACAGGCGGGCTGCACCCCTGCCTCTCTGCTCCTTTTGAAGTTCAAAGAACCGACCTCGCCTCCAGAGCACGCATAAATCTGGCAGGAGAAAGGAAACTGTCCTCACCTGCTGAGTTATGGTGGCTGCGGCCAGACAGCCCGCACCCCAAGACTGCGGCCCCACCCAAGCCTGCCCCTCCCCTTGCTGCCAGCTCCTCTGTCCCCTGCCTGGTTCTCAGGGTTCCTGGCTGGAGGCCGCTCTACACCTTCTCTGTTGAGGGGTGGGTTGGCATGTGCTTGAATACTTCCCGTGACGGGGAGCTCACTCCAGCCCTGCCCACTCTGACCTGGACCAAGCTCTCCCGCCAGTGTGGGATTTGGGGGTGGCTTCCTGTGACACTCCCATTTCACTCTAGGTCACCTCCTCCTCCCCGCACCCCAAGAGAACTCTGCAGAGATGGGAGAGCGACCATTGTGGGGATCCCGGTGTCTCCAAGGGTGCCTGCGCAGGGCCCCAAGGGTGTGTTTCTGTGCAGGTGTGCGGCCATGTGTGAGCAGTGCACGCGTGTGGACCCGGGCAGGGTGTCCGAGACCACGGGCGGTGGGCTGTGACCCACCCGGGAGACAGCTGTAGGGCAGCAAGGCCCCTCCCGGTGCGGCTGGAGAAGGTGGCACAGGGCGGTGAAGTCCAGACAAGGCAGGGTCAGCGCTGGGGCTCAGGGCCAGCACAGAACAGAGGCAACAGCGGCTGGGACCACGGCCCAGGCCTGCTGCCGACACGGCGCAGCCCTCGCGCCTGTGCCAAGGCCAAGGTCCCTCCTGTGGGACCCTGGGGGCCGCTCAGGGCCTGGCCCGCTCCCTCTCCATCCGGGCCCTTCGTCTCCATGAGAACCATCTTTCAGGCCCTGCCACCTCCCACCTGGGCCTCACATGGCCCTCGACTGGGCCCTGACCTGTGATCTGGGTCCTGTCCCTTCATCTCTCTGTCACCCAGCAGACTCCCCACAGCCGTCACTCGTGGTGCTGTCTGGCCTTTTTTTGTTTGGGGTTTTTTGAACCAGGGTGGCACTATGTAGCCCAGGCCGGCCTGGGACTGACGGTGATCCTCCTGTCTCTGCCTCTTGGATGCTAGGATGACAAGAGTCCTCCACCACTCCCGGCTCCTTATTTCTTTTTCTTTCTTTCTTTTTTGTCGTGGGGACTGAGCCCCCAGTCTTCGCACTGAGTTACATCCCCAACCCTTTTCAAAACTTTTCATTATGCTGTGGGCCTCACCCAGCTGCCCAGGCTGGGCCCCTAATCACTTTTGGGGCAATTCAGCCACAACCTGCTGACCATGAGCCGGAGGCAGCTGGCTCCCTGCAGACCTGGGAGCCCCACGTGGGCTGCCACTGAGTCACAGTGCAGTTGTAGCCCCAGAGGGGCAACAAAGTCCCTCGCTGCGACGTGGATTTATGGCTGGCAATAGCCTCGGAGGGCCGGGGATTCAGCTCAGTGGTTCCACGCCTGCCCCTCGCAAGTGCAAGGTCCCGAGTTCAATCCCCAGTATCAAAAAAAAAAAAAGCCTCAGGACATGGGCAGCTCCAGAACAAGCTCAGAGTGCAAGGCGTTGATCCACCGCTTGGCTTCCTCCTCCCCTCCGTCCTCACCCCGGCTTGAAGGGAATTCCATTCACAGGACCCAGGAAAGTCACGGCCCTGGGGACAGCACAGTCCCTTGGCCCAGCGGCCTCTGATTCATGCATCCTCTCTGCAAAATGCTCTGGGAGTTCTAAACAGCCCGAGACAGTGTGTGACCAATTTTTTTACGTATTGAGCTCAAGTCCAGCCTGGATTATGTAGTGAGACCCTGTCTGTAAAAACAAACAGAAAACCCAGCTCCCTGGGTGTCTTTGAGCAAGTCAGGTACCCTCTCTGGGCCTCAGTTTCCTCTACAGCTGCAATGCCAGAGGACCCTGGCTCTTTCCCTCCCCAGTGCACTCTCAGCTCTGGCCTTCACACCCAGGGGCATTCCCAGCTATGCCAAGGTGCCCACCCTAGCTCCCTACAGCCACGAGGCACGAGCCCAGCACAGAACACAAGGTTACCCCGGCCTGCCACGCACACCGTCACGACTGGTGCTGATTGGTCTGTCGTGTGTCACGTGACCATCCCTGGCCTCCAATGACTGTGCCCAATAGAGGTGTACCCTTCTCTGATTGGCCAGGCCTAGTCCCACTCTCCCGTCCAACGCCCGGAGTGATATAATCCACTCCACCTACCAAACCGTGTTATCCTGCAAAGATGGTGAAGAAATCTTCCATAGTGGGTGTTGGGCAGGCCAAGCCCATGAGTACCTACAAGAGGGTGGGGTCTCCAAGGTGTGCAGACCCCGGAACCCTGAAACAGGCATACGCGGGTACCAGACACCTGGGGCTCAAGAAGGCTCGGGTGACTCTGGCTGCAGGAACCGGGTGATCCGGCCCCAGTCAGCACCGCTTCCTCAGCCCCTGCTCACGCCCCGCGCCCTCCTCCACCACGAGGGCCCGCACGTGTGCTCCCCGGCCCAGAGCGAAAAGACTCACTGTGAGATGAAGAAGTGTAGGTAGGAGACGAGTAGGGCACTGGTGAGTAGGTAAGTAGATGAAGAGGGTGGATAGACGACGGGCGGACGGACGGACGGACGGACGGACGGATAAGCGAGTACAATGGCTGGGCGTTTGGAGGGATGGAGGAACGGACAGGCAGACAGATGGGTGGACTTAGACGGGTGGTTGGTGAGTGGGGGATGGGCGGGGTGTGTGGACGGATGAGCGGGTGGGAGCGTAGTGGATGGAGGAGAACGTGGGCGAACGGATGCCTGACAGCTGAGGAGTGAATGGTGGGTGCCGGGTGGGTGGCGGGTGGGAGAGTGGGCGCACGCGTGGATAAGTAGGCGGAGGGATGAAGGGGTGGCTGAGCGGCTGAGCGGCAGCAGGGGTGGGCTGTGGGTTT
>NW_022900949.1:27099829-27103543 GCF_012274545.1 Fukomys damarensis
GGGGAGGAGGAGGAAGGCGGCGCCAGACCGACAGGCAGGGGCCGAGTAGGTGGTCTCCGCCTTCCGAGTCATCCCTCTCCTGTCCCGGGGTCCAGAGACACAGACGCAGAGTTTCCCAGCCCCCAGACCCGCCTGCCGTCCAGGTCAGGCATTGTGCAGCAGCCCACAGGTATCAGGGGAGGCAGTGACCGCGACCCTGGACACCTCCTCTCTACACTGAGCGGCCGGGTTCCTGCCACGGCTCTTCCTTCAGTGAGGTCTGCGCCGCCTGGGTCCCTCAACACTCCCGGCCTGCTCCTGTCCTGATCTCAGGTGTCCCTACTGTCACGTTCAGGAGCTCTGGAGAGTTCAGGGTGGGGCAGCAGTCCCCTCCCTCTTTATAGGACCTATACCCTGGGTAATGTGACCTAGGGGCCTATTTGCTTCCCTGTGTCATGCAGGGACTGAGTAATTCACTACCTGGAACAGTGCTGAGCCCCAACTTCCTGCGCCAGCCGTGTGCAGCTTGTTTTGGGGACCACGGCACTGGAGCAGATGTTTATTCCTAGTCCGATTCACTAATGGGATTCCCACCAGCAGGACAAGGCCATTCTGCGACCTGGGGCTTGAGCAGCCACGTGGTGGCCTTGCCCCTGGTGTGGCCACAGGTCCTGACTCGCGAGGCCGTGGGTACCACAGACAGGACGGTGGGGCCCTGGGCCGGGACAGGGCTGCATTCTTGAGGAAAAGACCGCGGGGGAGGGGAGGGTTTCGCGTGTGGAGAGTGGTGTGACAGAGGGAGACCTGCCGGGTGGGGACCAGGACAGGCACACGGAGAACCCAGAGCCCCGCGTGGGCCCAGGGCGGAAGCCACGGGAGGCCGGGGCTGTGGGAAACGCTGCCCGGAGCAGCGGCGGGCTCCGTCCATAAGCGAGCAGGGTGCCCACGGGGACCCCTAAGATGAGGGGTTCCCCAGACTGGCTTGAGGCTCAGAGGGACTGGGCCCAGGGCCGGGGTGGGCACGGGGACCCCGCAGCCCCTTCCCAAGGTCACAGGCGCGACCCAGGGGACACGGTGGGGGGGAGGAAGGAGATTCCTCGCACCTCCGCGCTGGCGTCATCCCGGACACCGCCGTCCCGTCCCCGGCCCGTCCTTCATGACCTCATCTCTTGGCTCGGACCCCAGCCCGGCAGCGCCCGGATCAATGCTGCTTGGCAGCGCCACCGCTGGG
Organism: Fukomys damarensis; assembly: GCF_012274545.1. Taxonomy (NCBI): domain Eukaryota; kingdom Metazoa; phylum Chordata; class Mammalia; order Rodentia; family Bathyergidae; genus Fukomys; species Fukomys damarensis. Next base: position 27,101,040 of record NW_022900949.1, read on the forward strand.
GCCACGGCCACGCCCTCGTCCTCCTCCCCAGGGCCGGCCGAGGCAGGGGGAGGGCAGGGGACAGGGGACAGGGAGTAGGCTGAAACGCGGCACTGAGGATTCAAGCCGGCCCCGCCGCACCCGGTCACACCGGCGCTCTGGGAGGCCGAGGCAGGAGGATCCGCCCCAAGAATTTCGTGAGACCCTGTCCCCAAATTAAGAGTAAGAAGGGCTGGGAGGTAGCTCAGTGCAAAGCCCCCGGGTTCAATCTTCAGTATCAAAAATAAGTAGAAAAGCTCCGGGCCAGACTGGGAAGCCACTCAGAGAGTACGGTGCCCACCCGCAGAGCCCTGCTCCACTGTGGCTCCGCAAGGCCAGGGGCAGGCTGACGGCCAGGGAGCAGTCCATGGCAGAGCCTCTTCAGAGGGGCGAGGCAGTGGGGTGTGCAGCTCGGCCCCACGAGGGTCGCAGGGGCTGCAGGTTGCTGCTAGTGGAGTGTGTTGTTTTTATTTTTTACTTCAAGTCACTAAGTCACTAAATTTCCCCCAGGCTGGGCTAGAACTCAAGATCCTCCTGCCTCAGCCTCCCAAAGTGCTGGGATTACACCTCCCAGCTTGTTTTTATTTTTTAAAAGCATCAAGTCCAAATTTCTATGTAAAATGTGCTGAATCACTTAAACCCAAGCCTTACACAGAACCCCAGTGGGCTGAAGGGACGGCATCAGAGACCTCCAGCTTGTGGTTAATGCCTGACTCGCTCACACTGGTCTCCTTGCTCTACCCCTCAGCTCAGAATGGGTCCCCGTAAACCAGGACAGAGCCAATCGCAGCATGGCATTCTCTTGCACCAGGAACTGGCACAGAAATGGCCCAATGACTGCAGCTGCAGCTGACTCTCCTGGAAATCCTTTGAGTGAGGGCTGGAACCACTGCAGCCACTTTGCCATCTTGAGGGAGTTTGAAAAGTAAGAGCAGGAAAATCACCCATGAGAAAGCTGAGGTGGAGAAGTCACGGGTGGCCAGGAGGAGGAAGACTTGGGAGAGACATGAGGGTGTGGGGCTCCATGGTCCACCACCATCTGTCGTCTTAACTGTGTGACCTCCCTCCCACTCCTGTCCCCTTCCCTGGGCCTACGGTACTGTCTATACAGAAGACATGACACACACTGACCAACCTGGAGGCCTCCAGGAGGAAGGCAGTTTGGATCTGGTCCCTACCCCTCCCACTCTTGTACCCGGGTGGTTGTTTGATTAAGCTCCAGGCAATGGAACTCAAGCATGCAAACAGCAGTTTCCAGTAAACTTTCTTAAGAGGCATCAGAAACCCACCCTTTGTTCCTTTTTTCTTCTTCCCTCCTTCCTTCAACCTGCTGCTTAGAACTCAGATGTGATGGCTGGAACTCTAGCAGCCATATTGACCATAGAACCAGATTCCTCCAGGTTTGGTAGAACCAGGAGCCACAGGAGGCCGGCCACGCTGTTAGACCTGTAACCCTTCATACAAGTGAGATGCAAAGTCCTCTCCTGGTTAAGCCATTGCTACTGGGTTTTCCTTCATTGTCCAACCCTCCTATTGTATCCTGGGGCCAAAAAATAGCTCAGTACACCTGCTCTGTCCTCTTCCAGTGAGTCACAAGCCCTGGCCACTCCCCACCACTTCCTACCCTCCTGGTCTCACAGCCACTGAGTCACCAAGCTCTGTGGGGCACTGGTGTGGCCCCAGCAACATCCCTTCCTTCTTGGGCCCCCGTGTGCTCTGTGGATCCCGTGACCCCCTCAAACCTCAGACCCAAAGGTCCTTGGAAGTCTCCCAGCCTTGGAGTTCCCTTCAGCGGGGTGGGATTTGCTACAAAAGCTGTCCCAGGCCCCACAGGGCCAAGTAAGGGGCCAGGTGGGGCTGCAACTCGAGACCCTCCTGACTCAGACTCCTAAAGGCCCAGGTTCCACATGTGGACCACCGTATGCGGCAGCCAATCCTGCTTTACAGGTAGGGAAACTGAGGTGTGCGGCAGCTCCCCAGGGGGGCCGGCTCACAAGTCTGGCCCACGTGTGTCCCGTGGGACAGGGTCCGAGCCACAAGCCCCTGTGCCCACCCGGCCCGGTTGGGACAAGCCTGCGACGTGCAGGGAAAGCCGGCTCTCCTGGCCCCGCACATGCCTTCAGTATTTAAATTCTTTTTCATAATTATCTCAAATAGTAATTACAGCTGAGGCACTTGCGCTTATCTTGGACAAGAAGCCACCTGCCCCTGGTCTTGTCCAAAGTGGAAGCGCTGACATTTCTGCGATTTTCTCCCGGCCCTTTTCACTGTCAGCGCCGCCAGCAGGGAAAGCCGGCTCTCCTGGCCCCGCACATGCCTTCAGTATTTAAATTCTTTTTCATAATTATCTCAAATAGTAATTACAGCTGAGGCACTTGCGCTTATCTTGGACAAGAAGCCACCTGCCCCTGGTCTTGTCCAAAGTGGAAGCGCTGACATTTCTGCGATTTTCTCCCGGCCCTTTTCACTGTCAGCGCCGCCACAGC
>NW_022900949.1:27104399-27111153 GCF_012274545.1 Fukomys damarensis
GTGCGGTGTCGGGCGGGGACCACACCCCTCCTCGGTGTCCCCCTCCTGTGTCCCAAACACGTGAGCGGACTGAAAAGTGGGGAGCGAGTAGACGCCGGTCCCCGTGGCGACCGCGCCACCCCAGGGACACTCCCAGGGCTGGGCTTCCCTGTCCGCACCCCCTGAGCAGGAGCCAGGCCCGGGGTCCGGGTGGAGAAACTGAGACGCGGAAGCCGCTCCCCATGCCACAGCCCCACACTGAGGTTTGCTCCCCGTCGGAGTACACGGGGCACCACAGCGCCCGACCCAGACCCTCCATGTCCCTCCGTGTCCAAAAAGTGTCCACACGTGAGCGCCATCTGCAGACACCTGCGAAGGGGAGACGATCCGCAAGCAGGTTAGGGTGGGGGGACAGGCTGGTTGGGCGCACCTCCTGGGCCAGGTGACATTGGGGAAAGGCCCAAATGCAGGATGGGAGCTGAAGTTCCGTTATGAGCACCAGAGGAGCCGTGTGTTCCGGGCAGTGGAAGAGCAGGTGCAAAGGCCTGGGGGCCAAAGGGCTGTGAGGACCGCAGAGCTAAGGGGCAGGGAGGAGGCCAGGGCAGTGACCTGAGCCACTGGACCAGAGTGGCAGCCAGGGAGGTGGGCAGTGGCGGGATCCCGAGTGTCCCGAGGTCCCTGTACAGCACTGTGGAGGGACTGGGTGTGGGAGGTGAGGGGCAATGGGGAGGGGAGCGGTCAGGTTCTAGAACATTCTGAGGGTTGGTGGTGCAGGAATCTGGTTAGGGAAGGGGCTGGGTTCTGGGGAGTGCTGGGTTCCGTTGCAGGGCTCTCCATGGTATGGGTAAGGCGGAGAGGAAGAGTCAACTGCCTCTTCCTGATCAGTGCTGCCGGTCCTCCTGCCCCAGGGGCCACCCCCACCTTGACATTCTACCCGTGGCTCCCTCCGAGGACCCTGTTTTCTGTTCTGGTTTTGCGTTTTTGAGACAGGTTCTCACTGTGTACCCCAGGCTAGCCTCAAACCCCTGGCGCTCCTCCTGCCTCAGCCTCCCGAGAGTGGTATCTCGGGTGTGGGACACTTCCTTCCCGCCACAGGCAGAGGCTGTGAGGACGGGAATGGAGCACCCAGGGAGACAGGGCCTGAGCGGCTACGCCAGACGTCCAGCTTCCACCCACGGCGCACACCCCGGGCAGAGGAGGGGCGGACGATGACCCAGCCGCGGTGGGGACACTAACCCGGGTCCGGCCAGGCCTCAGGGGACACAGGCCAGCGCAGCCCGGCGGCCCTCCCGTCCGGCTCCTGTGCCGCCTGTCCCCGCCTTCCCGGTGTATCACACGGGGTCAGGTCCCCGGTCGGGGGAGGACGGGCACAGACACCCCTGATAACTGGACAGAGACCAGACAGAGCCTGGCCCCACGCTGACCTTGGACACAGCCAGCCGCGGAGGATGCCTCGCTCCAACTGCTGCCCCCGCTGTCCCTCAGCCCTGCCTCCCCTCCGTCCAGGTCTACCCGCTCGGCCTTCCACAAAGTCTCCCTACCATCGGAATGGCTGGGACCAACGCAGCAGCGGGGTCGTTTATCCACTCAACAAATATCTACCAGCGCCTCCTTTGGGCTTTGCCCGGTGCTGGGCACTCGGAGAGGATGTTTTTCTGCACGGTCCCCGGGAAGGGCCACCCTCGAGGGACGCGGTGGGCCCCAGGCCATCCAGCCGTGTCCGCGGGGCAGACCCAGATCTATGGAAATGATGGGGAGGCCGTGCGGGGCAGCCTGTTTCCCCCGGCACTGGCGACGGAACCCAGGGCCATCACAAACCTGAGGTCGCATGGGCTTCTGCGTCTGCGTCCGCCTTTGCACTCGGGTCGCCTGCTGGGGCCCCGGACCACTTTGCGCCTGCGCAGCCGCCTGCAATCCCGGGTTCTGCTGCCAGGTGTCGCTGTGCAGCCAGCAAACAAGACCTGGGGTTCCCCCCTGCGCTCATCAAGGTGCTGGGTTCTCTGCAGGGGCGACACCCCAAGTACTCCTGCCCTCCTTTATTTTCTAACTTGTGGGGGGAGTACCGGGGATCGAACTCGGGCCTTTGCACTTGCAAGGCAGGCGGAAAAACCACTGAGCCAAATTCCCAGCCCACTGCCCTCCTTTATCTTATCTGGAATGGGGATTAGACCCAGGGCCTTCACAATGAGCTACACCCTCAGCCCTTTTTATTTTGACACAGGATCTCACAAAGTTGTCCTTGGTATCCGCCTGCCTCAGCCTCCCAGTATGCTGGGCTGACAGATGTGCGCCACCACAGTGGGTTGAGACTTTATTTCCTTAGAGCAGTTTTAGGCGCGCTGCAAAACCAAGCGGCAGGCGGAGAGTTCCTGTGGCCCCTCGGCCCCCACACAGCCCCCCCCCCGCTCCAAGCTGGCAGGGCCCTGCCCTGTGGTGCCGCCCTGCCACCCCGCCCCTCGGGGCCCTGGCAGCTCCGCCTGCTTCCCGCCGGCCCAGTGCTTGGGGGTCACAGACCCAGAGGTTGCAGCCGGGCGCCCAGAACGTGCTTGTAAAGCCCAGCCCCGTCTCGCGGAGGCTGATTTCTCGCTGTGTGCTGTCCGCGTGTCCTTCGGGCGATTGTGCCCCATCACCCGCTCCTGCAGCTATGAACTAGGCTGGGGCACGCGTCTGGACCAGGCTCAGCTAACTTGGGTAAATCCTGGAGGTATGATTTCTGGGTGCCTTTGTCTTTGCAAGAAATCTCCTAGCTGTCCTCCGAAGTGGCTTCTGCGTTCTCCCTGCGGTGACACGGAGCTCTGTTTCTCCTTGCCAGCGTTTGGCGTCGCCCAGGCTCTCAACTCGGGCCGTTTGGGGAAGAGGTGTCAGCAGGCCTCGTGGGGTGGGACCATCTCAAGACGCCCAGTGGGTGCCTGGACCTGCATACAGTACTGAATTCTACAGTTTATTTTTCCACGCATACCCAGAATAAAGTTTTATTTACAAATTAAGGGGGAGTGGTGGTGCAAGCCTTGGGAGGCTGAGGCAGGAGGATCACTGCACGCTTGAGGCAGCCTGGGCTACATAGCAGGATCCTGTCTTCAAAAACCACAAAAATTTAATTTATAAATTGGATCCAGGAAGAGATCAACAGCAGCAGTAATACAAGAATAGAGCAATCCTCTAGTGCACTCCCATAAGACCCCTGGGTAGTCTCTCTTGTACTTCCACCTTCTCACCTATAGGAGGCGTTTGCCTATAGTTTTCTCTGCCGCATCCGAATCGCCAGCATTGCTACTCTTGCACTTGGGGACCCTTATCAAGTACCGTAGGGGTCCCTTGAAACCACCACGGACTCACAACCCGGATAGTCCCTGACCCCTTCTCTCCAGCCCCTCCGCACCTTCTGCCCTGCGCGGCCCTCAGTTCCGCCCTGTGCCCCCCTGGCGCTCCATGGTGGCCCCAGCCGTGACAGGTGGGAAGGTGCCGCCCCCGGAAACACTTTCCCTTGCCCATCTGCCCAGACTGCTGCTCCGCTGAGGGACCCGCGGAGTCGCTGGGCTGGGGCCACAAGGGGGCGCCATTGCCACGCAGATGGGCCAGACCTTGGCCTTTGGGAGGAGCGAGCAAGGGAGGGAAGGAGGAAAAGACCTCCGCGGCTTGCAGAGGACGTAAGGACGGACGCAGGTCTCATAATATCCTAAAACACGAACAGCACAGAACTTCAAGGGCCCCTGCCCAAGCTCCGGAACTTCCGGAGCAGCTTGCACTCCTCCAGTGACAGGAAGCTCACTACCTACGGCTGGGCCTCGAGCCCGTCTCAGGACAGCTCTGCCTGGGTGCAAAGAGCTCCGCAGTGGCCTGAGGCCACCTCGCAGAAGCCACGAGGTCTTCAGAGGTCACTGCACCCCCTGAACCCAAAGCTTTCAGGAGAATAACTTTACTCTGGAAACCGCAAGAAGAAGGAAGCTTGGGATTTCTGGAAAGGCTTGGAGCGTAAACATGAATGTGGAGCTTCTCGCTTTTACCGGGTGGCTCAGAACTTCTCAGTATCTCGTCAACCAAGCAAGGCACGGCTGGGCCTCAGCTCTCGGGATGGAGCCGCGGCCAGTGGCGAAGCTGAGGACTTCAGGCGCCATGAGCGGGGACGGGAAGTGATGTCGGTGACCCAAAGTCGAGGCCTTTCTGGGGTCACCTGACGAAATGTGGTCAGAATAGGGGTGCAGACCCCAGGAACAGCAGGGCCCACCTTGCTGTGTCCATGGAATTCCTCACACAGGTCCCATTCCCTGACGCAGGGACTAGGGGGTGCCCCTGGGTGCTGTGGAAACACGGTGTGGGGTCCTGGGAGGGAACAGCAGCTGCAGCCTGGATACACACATCCAAAACACATGTCAAGTTTAAAACCACTGGGTGCCAAACATCAGAGGTGCAGTGGCACCTGGCTGTAATCCCAGCCCCCTGGGAGGCTGAGGCAGGAGGGTGGCAAGGCCAGGACATCTGTTGCCAAACATCAGCAGAGAAACCCAAAATACTGGCACCTAGGAGTACAGCAGGGAAAAGACTTTAATGGGGAAAACACTCACACAACCTCAGCCAGTGACGACCCCTGTGGGCAGCAGGCACCCTGGGAGACAGGAGAGAAAAGCTCCTACCTTTGGGGTCTTTCCTCCCGGAAACCTACAATTGCAGTCTCGCCACGAGAAAAACAGCAGAGACCCCAGGGCAGGCGCTTCACGGTACACCTGGCCTGGCCCCCTCAGCAAGTCCCAGTCACTGGAAATGAGGCAAGGCCGAGACTGTCAGGGTCACAAGGAGCAGCGACCCACTGTGGTGTGGTACCCTGGGGGGCCTGGCACATGGTGGATCTGCGTCTCCCCCTCCGGGTGGGCTCTTACGCTCCTTGGCATCTCCAAAGTGACCAGTGTCTACAGGTGGCATGGTCCCCAAGGAGAGCCCCACCCGGGGCTCTGAGAAGGGACAGGTGGAGGCTGGGTTGATCACCCACGGTGTCCAGACCTTCAGGTGATTTTCTGTGCTTTTCGTTTGTGTTTTTTCATTAATACTGTCTGGCAGGTGACTGCCCAACAGCATTGTAGCTCTGGTTCTTCTGGAAGCAAGGAGTCAGAAAAACAGAGGAGGGATGGGGACGGGGTGTCCTGGCTTCTGCCACAGGCCCTTGGGGATGCAGCCAGGGAGGGGTAGGGAAGAGAGAAACCTGTACTATAATGGGCTTTGCTCAGCCCAACTTGTTTTTAAAAAGCTTTATCTGTTCACTGCTTCTTAAAATTGGGAGGCTTTGTATAAAATGTGGTTTGTAAGTGAGCATAGTGGCCCACACCTAAAATCTCAGCACTCTGGGGGCCAGGGATTTAGTTCAGTGGTTCCACCACCTGCCTTGCAAGCACAAGGACCCAAGTTCGATCCCTGGTACAAAAAAAAAAAAAAAATCTCAGCACTCTGGGAGGCTGAGGTAAGAGGATTGCAGGTTCAAGTCCAATATGGGGAAACTTAGCAAATTATCAAGACCCTGTCTCAAATGTGCGTGTGTGTGTGTGTGTGTGTGTGTGTGTGTGTGTCTCACACACACACCTACATATATAGCTGGGAATGTGACTTAGTGCAAAGGTCCTGAGTTCAGTCCCAAGTAGCCCCCCAAATAAGTTGGGGAATCACCCTGAAGAACATAATGGCCTTGGGGCCATGGGGTGGGCAGAAATGACAGCACCTAGGGCTGGCAGTAGCCACTCCCACCCTCAGGGCACCTGTTCCTCTGGGCCACAGTCCCCAGCAGGCCACCACTCACCATCAGAAACGGGTCTCCTAGCGAGCACAGGCTGGCAGCAGTCCACACCCGCAGACTAGCAGGACATCCTTCCCAAGGGGGAGGCATTAGGACACTGCCTGCTCTAGATCTCCTTTATCTATTTATTCTGAGGAAGGGTCTCACTATGTATTCCAGGTTGGCCTTGAACTCACAGTGACCCTCCTGCCTCAGCCTCCCACGTGTGCCACCACGCCTGGCTTCAATGCGATTTCTACCACCCTGAGTGCCACCCTCACATTTCATCCAAGACGCAGGTCACACACGACTTGCACAGAAGTCCCTGGCTCAGAAGACACCACAGGGTGGCAGGTGTGAGGCTGTGGGGTCCTCAGACTAGGCCGGTGCCTTCTGCCACTTACTGTGGACCTTGGGCACAGGTCCTCTCTGAGCAGAGCCTGTTTCCAGGATTCTCTAGTCTCCTTGAATTTAGGCCCCAGAGGTCAGAAACCAGCCTGGGCTTCAGCCACAGGGGCAGATCCTGGAGAGCTGGGTGACATCCAAAGTGACAAACCAGCGCCTGTCTTCCCTTTAGGGAAGGGGAGGCAGAGATATGGGACAAGGGGGAGGAGTCCTGGGAACAATAAAAATAAGGTCACAAGTGTCAGGTAACAGATGGGGGGTCCTTTTACCCTCGCAGCCCTGGCTCGGGGCCACTTGCTCCAGCAGGACACTGAGTCAGGCGTCGCGCTTGGATCTTAAATGTCCAGAGGCAGGCTTGGTTCTGGGGGTGAAGTGGACACCCCGTCAGGAGGAAATTCGGTGGAACGGGGCCAGACGCCCTTAGACATAAAGGAAGGGGACTAAGAGGTGGTCGACTTTCTCGTTTTACTTTATAGCCCTTTTGTACTATTTCATTGTTTTTACAGTGTACGTGTGCTACTTTTATAATTAAACAATTTTAAAAAACCTTTTAATGATTTAAAAAGAAAAGCTAATCACAGTGAATCAGGAAACGGAAGGCCAGCCGCGGGG
>NW_022900949.1:27111416-27118870 GCF_012274545.1 Fukomys damarensis
TCCAGCACCGGCCGCTGCAGCGAGACCACGCCGGTGTAGGCGTTGAGCCGGCGCGTGCCGAAGTAGCCCTCCTCGTTGCCCCGGGTGATGGTCAGCGAGATGGTGTCGCCCGTGAAGGCCGGCGCGGGGCCGATGCGGAAGATGTGCGCGGGCACCAGCAGGCCGGTCTGGAAGTTGAGCTGGTAGTAGGTGATGCGCGCCGGCGAGCTCTGGCACTCCCCCAGGTCGTGGCACGCCGTGCGCTCGCACTTCCTGCGGGGCGGAGAGCGGGCCCTGGTTGGTGGACGGGGCTTGTGGGGTGGGGCCTGCTCACTGGGAGGGGCCTGGTTGGCTGACAGGGCTCTGTAGGCGGAGCCTCCTCAACAGACGGGACTCTAGGGTCCAGATTTGTGGGGTGGGGCCTGGTCGGTGGGTGGGGCTGCGTGGGCGGGGCCCGGCCGGACGGCGGGGCTAAGCGGGTCCCACCCCTGGAGCAAACGGACAGCCTCGCCCCGCATCCACAGCGCTCCTAACAGCCCCATGGGCCCCGTGTATAGACAGCAGGAGGCACAGTCCTACTCATCCCTGTCCTTCCATCCTTCTGACCCTTTCTCCTTCCTCCCTCCCGCCCATCCTCCTGCCTGCTGCACCCACGCCCTGCCCGGTCCCCTCAGGCTCCCTCTGACAGCGCTTAGCTGTGTGGCCCGTGGCAGAACCCATGCGCAGTCACCTCCAAGGCTAGCTGAGGTTAAAGGACTGTCACTCGCTCTTCCGCCAGCTCGCTTTACACTGGGGGACGCGGGCCACAAGCTCCCCCTGGAGAGGCCCAGAGGCGTGGAGGGGCTGAGCCTCCTGCCCAGAGCCATGAGAGCAGGTGGGTGGGACCCCCAGGCCCCTAGTGGCTCCTGAAGATGGTGCGGCCCCTGGAAACAGCCAGTGACGCTGCTCACGTGTTCACCGCCTGAAGATGCCAAGTGTCGGAGAATTCCTTACGCAGCAGATGATGGGTTTACTGTGCGTGCGTGTGCGTGCGCGTGCACACGCGGGAGCAGGGCAGGAGTTGGTCAAGGCGGGGCCCTGTCACCTGGCCGGGCAGCATGGGCGCAGGGCGGGGTCCCGGGGTCCCTGCCCGGGTCGGGGCACTCACGTTTCAGATACTCGGACGTAGTTGGGAGGGCACTCGAAGCGCAGGCAGCGGAAGCTGCCCTGAAGGTTGTGGCAGGTCTCAGCCTCAGAGCAGTTGTGTGTGCCCAGTGCACACTCGTCCAGGTCTGGGGAGCAGAGGGGAGGTGAGGGGGGGCCCCAGGGCCAGGATAGCCCAGCCTGTACAACTCATCCTGGCTTTGGGAATGTGGCTCCTGTGCCACTCCGTACCACGCTGTGTCCAGACATCCCCCAGGGCCTCATGCGGCCATACGTGGGGCTTTTCAGAGGTGGCTGGGTCTAGGGCGTGACGCTGAGACGGACCCAGAGCGATCCAGGGTTAGGGGTGTGTGTCACAGCCCTGCGCTAAGCCGGTAGCCTCACCAGAGTATGAAAGGGGCAGAAAGAGGCTGCGATGGCTGCTTGTGCCTTGTGGCTTTGCTGGCTTTTGCCTGCTGTGAACTGATTCTCCCCTGCGGTGCCCCCTGCGTGGAGCTAACTATGAACTGAAACCTCACTGCCCTGACTGTGGGTGTCGGGTTATTTTGTCTCAGCAAAGTAAAGCAGCCGGATCTCACTGTCAGCCGTGCGGCCTTATTCCTACTCCCATGGCTTCTCTCTGCTCTTGAATGAAACCCAAGTGCCTCCCGAGGACGCCAAGCCCTGGCCCACCCTTCCACGTAGCTACAGCACTGCTGGACACCTCCGTCCTCCGCCCCAACACCTGACCGGACCTGCACCCGGGTCTGTACGGACGCTACCGCTTCTGCTGGGACACTCTGTAAACACCTTCCCCAGCTGGCTCTTCGGTGGGGCTGGAGGTGGAACCCAGGGCCCCATAGACACCGGGTAACTGCTCTACCCCTGGTCTACACCTCCAGCCCTTAAAAAATTATTTTTACCTTGAGATAGGGTCTTAAATTGCCCAGTCTAGCCTTAAACTTGAAATCCTCCTGCCTCAGCCCCCAGAGTAGCTTGGATTATAGGCATGGGCCACTACTCCTGGCTTCTTATTGCTCGGGCCTCCTGCCTCCCCTGCCCTGGTCCTCCTCGCCCACGGCCGCCATCCTGCGCTGCGTGTTCAATCATCCCAGACTGCTCAGCCCTCTGGAGCACACCGCAGATGCCCCGCCCGAGTCTCTCTCACACTTCCTGTGAACTCACAGAACCGACACGGCCCAAGCACACCCACACAGTGACCAGACACGCAGATGCACACTCCGGGAAGGTGTGTCCACACGAAGCCCAGAGAAGCAAGTGTGTTCGTAAGCTTGGATTGTGGGTCCTCATGACTCCCCTGGGGGGACAGGCTGCCCAGCCGTGAGCAGGAGCCCCACTGGTCGTCAGCGACACCCTCTACGGCTGCGGTTTGTTTTCCTACTGGCCCTGCACGGATTTCTCCTCTCTCAGTCCTCAAACCAGCCCTGTTATCCACAGGCCACCACTCTGCCGAGGCATGGGAGGGAACAGAGCCCAGAGAGGGACACAGTCTTGGCCCAGGTCACACCGCGGTCAGCAGGACAGCTGGGCTGGAAGCAAGGTCTGCTTTGATGCTAAAGGTGGCGCATATGTCAGATGCCAGGCTGGCTCCTAAAGGTGGTATCAGAGCAGCGACCCCACCAGCCAAGTGGGGGACCACCTGCCATCACCTGTGTCCCCATGGCCATGGGCCCTCAGGTCCTCCTTCGGGGCGGCAGGGATTAGCTCCCTCCCCGGGCCTCACTTTGCTCCTCTGTGAAAAGGGTCACCCTCCCCCCTCCCCAGGGTGGCTCCCAGTAGATGGGGGACGTGGGGGGATGCAGCCCAGCCAGGAGGCTGCTTCCTGCAGATGGTCACTAGTGAGTCCTCGAGATGATAGGGCCTCTCCTGCTCCCCCACCTCCTTGCCTCTGCCCTGGGCCTGTGTGGACGGAGACCCTCAGAACTGGGTGCAAAGCACTGTGTGTGAGGACCCGACTTTCCGGCCACCCCAGGCCTGTGCCACCAGGCTCCTGTGTTGGGATTTGGAAAGGCCGGCGTGGGCAGGACAGCCCTGCAGCCAGGTGACAAAGAACATGGGGACAGAGGGACACTGCAGAACGCAGCTCCCAAAGCAAAGGCTTTCTCAGGCCTAAGAAAATGCTCACCATTTCCAGAGAGCACTCCACTACTATTACAAACACACAGCACCGACCCTGGGTATCAGCCAGCGCGCAGCCCCAGGGCCGGACAGACCCCTGGTCACCCTACCAGGCAGGACCTCGGCTCCAACTGCTTCCAGTGCCACAGCCCGTGCGAGCCCTGCCCATTGCCGTCACACTGCAGGGCTCAAGAGCCGGCATCTAACCCTGAGGCAGCCTGGGCTACACCGGGTGAAGAGAAACTGTCCGGGCCACACAGCAAATCCAGAACAGACGCTTACGAGTAACCAGGCTTCCGTTATGCCACAAAATAACACGAGTCCAAGTGTAATAGTGAAATGGAAAATTTGTCTGCGTAATCACAGTCAGTGCCTGTCTTCATGGGCACACACGCAAGCGAGCTGAGACACTCGCTGGTCACCGCCGCGCGTCACCTGCAAAGCTGCATGGCTATGTGCTACATCGGACCCACCGCATTCCCATTCAACCGTGCTTGGCAGGCACAGGACGCGGGACTAGCACAGCACCGTGCCCCTGCCTGTGTGCATTCACCTGTGGAGTCTGCCCTTGAGGACAGCACCACAGGCTCATACAATAGCTGGGCATGGCAGCACATGCCTATAATTGCCTATAATCGTAGCACTCTTGGAGGCTGAGGCAGGAGGATTGCAAGTCTGAGCCCATCCTAGAAATGTAGTGACTTAGCAAGACCGTGTCTCAAAATGGGAAGAAAAAAATTAAAAGGGGACTAAGGATGTAGCTCAGTGTGAAGGACCTGGGTTCAATGCCCAGCACCACCACCAAGAGAAAAATCACATGCTGTTAAAAGTTTACAACCACATGGGGCTACATTACTAGCTGTCCCAGGCCACATGTCCTGTGGCCACAAGGCTGGACACCCCTGGTTTAGGGAGTGATGGTAAGGAAAAGTCCACATCTGTGCACTGGAGGGGCGGTTTCTATTTTCAGGATTATTTTGAACCCACAGTTGAATCTGCAGATATGAGACCTGAAGATACACAGGGCCAACTCTGTGTGTGTGTGTGTGTGTGTGTGTGTGTACAGCAACATTTAGCAGCAGCTCCTGTCCATTCAGCACCTCGGCCCAGCATCCTGACCAGGGTATGGCTCTAAATGAGGAAAGCAAGACAGGCTCTGCCTCAGGGGTGCATACTCTACAGACAAGGCTGAGGGGACAGCGCCTTCCTGCTTCTCCGTCCTGTTTGTGACCTTGAAGGGTGCTCCCGAGGTCACACATGCTCCCTGTGGCCAGCATCCCCTCCTCCTCCCCGTAGAACCTGGCACCCCAGGGTCCAGTCTGGGTCCTCAAAAGGCCAGAACACCGAAGGCACAGCTGCTTAGCTTCACAGGTTCTGGGAGTGACTCAGGACTCAGATGGACCCGGGGCCGGGCTTTCCCTGAGCCCATGGATTACGCAGCAGAGGCTGCGCATCCAGGGAGCCCACGGCAGCTTCCAAAAGGTAGACACTGAGCCGCCACTCATATGAGTGCACGCAGGGCCTCAGGACTTAGTTTATCCCTGCTTTTTTCCCACATCCACCTCCAGTGAGGACCAAGTACACACCATGAGGACCGAGCGACACTTACACACCAGGCCCGCTGGAAGATGCCAGGCTTCGCTCTCCCATCCCATCCTGCATTCTAATTCAATGGCCGAGACCCCCAACTTGATCTCAGGACCCTTGGTAGGAGCACAGACACCTGAAGTATGCGGTCTCAGATCGCTGTGGCCCTAACTCTGTCCCCTGATCTGACCAGCGGCCTCCAGGCTCTGTGCAAGTCTGGAGGGACGCATTCCCAGAAGCCAGGTGGAGGGCAGGTATTTTGTGTGCCGGGGGGCTCAGTGGCCAGTTCTTCGACAGTTGATGCCTGTCCTGCACCCAAGTTTAGAGGACAACGGCAAAAAAGACGGCCATGACTCTTCAAGGTCACGAAGCCTGGTCCCTCCAGGGATGGAGTCCCCTCTACTGCAGATCAGACAGGAGACTGCCCGGCCCCAACCTGCACGTCCCCTGGAATGGGGTCCCTTCCCCACACAGGCCTCCCTGGGACCCTCTCCCCTCGTCCGAGGGGCCCACCCCCTACCCCGTCCCTGGACAGCACTTCAGAGACTCAGGAATGGTGACTGAGGCCCCAGCCCTCCCTGGAGAGTCCCCGGCCTCATTAGCACCCCCGCCGTATCCTGCCCACCTCCCAGGGAAGGCAGTGTGCACCTGGGAGATCTGAGCACTGCGGGCACAGGGAATTCTGCATCCATTCACAGTGCTGTGCTCCGAGTGCCCAGCAAACCGTGTGAGGACCACGGCGCCCCGGTGGCGGCCACCGCTTACCCTTGCAGGACCTGCCGTTGGCCATCATGGTGTAGCCCTGCTCCGGGCATGCGCACTGGTAGCTCCCGGGCACGTTGAGGCATCGGAAGGTGCACAGCATGGCGGCAGCCTGTGCACACTCATCGATGTCTGCGGAGAGGGGGTCGCCGCTCACTGAGGGCCTCGTGCACCTGCACGACCCCAGCCCGCCACAGACAGCCTGTCCCCGTCACAGCCACGACTCCCACTCCCGTGCTCTCCACGGCTTTGATCCACAACCGCTTCCCGCAGCGGGGGCCGGTCTCGGGCCACACACCCTGACCGCACACCCACCCGACCCTGGCGGAGGAGAGGAGCGCCCACCTCTGCAGGTGTGCCCATCTTCCGCCAGCTGGTAGCCCTGGCGGCAGTAGCACTGGTAGGAGCCGTAGATGTTGGCACACTCTTGGCTGCAGCGCTGGGTCTCACACTCGTTCACATCTGTGGGGACACCGGGCGGTGGTCAGGGTGGGGTCCTCACAGCCCAGAGACGAGGCTCACGCCCCAGCTTACATGCGGCTGCGGCCTTGTCTCAGGAGAACTACAGTTCCAGCCAAGCTCAGGCACCAGTGGAGAACCAGCTGCCCCCAAAAGGACAGGGGCATGGGTAGAGGCAGTACAGTACCGGGAAAGTGACGATCACAGCGGGGCTCTCCCTGCCCGAGGGTACTGTGTGGGCACAGCACCGGGCACAGATGGCTCTGGGTGGTGTCACACGCGGCCAACTTGGACTCAAGGCCTGGGGCCCCCTGCTGCCTGGTCGCCCGGGCTGGTACATGGGAGAGGGTGCAGTGACTGTGTGTGTGTGTGTGTTTGTGTGTGTGTGTGTGTGTGTGTGTGTGCGCGCGCAAGGGGGAATTAACCAAGGGCTTAGAAAAGCAGAGAAAGGCTCAGGAGTGTGCTGGGTGGGCTGCAGTTTCAAGAGAGCAGTCAGAGAGGAAACCTTGGTGGGGCTGTGGGAGGCGGGCCTTCCCGGTGGAGGGCAGGGCCCGGCGCCTGCAGCGCAGAGGCCCGAGGAGGGAGCGTGCCTGTGCTCTCGGAGCAGGGCAGAGGCCGGTGTGGCTGAAGTTTGAATCCATCTGTGACATGCACACACCACTCAGTTTTCTACAAATATGGATATTCTGGCTACCGGAAAGCCACGAAGAGGAGGCTGCTGAGGGAGGACCTGAATGCTGGGCGGCAGATGAGGGTGCCCCATGGCCACCACCCACTTCCGTGGCCCCTGCTCTTAATCCCTTCTCTGCCTCTGCAAACCTGGCTTCGGTTCCCCTGCCTGCAACTCCTTTCACCTGCAGTGTGTGCGCCCAGGTCAGCCCCAGGATAGGGATGCAGAAGCCTGAGGCCAGGGCTGAGGTCAGAGGTAGGGTGGGCGGGGGCTATAGACCAGAGTGGGCGGGGAAGTCGACCGGGTGGGGCGGGGCTAGCGGCCTGGTCCCCCTTGTGGGCGGGGCCAGAGGCAGTACCTTCGCAGTGCTTGCCATCCGCGGCCAGCCGGAAGCCGCTGGCACAGGAGCAGCGGTAGGAGCCCAGCGTGTTCTCGCACGTGTGCTGGCACAGCCGGCCCGGCGAGGTCCAGCACTCGTTCACATCTGCGGAGGGGTCGGGTAGCCGTGGGCACTGGGTGGGCGGCGCAGGGAGGGTGGAGCTCACCCGAAGCCCTTTGCCCACCCAGGTCCACCCAGGCAGAGAAACACGTAGGGATGGGGAACACGGAGGGAACAGGGAACAGGCAAAGAGGCACTGAGACTGCGGCCCAGAGGAGCAAAGACCCAGGGGGGTGCCCAGCCGCAGGGAGAAGCCTGCAGGAGGCCCAGCCCGGAGCGGCAGCAGGGTCTAGGCCA
>NW_022900949.1:27119045-27127942 GCF_012274545.1 Fukomys damarensis
CACTCGTTCACGTCTGCGGGAGAGGCGCCCCCTGAGTGTTGCTCGCCTGCGCCACCGGCCTTCCCCGCGCCCCTGGGGCACCATCTTACCCACGCACTGCGCCCCGTCCTCGCTGGCGTGGTACCCGTGCCTGCACACCAGTGGGTTCCTCTGGCACGTGTAGGAGCCCACCGTGTTGACGCAGCTGAAGCCAGGGCGGCAGGGCTCAGGCAGTGAGGTGCACTCGTTGATGTCTGCAGAGGGAAAATGAAGGCTGAGCCTGGGGTGACTGGAGCAAGTCACAGCCCTGCTCTTCCCAGAGAGCTGCCCATCCTACATAGCACAGGGTGCCCTGTCAGCCAGCCCCCTACCCCAGCTGGCCCTCACATCTTCCCACACAGCCCCACCCCAGGGCCTTTGCACCTGCTGCCCAGCTTCTCCGGCACACACTTCCTCAGCTCTCTGCCCCTGTGTCCAGTGTTACCCACCATGGGAGGCCCTCCAGAACCAATCTGAGTAGGAGTGCTCTTTTTTATATTTTCATCCCCTACTTGTTTTATTACGTATCAAAGTGCCTGGTACTTTTATAAACCTGGTTGCTTACTGATGCTCATTGGTGCTTCTCTGTAAACTTTCTCATCAGGCTGCTGTAGCTCCCCCACACCTAGAAGCCTGGCTGAATCACTGAGGAGCTGTCAGTCAGGCAAACCCCTCCCCACCTTCCCCGACCCTGGGCTCAAAAGGGTGGAACCCCGCAAACCACAGGGACCCTAAAGGTCCTGACGGTCCCCTGCCCCATGTGACACACCATTGAGGTCACAGGGCAAGGAGACATTAAAGGTGGTGTCCTGGGGAGGGCCCCCTGGATCTTGAGAAGGCCTTCACACAAAGCCAGGGCCCCGGGAATCCCAGCCTCCTGCCTGTGGTCCCGAGGAAGGGTGGGCAGGAGCCGCCGCGCCCTGGTCCTGTCTGCCTCTCCCCTCCCTGCTGTCTCTGCACCGTTCACCCTGTGGCTGGGTGGCTGTGACCTCCCTCCAGCCCCTGCACCTGGCAAGTGGGCCCTCCCGGCCGAAGCAGGACAGCATCCTTGGGGCAAGGAGGCCATCATTGGTCCAGATGCGGGCTTCATGAGCACAGCACAGAATCATCCCAGGCCTCACCAACATTCTTTGAAAGCTACGATTTCAGCGAGCCCATGTGTTATTATTGTTCTGTGAACTTCGTGTGCCACCAAATATAGCCTTGTTGGCCAGGTTCAAAACATGTGACAGGCATTCTTCCAGCCCAGTCCCAAGTGTGGTAGCGCACGCCTGGGATCCCAGCACTTGGGAGGCTGAGGTAGGAGGCTCGCTGAGGGTTTAAGGCCAACCTGGGCTACATAGTGAGTTTGAGACCAGCCTGAACTGCATAGCAAGGCTGTCTCCATAATAAAAGGCTCCAGTACAGCCCCACAGATGGTTAACTGAGGCCACCAGAGAAATCACTGAGCCAAGGTCCGACCCTTCTGGGCAAGAAAGTAGCTCCCGTTCTGCAGGTGCTCCTGGGGCGGGGCTCGGCACACGGGACAGGAAGAGCAGCCGCCTGCCTGGTCAGGCAGCCCTCGGGAGCCCCAGCAGGCTCCCAGCCGACTCACCCACGCAGTTGCCCTCGGGGTCCTGCAGGAAGCCCTCCATGCAGCGCTGCCGGGCCTGGCAGTAGAAGGAGCCCTTGGTGTTCTGGCACGAGAAGCCAGGCTGGCAGTTGTGCGAGCCCATGGTACACTCGTCCACGTCTGCACACAGAGGCCGGGTGTCAGCTCCCTGCCCGCCGACACCACGGCCCTGGCGGTCACAGGGGCCTCCTGCATTCCCAGAAGCTGGCAGAGCTGAGCCGCTGGCAGGGCCCAGAACCAGTGGATGCCGTGAAAGGAGCGTGTGTACTGAGACTCCCCACGGTCTAAGCACCGATTACTTCAGCCTCACAGCCACCCCAGGACGCAGGCGCCACACTAGCGTGTTACACAGGGGAAACTGAGGCACGGCGAGTGCTGGGCTGGGAGCACAGCCCAGGCCATCAGGCCCCGGAACCTGCACTGTCCCAGTTTGTGAGGACAGAGGAAGTGGGGACGAGTGCTTATGTCCCCACGGGCGGTTACGAGGTGACAGCCATGGGGAGAGCACAGGTACTGCAGAACCTCCTGCACTCACTCAGGGCAGCTGCTCCCCTCCCAGCGGCCGCCGGTCAGGCCCCAGCTGCAGCGTCACCTCACCTCCCCCGGGCCTCCTTGCACCCAGTCCTGGGCCACTTGGCCATCCCGGTTTGCTACTGGGTTCCCCAAGTCCTCTACCACGTGGTCCGGGAGGACACAGCACCCCAGCCTGAACCCCAGTCCTCATCCCTGCCAGGCACAGCACACAGGGGCAGCTCGGGAGTATTTGTTCTTAGAACGCTAGGACTTCCCAGTGAAACACGTGATTCTCATCCCGTGGAGCTCAACCCCAGGTAGAAGCTAGGGAACCAGGGTGTGGCACTCAGACACCAGCAGGCAGCAGGAAAGCCCGAAGCAGACCCTGCCCCCCACTCAGCTCTAACTCCTCCACTTCTGCCCCAACACCACCAACCGCGGGGGTCAGGGGCCCTCTTCCCACACCCAGCAAGAAACCAAAATACTGGGAGCTTGTGAGAAAAGGCTTTGGATGGGGGAAGAAGCTAGGGAACCAGGGTGTGGCACTCAGACACCAGCAGGCAGCAGGAAAGCCCGAAGCAGACCCTGCCCCCCACTCAGCTCTAACTCCTCCACTTCTGCCCCAACACCACCAACCGCGGGGGTCAGGGGCCCTCTTCCCACACCCAGCAAGAAACCAAAATACTGGGAGCTTGTGAGAAAAGGCTTTGGATGGGGGAAAAGACGCAGGTGAGGGCCTTGTAGCAGCGGAAGGAGCCCAGCGTGTTCACGCAGTGCTCGCCCCGGCTGCACGTGTGCAGATCCGTCACGCACTCGTTGATGTCTGCAAGGAGAGCGAGGCCGGAAGTCAGGGCCCACAGGGTGGTTTGAGACAGACAGTGGCCAGGAGCAGCCAGGGAACCTGGGGCCACCAGGAGGGAGAAGCGCAGACCCTGCCCTGGCGGTACTCACCTTTGGGAGGGAGCGGAGCGAGTGCGCAGCTGAGTCCCCCTATCCATGCACCCCTTCACTCAACAAAGATTTAGGAAGCACTCAAGGAATGCCAAGCGTCCTTCTTGGCAAGAAGGACGTACTCGCCAGTGAACGAACCAGACGCACACGAATGCCCGCGCCCAGCCAGATGTGCAGATACCCAAGCACAGGATGGGAAGGTCGTCAGGGTGCTGTGCTGACCGGCATGGGAGGACGCGGGAGAGCCCGGTCAGCGGGGCTGCGGAGTTCTCCTGTGGGGAGGCTTCTGGGGAACAGCTAGGTGAGGGCCCCTGGCAGGTAGCTGGGCGTGGTAGTGCATGCCTGTATCCCAGCACTGAGGGAGGCTGAGGCAGGAAGATCCTGAGTTTGAGTCCCACATGGGCAATTTAGTGAGCGAGCTTATGTCTCAAAATAAAAAACAAAAGGGCTGAGGCTGTAGCTCAGTGCACGAGCATTCCTAAAGATAGTAATCCAGATGGCTGGGACCAACATCCAAGAAGGTGTGGGAAGCCACCTCGTTCTAGAGATACTGAGAAGGCAAAACCACTGGATGAGAAGGCGGGCGGAGAAGGGGCCTGGAGACACCGCAGCAGCCTCTCCAGGCTCACGAGGCCAGGTCAGGCCATGTTGAACCGCTGCGCTGACGTCAAGGGCAGCAGCCAGAGCGCCCAGCCCCACTGCACCCTTCCCCTGGTCCACTTCCTGGTGCAGGGTGAGCAGTCCCCTCCCGTCTCCCTGCGTCCCAGCCCACCCAGGACACTTTCCAGGGTCAAGACAGTCCTCCCAGTGCAGCACACAGAAAAGGCAGATGGTAGAAGGACAGGGGAGTCCCCAGCAGAGGTCATGCCCACTGATGCCCCTCTTTGGCTCTCCTACCTCCAGCTAGGAGTAGCTCACTACCTCTGGACATTGCCTCAGTGTGATATATCTGCAGAATAATCATGACATCAAAACACTGACCAAGCCAAGTAAAGTGGCGCACACCTGGAATCCCAGCACCCAGGAGGCTGAGGCAGGTGGATCGCTGGGAGTTCAAAACCAGCCCAAACTACATAGCCAGACCCTGTCTCAAAAAACCAAAACCCAAACCAAACAAACCACTAGTAAAGTTCTTACATGGAGCAGCTCTTTTCATCTCCACAGTGCCCTTTGGAGGTGGGCACTATCATCTCATTCACAGATGCAGAAACTAAGAGGCCAGAACTTAAATTTAGATTAAATTCTTTAAAAATGTTTAACAAATCTTTTGCAGTACACTGAGCTATGTCCCTATTCCTTCTCTCTTCCCCTCAACCCCTCTGTCTTTGTTTTTGTTTTTCTTTGAGACTTATCTAAGTTGCTGAGTTCCCAGGTTGGGTTCCAACTTGCAATCCTCCTGCCTCAGCTTACCAGACTGCTGGGATTACAGCCGTGCATCACTGTACCCAGCTGGTTCAACACCCATCTTCCAAGCAGAAAGAGGCAGAGGTGGGATTTGGACCCAGGCAGTCTGGCTTTGAGGCCACCTTCCCTTCACCTGCCAGGTTAATGAGCTGGGAGATGTCCGCAGATGGGCATCTGCGTCAGGGGCACTAACATGGTCACAGGAGTGCTGAGAATGTGCGTGGGTTTGTGCCGGACACGAGAGGACAGAAACGGCGCATGAGCGCAGACCTGTGCTGACTCAATGTCCCCCACACCAGTTCCAGCTGCCGGGGACCCACTTCACCTCTCGGGTTTGTCTCCAGGCCACCAGGGAGCCACCACGGGGTGTGGTAAGGGGGTGCACAAGAGCTGGCAGGGCCACCTCCCCAGAAAGACACAGGCCCACCCCAGCCGGAAGAGTCACCATCCACTGGGAGGCAGGTCAGGAGGCCCATGCTGTACCTAAGGCTGTGCGTCGGGCAAGCGTGATGGTGGGAGCCTCAGCCAGCACTGGGCCACCGGGACACGGTCCCCAGGCAGAGAAGACAAGGTGGGCTCTGGTCCCTGCCTCCAGCCTTTGCACTGCTCCACCCGTCCTCAGAGACGGGTGCAACTCCACCGCTCCAGAAAGGACACACAGGTGGCACCAGCGGTAGGACACCTCCCTCTGCCTGTGTCCCGCACACCACGACCTTGGATCTATCCCAGAACAGTGGAGGACAAGGGCTTGTGTCCCTTCTGTGATGGCACCAAGCGGCCCAGACCAAGGAGAACACCAGGGCCTCCTCACCCCACAGAGGGGCCCTGGAACCCAAACCACAGGGCACGGGATAGGAGGGGAGAGCTGGGACCCGGTGCTGACCCGGGCCAGGCACAGGCGGGTGTGGGGTTGGAACTCTGCCCTGTCCCCCTCCCTGGGCCCTGTGGAGGCTCAGAGAGGAGTTGGGGTCACCCAGCAAACAATTCCAAGGTAAGGGACAAAGCCGAGAGTGCCAGCCGCGCCCCCGTCCATTCAGAGAGGTGCCAGCGGCACCAGAGAACAGTGTGAGCCATGGGCTGACCCCATGCACCCCGGCCCACAGCCCTGACGGTGACCAGCCAGGGACTTAGCACTTTCGGACACACAGGCGCGTCCCTGGGGAAAGCGGCCTCCCGGATGACAAGCGACACAAGACACCAGGACGCGGGGTGTGACACGGAACACGGGGCCAGCTGTGAGAGGGCTCACATGCAAAGGACGGGCCTTTGGCATGTGGCCTGCGTGGCAGAGCGCAGAGCCGTGACGCGGGCGGGCGCAGGCGGGGCCCTCGCTTACCCACGCACTTCCTGTGCGCGTTGAGGATATAGCCCTCGGCACAGAGCCCTGCGTGGCTGGCACAGGAGAAGGACCCCAGGGTGTTCACACAGGACTGGCGCCGGCTGCAGTCGTGAGTGCCCAGCAGGCACTCGTCTTGGTCTAGTGGCAGCCGCGGAAGGAAACACAGAGGGCCGTTAGAGAGCTGGAGCCCGTCCCGGGGCCGTCAGGGACAGAGGGGAGGGCCGGCAGGGCGCACGTCTGAGCTCACAGAGTGCGAAGGTGTCAGAGCTGAGCCTTACAGGGACCGACGGAGGTGAGGCTCAGAGAGGGGAGGCAGGTGGCCTAGGGTCACACAGCGCTGCAGCATGGCGTCACCTCCCTCCCATACTGGGTACCAACTGCACAGCCACAGGCAGCAAGGAACCCACACCCAGGGCTCCCGGGCAGGAGCGCACAGGGGAGGTGTTGTGCCGTGCTCGGGTCCACCCAGAGTAGGACAGGGCAAGAGAAGCCCAGAAGCCGGCTGCGGCTGGTCACCGGGTTATTTCAGACTCAGTGGAGAAGAGCTGGACTCCCCCAGGGGGTGGGCTGCGTGCGCCTCAGACAGCCCGCTGTACCCTCCCCTGCGCCCACAGGTCCTCCTGCCAGGGTCCCGGAGGAAGGCAGCCTGCAGAGGAGGGCACCAGGCAGCCACAGGGCCGGTGGTCCCAGAGTGGTGCCCCTTCTGCCCTCAGGACCACGGGAGGTGGCAGGTGGCAGGTGGCAGGGGACAGAGCCCAGGGAACAGAATACCACAGGGACGTGGGAGTGGCCCGGCACTGGGACTGCCCTGGGCAAGTCCACTGCCATGCCCGGCTCACGGCGTGTTCTCATCCACACAGGACCCACCGTGCCAGTCTGTTCACCTAAACCCCCTGATGCGCCCGGCCCTGCACCCGTCTGTCACAGGGTGGTAGAGGCTGGGGGTGGGCAGGCAGTCCCCAGGCATACTGTGCAGGGCCCTGCAGGGACACCATGCCACCTCGGTGACGCCACCAGGTGAAGAGGATCCCCACAGGCCTCTGAGAATGG
The DNA here is from genome assembly GCF_012274545.1 of Fukomys damarensis. Classification (NCBI taxonomy): domain Eukaryota; kingdom Metazoa; phylum Chordata; class Mammalia; order Rodentia; family Bathyergidae; genus Fukomys; species Fukomys damarensis. The sequence continues at coordinate 27,125,933 of NW_022900949.1, forward strand.
CAGTGACGATATCCATCCTGCCTGTCTTCCTGGTAGCACAGGCTGGCTGGGGCCCCCGCACCAGCCCCCCACTGCAAGCCAGCAGCGGGTGGAGGTCACTCCTGGGTGTCACCCCTAAACAAGTGGGTCTCCATCCTTCCCCTCCTCCACCCAGGACAGGAAATGGCTCACAGACAACTCCCACCAAGGCCTGGAGAATACACGGACACAGAAAGTGGACCTCGTTAGAAACACCAGTGCCCCACCCCGCGGGGCCACTAAGCGGGAGCTCTGGGGCTCTGAGGAACCACCGGGCATCTGTCCCACCAGGTTCCCAGTGACGGGTGCAGGGAGGTGATGGGGGCAGTCGCATCTGAGCAGTGCCGTTCCCAAAACAGCAGAGCAAGGAGCTGGAAGGAGCCCAGGCCCAGGACCTGGGCAGCCTGGGCCGCCCCAGAGGGACAGGGCTCTGCCACAGCAGCCAAAGGGTCGCTCCCACGCCCCACCGCAGGGAGCAGGCCGGCCGAGGTACTCACCTTCACATGACACGCCGTCTGCCATGATGGCATAGCCGGGGAAGCAGGAGCACACAGCGGAGCCTCCGAGGACGCTGCACACCTGCCTGCAGGGCCCGTTTTCTGGGGGAGACACACAGCGGTCAGAGGGAGCCGGCAGAGGCAGAAACAGAAACAGGATAGGGAGGCAAAGAAACTGGGAAGGGAGAACCTCTCTCCTGGGTCACCAGCTACACAGACTCCAAGGCCAGCTGGGGGCAGGGACGTTGCTCAGATCCCAAGCTGTTCCTCTAGTGATGCAAAAGGAGGAAGAGACAGAGAGAAGAGAGGCGTGGGGGGAGAAGGGGAGGGAGGGGCAGATGGACGGACGGATGGAGGGACAGACGGAGGGACAGACGGAGGGACAGAGGCAGCTAGAAGCAGAACACTTGTGCAGCAGGCAGGACGAGGCCCTGGGTCCATCCCCAGCATGGCAAGAAAGGAGAACAGGCATGGAAGGGGCGGAGCGGAACAGTGAGGAGAGCATTACCCAGCCTAGCCTCGTCTCACACCAAAGAAGGGTCCGGAGATCAGTCTTACAGGAACAGAGGCAAAAAGCAGCAAACTGGCTTTCCGGGGCCACACACCCGGCCAAGGCTCTCCCATCTGGCTTCCGCAGCTGCGCTCCCGCCCTTCACCCAGGGCACACAGGCAACCGCACGCCCCAGGCAGGAGCGCCCCTCGCCAGCGCCCAGCAGCCCTGGACCCACCTGGGACCCCGCCCACGGCTCACCTGTGCAGGTGTTGGGCTGCGGCACTGGCAGCGGGATGGTGTTGAGGGCTGCCTGGGCAGCCTCGGATCTTGGCGCAGACTCCTGTGCAGGCCCTGGCTGTGGCGCGGTCCTGTCTGCCGGGTCAAAGACACAGCAGAGGGTGGAACTCGAGTCTTCTCCAAGCCTCAGGTCCTCAGGGGCACCAGCCCGCCTCACACCCGGGGCCACTCTGGGCCAAAGCCCCTCATGTCAGAGAGCAAACTGAACCTCGGATCTCGGCGCAGACTCCTGTGCGGGCCCTGGCTGTGGCGCGGTCCTGTCTGCCGGGTCAAAGACACAGCAGAGGGTGGAGCTCGAGTCTTCTCCAAGCCTCAGGTCCTCAGGGGTACCAGCCCGCCTCACACCCGGGGCCACTCTGGGCCAAAGCCCCTCATGTCAGAGAGCAAACTGAGGCTCGGGGCAGCGGCTTCTTGGGGCACAGACGGGTGGAGGGGAGCCAGGCAGGAAGGAGAGAGGTGGAGGAGGAAGGGTCCAGGCCGAAAAGGAATCCACCCCACATCCGGCCAGGAGAAAGTCTTTCTGCAGGGCCAGACTCCAGGGCACTGCAGGGGCGCGGTGGGTCTGGGCAGGGCCTCTGCACCTGTGGCTTCCAGACGGAATCTCTCCCCAGCCTCCAGCTCGAGAGTCAGTGGCAGGAAGTGAAGCACCGAGCCATCCCCCCGCCAGGCGGCCTCGCCCCGGCCCGCTCCTCACCTGGCTCACCT
>NW_022900949.1:27128768-27143027 GCF_012274545.1 Fukomys damarensis
CCACAGGGAGCCGAGCCCCAGAGAACAGCTGGACGGAGTCACGCGGGAGGAATGTGTCTCCCATGACAATGTTTACATTAACGCCCCAGCTCGTCAGGCCGGCAGGTGACCGAGGCAGACCTGGACCGGGGCCCCCAGGACACCAGCACCGGCCATACCCCGCCCCCCAGCCTGAGCCCAGAACACGTTCATGGCCAGTCTGGCCCCACTGCCGGCACCTGTGTGGTCCAGGCTGACTAGCAGCTCCTCAGGAGGAAGGAAGCCGTGGTCACTGGCCGCTGCCTGCCCTGCAGCCCACCTGTCCCCTGCCTGCACATCGGCCTTCTGATCCCTGAGGCTGGATTTCCTGCCAACACCACCTCCAAGCAGACTCTTCCAGGTCATAAGTGGGTCCTCACATCAGTGCCAAGCAGCCCCCTGGTTGGGTGGGTGGACACACGCGTGCGGGGAAGGACGTGTGGGTGAACAGGTGTGTGGGAAGATGACGGACGGATGGATGGAGGATGAATGAATAAGAGGATAGGAGAAATAGACGGAAGGATGAATAGCAGGAGAGGAGGAGGGCGAGAGAGCGGGTACACGGCAGACGCATGGGAGGAAAAACGAGGATGTGGAAGCGGGCAGAGATGGAGGGTGAGGAGTGGACAGTGCAACGGGACAGTGGTGCCGGTGCTCAGTGGATGGCGTGCAGAGAACCCTGTGAGATCCCGAGCTCCAGATCCACAGGGCAGAGTCAGTCCAAGGCCACAGAACTCTGTCTCAAGCAGGGCTTGTTCTTAAAGCTACAGACAGTGACGATCCTAGGGTCCTCCCAGAAAGCAGCAGGGTCCAGCCTGGGCTGGGAGCGCCCCGCAGTCCCCCGTCCTTCCCAAGCCACCCGCAGGCTCCGGCCGGGTAGGGACAGCACCCACCTCTGTGCAGCGCAGCCCCAGGCTCTGAAGGCCGGCGGACCTCGGGCACGATGAGGGGGGCCCCGCCCTCACCAGTCCAAGGCCACAGAACTCTGTCTCCAGCAGGGCTTGTTCTTAAAGCTACAGGCAGTGACGATCCTAGGGTCCTCCCAGAAAGCAGCAGGGTCCAGCCTGGGCTGGGAGCACCCCGTGGTCCCCCGTCCTTCCCAAGCCACCCGCAGGCTCCGGCCGGGGAGGGACAGCACCCACCTCTGTGCAGCGCAGCCCCAGGCTCTGGAGGCCGGCGGACCTCGGGCACGATGAGGGGGTCCCCGCCCTCGCAGCAGGACAGCATGACGTGGTTGCAGGGGTAGCCCAGGTTGGGGTTGGACTCACACGATTGACCCTCAGCCCGCACGCGGAGCCCCAGGCCACAGCAGTCGCAGCATTGCTGGAGGGAGACGCGGCCATCAGCAGCGCTAGCGCCTCGGAGCAGAGTTTTCAGTAGTTTGTTTTGTCTGGTTCGATGCTGGGGATTGAACTGAAGGCCTTCACACTGAGCTACACACATCCTAGGCCTTTTTGTCTTTTACTTGGAGGAAGGGCCTTGCTAATTTACTAAACTGCCCAGGCGGGCCTTAAATTTGCAATCATCCTGCCTCAGTCTCTCAGAGTGCTGGGATTACAGGCGTGTGACACTGTGCCTAGCTCTCAGGACAGCTCTTGACTGGAACTCACCCTACTTGGAAATGTATCTATTGTGCTTTTCCCCTTCCTCCTTCTTGGAGCACATATGTGATAGCTGGAGTTTTACAGACATCAGGGCCACGAAGTATCACTGAAGGGGGTTAAAAAGCAAAGGAGAAACCTGGGTCCCTAAAGTTGCTGTACAGATCTACCCCATCTCAGGCTGCATATTTCCAAAGCAAAGTAGGTTCCATTTCTTTTAGCGATGGTGGTAGATCGCCCCAGGTGTTCCCTCCTCCTGTGTCCACTTCTCCGCAATATGCTATTCAGCTCCCCTTACTACGGCAGTAGCTGTGCCTGAGGACTTCGGCCAGCAGGGTGAGGGCAGCGTGCACCTCCAGCTACAAGTGGGTCTGGGTCTCCAAAGCCCTGAGTCGCAAAGGTTCAATCCTCGGCTTGGGCTACTAGAGGGGGGCAGAACTTTGAAAGGTGGGGCCTGGTGAGAGGTTTCGGGTCACTTATGCTAGATGCTCTGTCACAGTGCCAGAAAGCTGACCACCACACATGCTTTCATTCCCTTCCTTAGAATCCCACTCACCTACTGCCTGACCAGACCTAAGGCAGCCTGCAGGGTTGGACAGATTTCACCACTATCCAGGCTCTGGACCCATGGGCTTCTTCAACTCATCCCCTTCCACCCATCAGGACCAGGCCCCTTCTTCAAGGTCTCCAGAACGCTTCCCAGACTGTCTGCTCTCACCTCTGATGCAGAGACAGCTCACTGTCTCTATTTTACTTCTTGGTTTTCAGTGTGCTGCTGTCTTCCTCAGAATAAAGACTACATTTCCCAGCTTCCCTTGTAGTTGGATGTGGCCACATGACAAAGTTTTAGCCAATGAGATCTAAGCAGAGGCTTTTTTTACTCCCCGTAAAAAGGGGCTCTTCTATCTGGGTGTGGTGGCCCTTGCCTGCAATCCCAGTGCTCTGGAAGGATTACAAGTTTGAGATCAGCCTGGGCAATTTAGCAAGACCAGGTCTCATAATTTTTAAAAGGGTTGGGGATGTAGTGCAGTGTGAAGGCCCTGGGTGCAAGTCCCAACCACTAGGAGACTAGGAAAGGAATTCTGACGTGTGACAACACAAATGAATCTTGAGGACATTATGCTAAGTACAGTAACCAGTCACAAAAAGACAACACTGGTGAGTCCATTTCTTGAGGTCCCTAGAGTGGCCCAATCCACGGAGAGGGAAAGGGGGGGTGTGGGTGCCAGGGCTGGAGGAGGGTTAGAGTGGCAGGGGACAGAGTTTCGTTTGCGAAGATGGACAGAGCTGGATGGTGTGATGGTCACACAATGACACACATGAACTTGGTGTCTCTGGAGGGCATGCTTCCGGATGCCGGGATTGATTTTATGTCACACGCATTTGACCACAACAAAAAGGAACTGAGGAGACCAGAGTCCCCCACCCTCCCCTGCCTCTGCCTGGAGGGTGCACAGCCATCCTGGATGGTGAGGTCCCTGTCCTGCCCACCTCTAGCCCCTGCGTGAGAGAGGACACCAGGGTTCTGCGGATCTCCCTGCACCTGCAACTGAACTGATGTCTTGAGGCCACACGAGCTCCAGCGCAAGCCACTTCCCTCTGCAAAGTCCCTACTGGGCTGAGACCTTGGTGTGGCAAGACCCCCAGAGCCTGTCCTCCACACCCCCTGCAGCACACCTCACTCCCTACCTCTGTCAGCTCACGCTGCTTCCTCTTCCTGATCCCACCCCACTACTGTGCAGGAGGAGGCCCCTTAAAGACCGGTCCCCACAATGCCAGGGAGGACCCAGATTACATTCTTCAAACTCTTCCTGGTACCCGATCCCTCCCTCAGGCCAGCCACGGTCCTGCCAGTGATGCATAAGACCTGAGCGCCTGTGGCTCCGAACCTGGGCCGTGATAAATGCACTCTGACCTCAGGATCTTTGCACACACTGTACCATCTTTCTGGTTGGAATGTATCCTAGATGTCTGCACTACTCGCCCCCACCTCCTCCAGGCTTTTACATGAGGATCCCCTACTTGGCGTGGTTGTGGCCAGCTGCTACCACTGTGAAATTTCAGCACACCTGTGTCATGTCACTGCCTATGGCCTCCTCTCCCCAGCTGCTCCTCTGTGACACCATCGCCTCCTGACACAACACACGTGACTGTGTTCCGCCCTGCTGTCCCGATGAGGACATCCACAGAGCAGAGCCTGTCTCCAGGGGTTTTCTGCTGGGTCCCCAGTGCCTGGGACGGTGCCTTGCACGTGCCAGGTCACAGGCAGCTGATGGTGTCTTCTGTGCAGGTGCAGGAGCCCTGTGGGGAGACCCCCACTGCACAGAGAGCCACTTGCCTTGTACAGGGACCCACTGCAGGTGTTGTTGTCCTCGGGCCCGCAGGCCTCGCCCTCCTTGGCTCCCAGCACACCAGCCATGCAGCTCTTCTCCTCTAGGTAGGACACGCAGCAGTGTCTCTGTGCTGTCCTGCAATGGGAGGGCATCAGCACAGGCGCCCCAGGAGGACGGCCCCGCCAGAGGACAGGCAGCACAGGCTGCCCGAGGCACTGCACGGCGGACAGTGTGGGCGGCAGGGCAGCGCCAATCCCACCAGGCCGCGTGCGTTTGTTTCTTGGTTTATGGAAGGAGACTCGGAGCTGTGGGTCCCTGACAGCCAGCGGAGCGGCTGCCCTTCCCCTTCAGCGCCCTCTGCTGGAACCCACTGGCACAGGGAGACCCAGGCCCAGAAAGGCCTTCATGCAGGGTCCTGGAGCAACAAGCCAGGCCAGGCCTACGGGAGACACGCGCAGCACCTGAGGTGGGGCATATCCTGGGGACGGTTATTCGGCGATGGAAGGTGGTGAGCTCCCCGTCACAAGAGTGACACAAGCGTACACCATGGCCCCAACTCCGGGGTCCGAATGGCGGATGCTCCCACTCCTCCTCAGTGCCCCCAGCCAACGGGAAGGGAGACAGGGGTGAGTCAGGATTGAAATTTCCCTGAAGAAGGCAGCGTAGGCCCGGCACGGAGAACACGGAGTCTGATTCTCCGGGCGAGTCACACGGCCTCTTGTCTGGAGAGACGAGGGGTGAGGGGCTCCCCGAGATGTCCCTGTGGTGTCTCACCTGCACACGTCACCCTCAGCGCCGCTCTCGGGCATCTCCGCACACTCGTCATTGTCGATGGCCCACTGCTGCCCCACTGCACAGCAGGATTCCATCAGGTCCTTGGTGGAGCCTGTGGGTGTGGCAGGGGCAGAGGAGGCCGTGGCCCAGGGGCCACCCCGCACTGGCAGGTGAACCCCACCCACCAGGCACTCAGCTGGCGGACTCAGGGGACTGCCTCGCAGGCCCACGCACATCCTGAGCTCCTGGGGACCAGGGCCCGGCCCCTGCAGCTCCACCCCACTCCCAAGGGCTGTCCCCAGCGGGACGCTCTGACCCCGGCTTTGCTTCTAAGGAGCCTGATTCGGGTCACCAAAGCGGGGCCGGAGATAAGAAAGCAGCAGCGGTAGGCAGGTGTGCGGCACACCTGGAAGGTCAGCGAGCGATTCAGGAGGCCGAGGCAGGAGAATCACATGTTTGAGACCAATGTGGGCAGCTCAACGAGGCCTCGTCTCAAACCAAAAACATAAAATAAAGGGCTGGGGAGGCAGCCCAGTGTGATGGCCCTGGGTTCAATCCCCAGTACCAATGAAGGAACGAAAGAAACCAGGAGGAAGGGAGGAAGGGGGAGAGGGGGAGAGGAAGAGAGAGAGGGGGAAGAGCATTAGCAGCAATGGACACCCCAACTTAGCAAGGAAATCTAACGGAAGATCGTTAACGGCAAGTGTGCTGTGACTGAGGAGGGCAGGAGGAGTCGGAGGGAGAGAACCTCTTAAAACTCAGATTGCTGGTGGCAGAGAGCTCGCCTAGCTTGTGCAATGCCTAAACAGCCCAAGAGAATGACAACTTGAAATGAGTTTAAAATGATGCTAGTGAACAATTGTTACTGTAACACAATGGCCAAAAATAAAACCAGCATACTCAAATTAGTGGCTTTCTTGTATACCAGAAACAATTAAGTAGGAAAATACCATTTACAAAGTACACAAACCTAGAAATAAGCCAACGGTAAAGATGTTTGACCTATGAAGAAAAAATATTTGTCTAATGGGTATGACAGGAGGCCTTGCTCTAAATACAAACCATGTACCTGCATAAGAGATTCAAAGATGTCAGTTCTCCTAGACTTAATCGACAGCGGTAAAGCAATTCTCATCGCAGCCCCAGAGTAAATAATCACCAAACTTGTTGAGATGATTCTAACATTCAAGCAAAAAGTGAAGAAATGATTAAGAACATCCAAGAAAACTATACCCCCCCAAAAGGGCAGGCCTTTCTCTAGTAGTATAAAAAATAGGCTTTAAAGTTCTAAGCATTTTAATGTTTTTTTAAAACAAAAGAGACAAGTGTGATGGTGGGCACCTGTAATCCCAACACTCAAGAGGCTGAGGCAGGAGGATCACTGTGAGTTCAAAGCCAGCCTGAAATACATGGCAAAACCCTGTCTCAAAAAAAAAAAAAAAAATCCAGGGACCAGAATCAGGGACCAAAATCAGGTTCGGAGACAGAACTAGCCGACATGGTTACTGAGTTATGAAGAAGGTGGCCTCCGAGCACAGCAGGAGCAGTGTGATGCTCTGAAACTTAACCGTTCCCGGAAAGCCATGTGTTGCAGCTTGGTGTCCAGCCAGTGGCATCCTGGGAGGTTGTGGGACGTTTAAGTGTTGGGGCCTGGCAACAGGAAGTGAAGCCGTGGGGACGTGTCCTCAAAGGGGATACACACACACACACACACACACACACACACGCACGGTCCTCCTGGTCACGCTCACATCCCAGTGACCCAGGTACACAAGGTGGCACAGACACCCTCAACCTGCCACACGGGGTCCTGGATGCCAGGCAGAGCCCTGCCTTCCCCTGCTGCTGCCAGAGTCAGGCCTGAGTCTCCCTGGCTGCTGAGAGCGACACCACCATGAGCACCGACTCTCTGCTTGGTACTGGGTACAAATACTTCTGGGGATGGGAGCTCACCCTGCGCACACGGCTGTTCCTGTGCTTGAAGCTCCCACTCAAGGTTTCCTCTCTCACAAGCCCCAGATCCTCCCTTGGGATCTGCCATGGCTGCCTTAAAATGGTGAGCTGACAAGAGGTCCTGGGTCCTGGCCAGATGACACGTGGTGAGCGTCCAAGCCAAGTAACGGTGGCTGCTGAAGATGGACTGGGTCCTGGAGACGGGCCAGGCACAGGTCCAGCATTACCAAGAGTCTGTTATGACTCCTGTTTGATAGAGGATGTGGGGAATTCAAGTCCCAAGTCTCAGTTTTCCACTTCCCCTCTCTGTTCCAGGACTCAGCACCCCACATCGGTGGCCTGGGCAACTTGATGCAGCCATTCCTAAAGGTCCCCTCAGTGCATCTCACCATCAGCAACCCAAGACACGGCTTTGCTGTTGAGTTGAGACCTCTTCCTGCTTCCCAACCTGGCTCAGAGGCAGACTTCCTGTCATTCTCTGCTGGCCTTTCCCATCATCACCTCCCTCATTTCTAAACAAAGGAACGCGGGCTAAGACTCCTGAACCAGGAGGGCCACCCACTCGGAGCAAGAGTGGGGACTAGTATGAGGCCACCTATGGAGTTGCCAGGTACTGCCCCAGACGTGGGAGGCAGCGTCTCCAAAGCCCTCAGTCTTCCAGTACCAAGAACCCGCCGGGACAGCTCCAGGTGGCTGCAGACAGCCACTCCCCGCACCCTCAGGTCCTCAAGGCCAGATCTCCTACCCATCCCACAAAGCCGCTTCCAAGTGCACCCCAGGCCCCCCTCCCGGGCCTCTGCTCCAGCTCCTGCCCTCCAGGCCCCGCTGGCTGATCCACCTCAGGCAGTGGTTTTACAGACAGCTGAGCCACGCAGAGATACTCCAAGCTGACAGGCAGGGCTGGGCCCTCCAGGGAGTCAGGGCAGAGGGGAAAACACACCACAACTGTGGCGGAGGTCCAGGCCTGCACACCTCCCCAAGGGACAAGACGAGCGGCAACACCTGGTCTAATAAAGTCCAGAGAGGCATCAGTCACCCCGATGGGTGACCAAGACCTCTGGGGCTGCCTCTTCTAAAGAAGGTCCTTGCTCTTTCCCTGTGCGCTTGCCACATGACCTGCTTCCCCACTGGATCAGGGTCACCTAAGCAGCCGTACTTGTCACCTTACCAGTTGACCAGTTTTGTCCCACATTATACCCACCTTGTGATTTTGCTCTATAAAACTTACCCTGGGAAGTGGGGTCCCCAGAAACCCACTCAGGCCCCCTCCTGTCTCTCTCAGGAGCTATATCCCTCCCCCTCAATAAATATTTCCTACTCTTAACCTCTACTGTTCCTTAGAGTTAATTGATTTTGAGGAGCAGGAACATAGCATATGTGATAACTAGGAGGTTGGGGGTTCTATTATTTCCCCTGTATCAGTGGGACCCCACGACTACCCCACCTTGTCTCCTTTCTCCAGCCTCTGTCTCTCAGCCTCACCATTTACTCCTTGAACTCTTCCGGTCTGTTCCTGTCCCAGGGCCTTTGCACAGGCCACAATGTGTAGAATCCTCCACTCCTCGCTGTGCCCTGCCCCATCTGCCTTCATCTCCCAGGTGGCTCCTCTTTTCTGGGGTGTTGCCTCCTCAAAGAGAGGCTCCCTGACCTCTGTCTCTGAACTGACATCCACCCAACCTCAGCACAACACACTAGCTAGTCTCTTGAGTCACGCCCTGGCCTCGGACATCCTTCCTCATCTAGGGGCTCCACAGATCCCACTCGGAAGGCAATAGGGGACAAAGTGTGACAAAGAGGGACTTCGTGCCCTGCTGTCACCCCTTCACCATGGCCAGCAGCCACCCAGAGAAGAGCTTCCTCTGCACGTCCCTCCTGATCCCTTCACGATATCCCTGCCAGGAGACACGCTGTCCCAGCCACTAGCCTAGCAGGGCTCAGGTGCCAAGAACCAGTCACAGCACCTCAGGGTCCCTGGAGGGCAGCAAAGGGCACAGCAACGGGAGCGCCAGGAGGTCAGGGTGGATGGCATGCGTGGCTCCGTCTCACTGTCTGCCCCGTCACAAGGCTCCCCACGTGTGAAAGGGGGAGGCTCCCAGGGCCCAACCTCAGGAAAACACCTGGAAGACCCAGGCCCTCGCCTGCCCACCCCTCACCCACCTGCAGGTGGCGCTTTCCGCCCAGGAGTCACCTTCCCCTCAGCGCTCCCTGCGGCAGGACCTGGGGGAAAGTCCGCTGTCCCCCGAGCCTCCCAGCCTCCCCTTGGTCCAGGGTGAGGCTGGACTCCTCAGGGACCTCGCTCTCCCCTCCCTGAGGGGACCCAGTGCCCCAGGGCAGCGATGTCACCTGCAGATACAGGACAGGTGGGCCCCATGGTCTCCAGGCCCTCACCGCAGCCCTGCACTGGAAAGCGCCCAAGTGCCCATTGGCAGGGGAAGGGTCCCCCAGCACGGGCCAGATCCCCACACCAACAATGTGCCCACATGGGTGACACACCCACGTCACACAGGTGCGCTGGGGGCAGACGCAGGTACCGGGAACACTGGGCACTGCCTTCGTGAAGTTTGAAAACAAGAGTGAGACAAGAGAGTCTTCGGGTGGCAAAATGCTTAGAAAACTCTGACTGGACACAAAGACCAAGGCCATCTGGAGAAGGGACCCAGCTCAGGAAAAGTAGCCAGACGCACGGCACACAGGCGGCAGAGCTCTCCAGAGGGCCTGGAACGGCGGGGGCTCTGGTGGGCGGGGACAGCTTCAGTCTGTGCAGCCACTGTCCAGGTGCTTAAGGACACAGAGCTACACGCCCAGTCCCTGTAAACGTCCTGTGTGTGGTGACTTTAAACTGCACTGCACTGCAAGGAGAAACCCGTGCCCTGCCCTTCCTCCTCCGGGAACCCGCCCTGCTGGGAGACGCCCCCCGCCACACCCCGGCACACACAGGCTGCCCTGTGCCTGCTGCCCTCTGCCAGCAGGGGCTCGGGACGCAGCCTCCATGCCAGAGACTACATAATCCACGTGAGATCCACCCGATTCATGCAGGTGTCACAGGAGATGCACTGAAACGAACCAGTCCAAGCTGAAGAGTACACAGGGAGCCGTTTCTCTCCTGAGAGGGACACGCAAGGGCCTATCACAGCCGCCGTCCTGCAGAGGCCCAGCCCTGGCAGCGGAGGAAGGAAACTGACCTGTCGCTGTTTACCCTCTTTGTATTCTGGATTTGTCTCTTTTCACCCACAGGTTTTATCCATTCAAGAACTCTGGCCTATAAATCTGATCCCTTATCAGAAGGTTCCGGAACTCCAGGGATTCAACCCCTTTGATCCCAGGACAATGTGTTTCCCAAACAATCCTGCCCAGAGGTCACGACCTGCTGGCCAGGCCCCTCTGCCTGATGCTGGAGCCCTGAAGAATTCCGGCTAAGTGCTTCGGAGGGACAGCTACCTGCAGAAGGACAGAAGGACGAGGGTGCCTCCCTCCGCGGGGACCCTGTTTGAACAGGATGTTTGCCAGGCCTGAGCAAACAACACAAAAATAGCCTCTGCCGGCTAGGGTGCCCTGGAGGGCAGGGGGCAGTGACACCTGTGGGCCCAGGTGCCCCAAGTCCGTTTATGAGGTCTGTAAAGTAGACAAAGAAGCCAGAGTCTGTGTTCAGTTCTCTTCTAGGATCCTGAGACAGGCTGGGATGGCAGAGAAACTGCAGAAGCCACTGGGCCAGGTCCTCCATGAGCCCCGCATTCAGCCCCTGGGGTCGCATTCCTGGACCACAATGGGCAGCCCCTCCCCTGCTCCCTCCTGCTGCCCGCCCAGCCTCTCCCAAGTCACTGTGCTCCTCAGGAGCCGCTGACTGTCCACCCCATCCCCAGCAGGCCCCTCACCGACGTGGCACCACACCCTGGCCCAGGGAGTCACTGGCCACCCTGGGGACCACCTGACCTTGGGCCTGGAGGTCTCGGCCTCTCTTGCTCAGGCCACCTAGAACCAGGCCTCACGGGGGTGCCCAGGTGGGGAGACACTTTTCCAGGGCTGGCACTCCCCACCCCAGCCTGGGGATCTGACCGCCGCCCAGCTGGAAGAACTGAGACCGGAGGAGCAGGACCGAGGGGACAGGCTTATTCCGAGATGACCCTCACCCCGGCACAGGCAGCAGGGTCCAAGTTCAAGGTCTCTAAAGCCCAGGAACGGAGGCAGGTGGGGTCTGAGCAGAGAGGCGGAGGGAGGGGCTCAGCCTGGAGGAGCCTCTGCCCCCCAGGCCATGTGCTGAGGGCACTGGAGCCCCCACCCACCACCCAAAGTGGCCCCAAGATCCCCAAGGAGGGCTGGTTTCACAGGCCCCTCCAGCACACCCACCCGGGGACTATGACTTTTCCAAAGGTCTCCAAAGTTCTCGACCTGGAGGGAAATGCTGGTCCTGGAGGGAAAATGTAATGGCTCCAAATCCCAAGGCAAAACCACCAAACAGGGATGGAAGGGCGTGCGCAGAAAGGTCTACCACTCTACACATGGGCTTCCTGTCAGAGCTCAGCTCAAGCTGACTGGAAGGCTCTCAAGGCCAAGGCAGAGCAGCTGGGGGTGCACTGTTTTCAAATTGGGACTGCAAGGACAGGCGTGGGGGTGAACACCTGTAATCCCATCCCTCTGGACGGCTGAGGCAGGAGGATCACAAGTGTGAACCCAGCCTGGGCCACTTAGTGACTTAGCTACACCCTGCCTCAAAATGTAAAAGAAAGGAAAAAATGGCTGGAGGTGCAGCTCAGTACAAAGCCCTGAGTCTGATCCCCAGTAAACGAGTAACCGGGGAGCATGGGTTCCTCACACAAGGACCTCTGTGCTGGGTTCATCAGCAAGCATCACACGAGCGCAAAGGCAAGTCCAGGGTGAGACAAGAGACTCGGAAGCCATGGAGACTCCACCGGACCGTCAGCGACCAGGCAGAGACCTAATCCTCAACATGTCAGGAGAAAGCGCATCGGGCACCCTAACTTTGGAGGGGACAATGTGTAAACCACCAGCGAGATCAACGTGAAAAGCAAGGCGGACCGGGGACTGGCCAGCATGTGGGGTGACCGGGACTGGCACCCGCTGCTGCGGTTGAATCCGATAAGGCCCAACACCCGCTCTGAGGGCGGAGCCGCCGCAGGTGCCCAGGCCGGGGGCCCAGGACCGCCCACATCTCCCAAGAGGAACACAGAATCGCTCCCAGCTACTGTACTCCGTGGGCTCTGACTCCAAAGGACCGAGTGTCTGACAGCGCCCGAGTAATCAATGAACTGCGATTTATGTCTACACCGGAGCAAAAAGGAGCAAGAGGAACCGCAGTGCGCGATTTAGATGCAGTTAACTGAGTCAGCAGCGAGGTAACCGCTTTGGGCAACGTGGTGGCTGAGTCTTGCATACATTCTCTGGTGCCAAAGACACAGGATGATCCACCAACAGGCGGGGGACTGATAAATCCGGGTGAATTTCAGTGAGAGGGAAGACGGTGAGAACTCGCTACTCCACAGCAGGGACCGGCCGAGGCCTCGGAAAGGTCGCCATCCACTGGGGGCAGCGCCCAGGAGGACTCGAGGAAGAGAATCCCTCCCAGCCGGTCTACTATGGCTGTGCACTTTTACCTCTGCACACTGATAAGAAGTGTTCAAAGGAGTAGTTATATTATTTGAGGTTACGAGACACTCAAGCGTGTGGAGATCATGCCTCAGGAGAAACTTGCATGAGGGAGCACACCCAGGAGATGTTAAGAGTAAAATAAAACAAGTGCCCGGCATGGTAGCGCGTGCCTGTAATCCCAGCACTAGGGAGGCTGAGGCAGGAGGATCACTTTGAATTCGACACCAGCATGGGCTACATAGTGAGTTCCAGGTCAGTCTCAACGACATACTGAGACCCTGCCTCAAAAAACCAAAAGAAAAAAAAAAAAAAAGTAAAGAATAGCTAATCACCCTTGGTGAAATACTAACTACTTTTATGAGATGAGCCACACAGTGGAGTCTAGGGGCATCAAAGTGTTGATAACCGTGTTGCATGCAGGATCTCGGTAGGTGGCAATAATGTGGAGAAATGTCTTTATTTTTTGGAGATTTAGCATCTAGATTCAACAGCATGCACACATGCTCTTTACAGATGTGTTTCTTGCACACGCATGTGTTCACTAAGCATCTACACAGCCTTCCACACCCACGGGCCCTGTATCTGTGAATGCAACCAACTCGGTACAGAAAAAGTATCTGAAAAAAAAACCCTGCATCTGTGCTGAACCTGGACTGCCGTTTTGCTTACCATCGCTCCCTAAACAGTCTCTAACACAGGCGTTTACACAGCTCGTGCAGTGTAGCAGGTATCATAAGGAATTTAAAGGTGACTGAAGTACAGCTGCCGCGTCTGTGGCTGGCTGCCCTCGGTGAGCGGGAACTGCCTTGAGCCACGCAGGAAATATTTATTTAATATGGTTAATGGGTGGGAGCTCCAAAACTTTCTTTTTATATTTTAACTTATCAAAACCATTTCTAAAACAACACAAATGGGGGAAAGGAAGCCTTCTACACTGTTGATGGTGTAACCACTATGAAAACCAGGGTGGAGATTCCTCAGACAACCCAATCAGCAGTGCCACTCAACCCAGGTGCTCTCACTCTAGGCGTCTTCCCTACAGAGGTCAAGACGTCATACTACAGGGATCCATGCAGACCCGTGTTTACAGCAGCACAACGCCGAACAACTAAATTCTACAGGAGGCCTGTATGTGTCCATCCACAGACGAATGCATAAAGAGAACGCGGTATCTACACAGCGGAGTACTACTCTGCCGTAAAGAAGGGAAAACTGGAGTCATCTGTAGGAAATTGGATGCACCCTGAGACCATAACGGTGAGTGAAATAAACCAGACACACAAGCTTCAGTATCTCCTGTCAGAAAGCCAAACTATAAATAAAAAAGAGCAAGATAAAAAGGCAGCTATAGGAAGTGGGAAGATATTTCTTCTCAAAGGGGAAGGGGATTGAGCGACGGAGGCGGGAGGAAGAGGAAGGGAGGATGAAGAAAGGAACCGAGATGTGCTACGTACTCGAACCACTGCCGTGCCCAGAGTGTAAACACGACGTCCTGCTAACGGAATCTTTCTTTAAACTTTTATAAAGTTAAATAAGAAATCTCACACAGGTACTTCATTAGCAGCCGTCTTCCCCTCACGCGTGCCTGGGAGTCGAAATACTGCCACCAGTCACTGCCGCACTCTGCTCGGCAAGCGGCACAGGTGTGTGTGGAGCCTGACCCATGAGGTCAGGAAGCGACATCGGCGCTGCACCTTGCAGCCCCCGCGGGAAGCACCGTGAGCACCGGGCAATCAGGTGTCAAAACCGCCGCTACAAATCACATCACAATGCTAAAGAACGTAAGACCTCATGGGACCACGTTAGCAGCTGTCCAGGGCTCGCTGTCCCGTGCCCTGAATTTCGAGTACACAGAAGGACAGGTGTAGGTTCTGCACGAATACTACGACTGTACGCAGGGGCTCGAGCACCCTTCCGTACTGGTGGTCAAGAGGGCCCTGGATTCAGCTCCCTGCAGACACCGAGGAACCATGATC
>NW_022900949.1:27149319-27167131 GCF_012274545.1 Fukomys damarensis
CCCCAGCAGGCCCCTCACCGACGTGGCACCACACCCTGGCCCAGGGAGTCACTGGCCACCCTGGGGACCACCTGACCTTGGGCCTGGAGGTCTCGGCCTCTCTTGCTCAGGCCACCTAGAACCAGGCCTCACGGGGGTGCCCAGGTGGGGAGGCACTTTTCCAGGGCTGGCACTCCCCACCCCAGCCTGGGGATCTGACCGCCGCCCAGCTGGAAGAACTGAGACCGGAGGAGCAGGACCGAGGGGACAGGCTTATTCCGAGATGACCCTCACCCCGGCACAGGCAGCAGGGTCCAAGTTCAAGGTCTCTAAAGCCCAGGAACGGAGGCAGGTGGGGTCTGAGCAGAGAGGCGGAGGGAGGGGCTCAGCATGGAGGAGCCTCTGCCCCCCAGGCCATGTGCTGAGGGCACTGGAGCCCCCACCCACCACCCAAAGTGGCCCCAAGATCCCCAAGGAGGGCTGGTTTCACAGGCCCCTCCAGCACACCCACCCGGGGACTATGACTTTTCCAAAGGTCTCCAAAGTTCTCGACCTGGAGGGAAATGCTGGTCCTGGAGGGAAAATGTAATGGCTCCAAATCCCAAGGCAAAACCACCAAACAGGGATGGAAGGGCGTGCGCAGAAAGGTCTACCACTCTACACATGGGCTTCCTGTCAGAGCTCAGCTCAAGCTGACTGGAAGGCTCTCAAGGCCAAGGCAGAGCAGCTGGGGGTGCACTGTTTTCAAATTGGGACTGCAAGGACAGGCGTGGGGGTGAACACCTGTAATCCCATCCCTCTGGACGGCTGAGGCAGGAGGATCACAAGTGTGAACCCAGCCTGGGCCACTTAGTGACTTAGCTACACCCTGCCTCAAAATGTAAAAGAAAGGAAAAAATGGCTGGAGGTGCAGCTCAGTACAAAGCCCTGAGTCTGATCCCCAGTAAACGAGTAACCGGGGAGCATGGGTTCCTCACACAAGGACCTCTGTGCTGGGTTCATCAGCAAGCATCACACGAGTGCAAAGGCAAGTCCAGGGTGAGACAAGAGACTCGGAAGCCATGGAGACTCCACCGGACCGTCAGCGACCAGGCAGAGACCTAATCCTCAACATGTCAGGAGAAAGCGCATCGGGCACCCTAACTTTGGAGGGGACAATGTGCAAACCACCAGCGAGATCAACGTGAAAAGCAAGGCGGACCGGGGACTGGCCAGCATGTGGGGTGCCCGGGACTGGCACCCGCTGCTGCGGTTGAATCCGATAAGGCCCAACACCCGCTCTGAGGGCGGAGCCGCCGCAGGTGCCCAGGCCGGGGGCCCAGGACCGCCCACATCTCCCAAGAGGAACACAGGATCGCTCCCAGCTACTGTACTCCGTGGGCTCTGACTCCAAAGGACCGAGTGTCTGACAGCGCCCGAGTAATCAATGAACTGCGATTTATGTCTACACCGGAGCAAAAAGGAGCAAGAGGAACTGCAGTGCGCGATTTAGATGCAGTTAACTGAGTCAGCAGCGAGGTAACCGCTTTGGGCAACGTGGTGGCTGAGTCTTGCATACATTCTCTGGTGCCAAAGACACAGGATGATCCACCAACAGGCGGGGGACTGATAAATCCGGGTGAATTTCAGTGAGAGGGAAGACGGTGAGAACTCGCTACTCCACAGCAGGGACCGGCCGAGGCCTCGGAAAGGTCGCCATCCACTGGGGGCAGCGCCCAGGAGGACTCGAGGAAGAGAATCCCTCCCAGCCGGTCTACTATGGCTGTGCACTTTTACCTCTGCACACTGATAAGAAGTGTTCAAAGGAGTAGTTATATTATTTGAGGTTACGAGACACTCAAGCGTGTGGAGATCATGCCTCAGGAGAAACTTGCATGAGGGAGCACACCCAGGAGATGTTAAGAGTAAAATAAAACAAGTGCCCGGCATGGTAGCGCGTGCCTGTAATCCCAGCACTAGGGAGGCTGAGGCAGGAGGATCACTTTGAATTCGACACCAGCATGGGCTACATAGTGAGTTCCAGGTCAGTCTCAACGACATACTGAGACCCTGCCTCAAAAAACCAAAAGAAAAAAAAAAAAAAGTAAAGAATAGCTAATCACCCTCGGTGAAATACTAACTACTTTTATGAGATGAGCCACACAGTGGAGTCTAGGGGCATCAAAGTGTTGATAACCGTGTTGCATGCAGGATCTCGGTAGGTGGCAATAATGTGGAGAAATGTCTTTATTTTTTGGAGATTTAGCATCTAGATTCAACAGCATGCACACATGCTCTTTACAGATGTGTTTCTTGCACACGCATGTGTTCACTAAGCATCTACACAGCCTTCCACACCCACGGGCCCTGTATCTGTGAATGCAACCAACTCGGTACAGAAAAAGTATCTGAAAAAAAAACCCTGCATCTGTGCTGAACCTGGACTGCCGTTTTGCTTACCATCGCTCCCTAAACAGTCTCTAACACAGGCGTTTACACAGCTCGTGCAGTGTAGCAGGTATCATAAGGAATTTAAAGGTGACTGAAGTACAGCTGCCGCGTCTGTGGCTGGCTGCCCTCGGTGAGCGGGAACTGCCTTGAGCCACGCAGGAAATATTTATTTAATATGGTTAATGGGTGGGAGCTCCAAAACTTTCTTTTTATATTTTAACTTATCAAAACCATTTCTAAAACAACACAAATGGGGGAAAGGAAGCCTTCTACACTGTTGATGGTGTAACCACTATGAAAACCAGGGTGGAGATTCCTCAGACAACCCAATCAGCAGTGCCACTCAACCCAGGTGCTCTCACTCTAGGCGTCTTCCCTACAGAGGTCAAGACGTCATACTACAGGGATCCATGCAGACCCGTGTTTACAGCAGCACAACGCCGAACAACTAAATTCTACAGGAGGCCTGTATGTGTCCATCCACAGACGAATGCATAAAGAGAACGCGGTATGTACACAGCGGAGTACTACTCTGCCGTAAAGAAGGGAAAACTGGAGTCATCTGTAGGAAATTGGATGCACCCTGAGACCATAACGGTGAGTGAAATAAACCAGACACACAAGCTTCAGTATCTCCTGTCAGAAAGCCAAACTATAAATAAAAAAGAGCAAGATAAAAAGGCAGCTATAGGAAGTGGGAAGATATTTCTTCTCAAAGGGGAAGGGGATTGAGCGACGGAGGCGGGAGGAAGAGGAAGGGAGGATGAAGAAAGGAACCGAGATGTGCTACGTACTCGAACCACTGCCGTGCCCAGAGTGTAAACACGACGTCCTGCTAACGGAATCTTTCTTTAAACTTTTATAAAGTTAAATAAGAAATCTCACACAGGTACTTCATTAGCAGCCGTCTTCCCCTCACGCGTGCCTGGGAGTCGAAATACTGCCACCAGTCACTGCCGCACTCTGCTCGGCAAGCGGCACAGGTGTGTGTGGAGCCTGACCCATGAGGTCAGGAAGCGACATCGGCGCTGCACCTTGCAGCCCCCGCGGGAAGCACCGTGAGCACCGGGCAATCAGGTGTCAAAACCGCCGCTACAAATCACATCACAATGCTAAAGAACGTAAGACCTCATGGGACCACGTTAGCAGCTGTCCAGGGCTCGCTGTCCCGTGCCCTGAATTTCGAGTACACAGAAGGACAGGTGTAGGTTCTGCACGAATACTACGACTGTACGCAGGGGCTCGAGCACCCTTCCGTACTGGTGGTCAAGAGGGCCCTGGATTCAGCTCCCTGCAGACACCGAGGAACCATGATCGGCATCTGTACCTACACAAGCTGTCAAACGCACACGTATATATGTGCGCCTCTCAAACCGGGGGCACCAGCCAGCAATGGGGCTGGGACTCTTCGCCGAGCCCACAAACAGCCCCAGTGGGTTGGTCCCGGCTGCCTGCTGCGGGTCAGGTCCCGGGGCCATCTCGGATGTCGGGTGCTGGGGTAGCAGAGGCCCCAGCTCCTAGAGCGAGCTCCGTGCAGGCCCCGGCGCGCAGCTTCCAGCCACTCGAGGAAGCTGAGGGAGGTGGCGGCTGAGCAGGCCAACGACACAAGGACAAAAGGACAGGCCTTGCCTTCCTGTAATTCCATGAATTCGCCTTCATTAAGAAACTGGAATTCTGCGCAAAGCGAAGCTGGGTGGAATTCTGTGTTGGCAGGGTGTTTTGTGAGTATTATTTGCAGAAGGATTTATGACGCGATTCTCTGTATCATTCATTTTTTTCTAGTGTAATACAATTCCCAAGTCTTTGTACATATAGTTTAATCAGAGGGCAATTTTGATTTCCCCCGCCAGGATTTAATTATGAGAAAGATGTAAACAGTGTCTTTGGTGTGTGTGGTGCTGAGAGTCAAACCCAGGGCCTCTCACATGTTGGCAAGAGCTCTGCTGTGAAGAGACACCTCTGGATTCCCATACTTTTAAAAACATGTCATGACAAGTAGCGGCTTATTTAAAAAATAAAAATAGCAGCATCACATTATGAAACAACCTGACCTGTTCTTTTCTCTTAGAGGCGGACAGGGAGCGGGCACCAGTACCACTCAGGCTGGCTTCCTGCATACTGCCAGCAGCTGGTGCCTCAGGAACGCTGCCTGGAGAGGAGGCAGCAGGTGCCCTGGGCACGGTTGCCAACTGTGACTCTCCTTTGCCAGTGGGGTCTGGAGACTGAGTCTGGGGTGCAGGATTCCCAATAGAAAGCCTCAGGCAAGGCTGGGGCTCTTCCTAACCAAAACTCCCAGGGACAGCACCCGGCACCTTCCCTCCATAGCTGGGGCTATGTTCACACCTGTGCCCTACACCCTGACCAGGTACTGCCCTACTTGACTCCCTACCCCTCTCCCCCTAAAATAAAGCCATCCTTCGGCAGGCTGCAAGACAAGCAGCCACTGGGAGGCACTCACAAGGGCCAGATGTGCCCAGGAGAGGTCAGGGTGTTGAGCCCCATGCCGAGGGACAGCACGTTCACAGCTGATGGCCACAATTGGTCTAGGATGCCAGGGGCCCCACCAGAGCCCTGCTGTCTCCCCAATGCTGAGTGACCTCGGCAAGACCCCCAGCCTCTCTGCTCCTGCATCCCGCTGCCAGGCCATGCAGCGATGGACGAAGAATTGTGAGGCCTGTGAGGGCCCAGAATGTCTCCACCGTGCCGGCCGCGTGTGCAGCCTTTGCTTGGGAGCCTGGGCTGCTCCTTCCAGAAAGCATGACCACACCCATGCCGGGAGGCGCACAGTCACGGGTCCCTTGTCCCTTGCCAGCTGCACCTCCATCCTCCCCCACAGACCCCAGGTCTGCCCTCTTCACCACCCAGGGAGTAAAGAGGGCAGCTGCTCTGGGATACCTCTGCACCCAAGGCCACAGCCACAGCCTCCACTCTTGCCAGGCCGGGGGGGTGACGGCTCTTCCCTCCACCAGCCCAGTACCCCTCATCTCACCTCAGCCCTGCGCAGAAACTTTCCTACCAGCTTCAACCCAGCTGTGCGGAAGGCCTGGGCAGGGCCGCTGAGCTGGAGGTCTGCACTCCTGGTCCCAGCTCCCTCCTCACCTAGGACTGGGCCTGTGACTCCTCCTGAGAGCCAGCCACTCTGCTGACTTTCCAACCCAGGGCCTGTGCCTGCGTCCCTGCCCTGCCTGCCAGCGACTTCCCTGGGCCCCAGTCTCCTACTGTAAAATGGGCAGAGTGACAGCTGCTGCCCCTTTTGGAGGCATCCAAAGGAGCGTCACCAGGCTTCACGGCCAGCCCCAGCCCGTACAGGGGGAACAGCCAGGGATTTAGCTCAGCGGTTCGGTGGTCTGCCTTTGCAAGCGCAAGGACCCAAGTTCAATCCCCAGTACCAAAAAAAACCAAAAAAAAAAAAATGGTTCAGCCCATACAGGGGGAACAGGCACAGCAGGCTGGCCCCGTGCAGGGACACAGGGACACCGGTACGCGGACACAGTGGGGTCCACAAGGTTCTGGGTTGGTGGCGGGAGCGTGGAGCATGGGAGGGGCCAGCTGGGGAGAACAGGAGGCGCAGCTGGATGGCAAATGAGGGGCAGGGGCAGAAAGCAAACAGCTGGACACCCCACCCCTGCCCAGCCCCAGCAGGCCTGGCCCTTAGCTCTTTCCAAAGTGGGAACAGCTTCTGACCCACAGAAAAGACACACAAACAAAAACACAAACCCAGCCCCATCCAAGGCAGAGCCCAGCAATCCTCTGGCAGGAAAAGGGAGGAAACTCGTGGCCCTGAGCGCTTCTCTGGGACGGCTCACATCTCACAACAATCCTGAGGTCACCACAACAGCTTAGGAGGTCGAAACTAAGTCTCTGAGAGGGTGAGTCACTTGCCTGAGGTCACACAGCTGGGGAGGCAGAAGCGGGAATTCACTGGCAGAGGGCCAGGCTGAAATTTGACTCAAGCTACCTTTCCCAGCAGGGACACAGAGGTGCAGGCCCTAGGAAAGCGCTGGCCCATGCAGTGTTGGCCTCACCCCAAAGGGGAACCTCCCCGAAGACCCCCAGCGCTACAGGACACAGGAGCCAGAGGACACCCAAGCCTGGCCCAGCCGGGGCGATGCTGGCAGGCGGACACACTGACATCAGGGAAGCCACAGCACGGCAGAGCCCAGGGCCTCCCAGATTCCACAAAGCCTGGATACAGAAGACCAAGGACACCAGGCGTGGCCCGGCCTCAGCAGCGGCAGACCCAACATGTGTGCCTGGTGGCTTCTTCCAACACAGATGGCAGCTGGGGAAGCCGCCACCTGCAAGCCGCTGGAGGAGGGGCCATGCCAGGCCCAGGGCAACTGAGCGACGTGCAGTGGTCACACGCGAGCCAGGACGCAGGCCAGCATCTTCTCCGGGTGCCTGTCCAGAAGCCAGGCAAGAGAGACAGCGCTGAGCCCCAGCAGACCTGGGTTCTGACTGGGCCCACGCACACTCGTCCTGGGCCATGGGCAGGCTTCACACATCCACCCTTATGGGAAAGAATTCTTCCTTTGGATTTTTGGGACAGTGTCACCCCGCGTAGCCCAGGCTGGCCTTGAGCTCTCGGCAATCCTCCTGCCTCAGCCTCTTGAATGCCAGGGTTACAGGAGTGCATTGGCACAGGAGAGCATTCTCTGGGTGAGTGGCAACCTTATATCACTGGAACAAAGCACCTGAGAAGATCACTCTGAAGTAGGAAGGATTTCTTTGGGCTCATTGGTCTCAGTCTGTGGTCACCCTCGTGTCCCACCGGCCCACCTGGCTGGCAGCTGGGTCCTGGTTGTCTGCTCAGAGGACACCTGTCTTGGAGTTCCACCCACTGGTGACCCCGAGAGGAGACAAATGTCATTCAGGGGCAGGGCTTCTCTGCAGTATTTTCAGGGTTTGGCAGCACCACAACCCAAACCCCCGCCTGGTCCCGGGCCCCCACGGTGTCTAAATGGCCACATTCCCACCCACGTGGCTGCCACATCCCCAGCCAATCCGGGCCAGCACTTCTTCTGGGGACACAGCTCGGTATTGTCACTGGAGGGAGGAGAGCAACAACACCCTAAGCCTGTGACCGTCCCCAGCCTGTGGCTCCGCCACCCCGGGCAGCTGGGCGCCCCCACCATTGGTCTGCATCGCAGCTGCAGCCCATGTGCTCGGTATCTCCGGGGACAACTGGGGGGGGTCACAACCAAGGCCCCGGTGACCGCCACGGAGAGGGACACGCCCCGGGCCTGCTCTCCTGGACGCCCCCTGCCATTCCCGACGGTGGTAGCATGGGGTGCTGAGGTGCAAACCCCACTGCCCTCCAGGATCTCCCACAGGTTCCCAAACGTGCCCATGTCCCTCTAGAGAACGCTGCGGCATCTGCAGGGCGCTCTGCCCATCCTCCGCGCCTCGTCCACAGCTCAGATCTCCACACTGTGTGACTGCCGGGGTCTGGATCTCACCCACCAGACCCCGAGCCCCGCGCGGGCAAGTTCCGCCTGCATCTGCCCAACACAGGCTCCGACCAGGCACTCGAAGGGGGGAAGATGCCCGAAGAACCCGGTGCCACCACTTTGGTCCTACGCACCCACGAGCAAGTGGCCTGTGCTCCGGGAAGCTCACTTTCCACTCGGGGAAAGACGGGGGCTGCTTTGGGGTGGAAGGGCTTCATCACCACACCTCCCACAACAGTGTCTGGCACAAGGCACAAGTGCCACGTGGTGTCTGCAACTGGGTTTCTCCACTGTCCCGGGTGTCCCTGCAGTGGGGACCCCCGCCCCGGAGAATCCGGGAACTGGAGACCTAGGAAGGGCCTCCATCCTGCCCCGCTTCCCCGGAACACAGGTTTACAGGGCTGGTCCAGGCTCCTGACCTCCTGAGGGCCACCTCCCCCGGGGTCCCCCCATGGCAGGGCGGGGTCCCCCCATGTCAGGGTGGGAGCGGGAAAAGCCGCACTCCCAAAGCCCCCCAGTGATGGCAGACATCGGGCTCCCTCCCCAGCGCTGGGCGCCGGGCATGTGGCTTCCATCAGGCTACATCTGGAGGTGCTCAGAGGCAGGACGTGTCCACCGAGGATCCCTGGCACAGCTCCACTCCTACACAGGACCCCCGCCCCAAGTCTGGGCCTGGGGTGATGGCTGGAAACCTCCTTCCCCAGGCCCCAGGCTGCCATGGCAACACGGCTAGGGGGTCATTTCTGGCCCATCGCGGCGGCCTCTTGCAGGGTTTGCCCTGAGACCAGCACCCCAGCTTCTCCATCCAGGGCCCCAACAGGACCGGGCCCCCCCCCAGCTCTCCCTACAACGGCAGCCAGGTCCAAACCCCACTTCCCTATCCAGATGTCCCATCAGGTGGCCAACCCCTACCCATGAGGCCTCCTGTCACCCACAGCTGTTTATCTGCCCAGTGCCCCCACCCCATCGGAGCCCAGGGGACAGGGGATGCTGCGCCTGCCGGGCTCCCTGCCCAACCCGGCATGGACGGGGTGATCCCTGAATGTCTCTGGGGAGCAGATGGCGGACAATAACCGCTCACACTTCTAATTACTCAGCTCCTTCAACCCTCAAAACAGGCTTCTCTGCAGCCAAGATGGAGAAACTGAGGCACAAGGCAGCCAGCCACCTGCTCCAGTTACATGGGTCATGGAGTCAGCGCACACACTGGGGTGATGGGCAACCCCTGGGTGTCCAGAAGGAAGACAGAGGAGTGATGGACGTTTATCTGGCCAGGGCCTGGCTCCTGGGCCCCACCCCCACCCCCGTGCATTCCCTGCACACCCAGAGCTGTGGCTGCCTTGCAGAACCATGCTCCACTCCGGGACAGCCCAGAGCCCAGGGAAGGGACCGCATCAAAGGCCACGCCCACATCTACCAGCGAGAGCCCACGGGAGAAAAAAGCCAACCTGGGCCTGAGAGCAAAGCAGTTTCCCAGACTGCACAGCCCAGTGCCCACCTGCTTTGGAAATGCTGCTGGGCCCGCTGCTCCCCAACCAGCTGCACCCCTCTGGGCACACAGCACACATGCAGCTCATGACAGTCCCCCAAGCGCCCTCTCGGGCTCTGGGCTGGGGCTGGGGGAGGAGACTCCACTCACAGCAGGAGAGAGGGGACCTGCAGCCTGGGACCGGGCAGGGGCTCTGCAGAGCGTCCCACTCTTACCACAGCAGGAAGGCACAGGCTGCACACAGCCCACGCCCAGCAGTATCCAAGCAGGCGAGAGGGCCTAGGCCCACAGCCCCAGGCAGCAGTAGCCTAAGAACACTGGAAATCCCAGAGGCCCTGCTCCCGCTCCTAGCAAGCCTTCCTCCCCAGATCCCAGCCTGGCCTCCTCCTGCACAGGTCAGCCCCAGGGACAGCCCCCCACCCCCCCACCCCTGACTCACTCCCCAGGCCCCCTGGCCCTGCTCCCTGCTGACATCTGAGCAAGGATTGCAGAGGTGTGACAAAGGAGAGAGCCCTGGAAACCAGACACCTCCCAGAGCACCTGAGAGAGGTGGAGAGAAAACAGAGCTGCAAGGGAAGGGGGTGAGTCCAGATCCAAAGATGCCGGTGGGCTTCCTGGGGAGGTGTTGGCAGGCACAGCATCTGCGACAAGGAAACTCAGGCTAGGAGGGATGGCTAAGAGAGGAGGCAGCCTGACAGACACACTCCTCCAACACCTACGGAGCACCAACTGTGTACATGGCCCTCCTGGAGGCCCTGGGGCTCAGTGTGCCAGATGTGATTCCCTGAGTGCTAAGCCTGAGTGCTAAACCATACAATAACAATGAGCAAGCATCTGAGGAACTATGCGCCGTATGTTAGGAGAAATTAAAACAGGTTAAGAAGAAAGAGGGATGACCAGAAAAGGAGTCCCTGGGGAGAAGAACTGAGCAGAGGGAAGAAAGAAGCCATGCAGATGCCTAGAATGCATCTCAGGAGAAGGTACAGCAAGTGCAAAGGCCCTGCAGCAGGAAGCTGCCTGGCCAGGAGGCCAGTGAGGCTTTGCAGATTAAGTGAGGCAGAGGAGGAGGAACAGGGTCTGCAAAGCCCTACATGTCCTACTGAGATGCCCACAGGCCCTACCTGGTCCCAAGAGACCCTGCTTTGATGAGGGACCTCCCAACACCTCCCAGGACAGGGACCTCACCCCACCCACCACCCACCTACAGAAGCCAGCTGTTCAAGGCCCCAGTTGGTGACCAGAAACCCTGGAGGAACAGGAAAGAGTCCTCTTACCTTCAGGGCTGCTTCTGGGGACAGAATGGACAGAATTGGGGTCTGTGTCCTCCTCTGCCCGGGAACGGGGTAGAACCGGCCGGTGCTCAGGCACTTCCTGGGTGGGCAGGACCCAGGCCTCCTTGTGCAGTGGCTCAGCCAGGATGGGATGGGTGCTGGGTTTAACTGGACCCTCAGGAGGGCTCAGCATGGCCCGTGACGGGACAACACCGGCGGGGCCTGACCCTGGCAGGGGTGCGGGACCCTCCTTCCTGGCACTGCGAGGGGTGGCCTGGGCATCCGGGATGAGGTTTTCCTCGGGCGCTGCCTTGGCTTCTGCCTGCTCTTCCTGGACAGCTACAGTGGGTCTCGCTGGGGCCTCAGTGGGCAGCCTGTCCAGCACCCCGAGGTCCCCCGCTGCCAGCCGATCCGTGACTGCTGCTCCCTCTTCCCCCTCCTCCTTGTCCTCTTCAGTGTCCTCCGTCACCCTCCTGGCTTTGGCCTGCACAGGGGCCGGGGGACCTAAGGCAGCAGCTGCCGTGGGCCTGGGGAGAATGGCTGACCAGGGAGAGGCCTGGATGGTGGGTGGTGGCTGGACCCCACCTCCCAGGGCAGCTGGGGCGCCCGCTGCACCCGCCAGGGCCGACACAGCCTCTCCCTCAGCCACCTCCTGGTCGTAGCTGTAGGGGTCTTCATAGTGCCACTCAGGGTCCCCCTCCTCAGTGTCCGAGAGGTTCCCGTGACAGCCAGGAAGCTGGGAGCAGATGAGTTCTCCGCCAGTGTCGGGGCAGTGGCACGCCCGGCAGGCTGACAGGTGGATGGTGTGGCCAGCAGGGTACTTCCGGCCAGAGTGGACGCAGCCCACCTGGCCACACTGCGGGCAGCTGTCAGCTGCCACTATGGCCTCAATGCAATTGGGTGGCAGCTCCGGGCACAGCATGAACTGGCAGCTGATTTTGCCACCGCCCGGGGGGCAGGAGCACTCTGTGCTGCCAAAGTCCACGAAGTAGGACTGGCCAGCGGGCACACGGCCATCCACAAAGCCGCCCTGCACACAGTCGTAGTACTGGTAGCCCTCGCAGGCACAGCCATGCCGCACGCAGGTGGCACAGCACGCGCCCGGCTCCAGCGCCTCCTCAATGCAGTTCTCCAGCAGAGGGCACTGGGCACCCGTGCAGTCCTGCCACGGCCCTGCCACGGCCAGGCTCGGCCCCATCGCCACGGCCAGGGCCACAGCCAGACAGAGTCCTGCAGGCTCCCGGAGCAGTGCCATGGTCCCGCAAGGCCCTGGGGATAGAAAAGAAGCTCATCAGCACTGGGACACATACCCAAGCCAGGGTACACCATGGCACACACACTCACGACTCCGCTGGGGTACAGAGCCACCAAAGCAGGTGCCATGACAAGCCCCACATCCACTCTCTCAAGGCCACCTGACCTGCCTTACTCACAGACCCACACAGACACTCTGGGTGTTTTGAGACAGGGTCATGCATGGAGTGCAGGCGGGCTCTGAACTCACTATGTAGCCCAGGCTGGCCTCAAAGCTGTGGCAATCCTCCTGCCTCAGCCTCCCAGGTGCTGGGGTTGAAGGTGTGCACCACCATGCCCGGCTCAGACCCTCCAGTTGGGCCCAGTGCCCACACACTCAGTGGGCACTCAGGGTCCCACCCAGCCCCACAGCCCTCCCTGCATGGATGTCCTGTCATGTGCAGGATACGCCCAGTCCCAGTCCCACACACGCGCCTGCACACCCGACAAGCAGAACAATTTCTCTCCTCTGAAACTCTGGCTCAACTCCTAGCCATGGCTGCTGGCCAGGGGATGTGGTCAGGGGTGCTGGGCAGGAAGGAGCTGCTCCCCCAGCTCTGGCGCAGCCTTTTACCCTCCCCCGGAGCCCCGGCTGCTCCTGCCCACCTCACCCAACACCTGCCTGGCTCCCACCCCCTGGGAGCATCCACAGCCCTGCCACCCCCAGCCTCCCCTTCCCCGGGATGCAGGTGACAGGCGCAGTGGTCCTGCCTATGGGCACAGCTCGCCCACCTCTCCATCCCTGGACACACCAAGCCTCCTCCCCTGCCCCCGTTACTTTCCACACGCCACTCAGTGCACCTTCTCTCCCTGGATCCCACCCCCAATCTTTACCCTTGGGAAGGTTACAGGTGCCCACGGCCCACGGTGACCTGGGGACCAGGACCCACCCCGGGCTGCCCCCACCCCCAAGGTGGTGTTAATGATGGGACTTACCTTGCTAAAACCACTGTTTTTCTTTTTCTTTTTCTCATTGAGTTTATTTTAGGGATACAGTACAGTTACATTCGTCATTGGGATCTTGGACCTCTACATGACAGGTCTTGGTTCTCGTTTTTCCCCTTGTCCCTGCCCTCCCTTCACCCACTCCTCCCATTCCTATTTACAAATACTTTATTTCCATTTTCTCCTATTTTTTTCTTTTCCCTTATTCCCTTTGCCCTACCCCTCCCACTTCCCCTACACCTTTAGCACCTTTAGTGGCACTCACTTAAAAGCATCTCTAGCTCTTACACACGTCACACTGAGCTAAAAAGTAGTTTTGTAAAAGATGCAGGCAAGCGGGGAGAGGTGCAGAGCAGCAGCACCGTGGTTTCCAGGGGAAGCCCCGGTGGGCAGCACCTCCCAGACCTGATCAGACCCAGGCAGGCGGCAGGATGGAGCCCCAAGGGCAGCGAGAGATGGCCAGTTAGTGTCAGCATAGCCCGAGGGCCCCCAGACACCCGGGGTTTCCCGGCCACTAGCGCAGGCTCCTGGCCGCCTTCCAAGGCTGATAATCTGGGACCGGGGACAGATAATCAGTGCACGTGCGGATCCGTGAGCACAGTGAAGAAATAATCAAAGGAAGAAAGAGCCCATGTCAGCCAGGGTGGGTAGAAAGGCTTCTCCGAGGAAGAAGAGGAGGAGGAGGAGTCTGAGCTGAGACTCAGTGGTCCAGCTAGGCAAAGTGTGGCAGTTGGGGAGGTGGGGGCACAAGTGCGAAGGGCCTGTGGCAGGACCAGCGAAAGGCAGATGAGGAGCAGCTGGGGCCACTGTGGCCAGAGCCAGACGAGCAAGCACAACAGAGGTGATGGCAAATCGATCGAGAGGCTCCGGCCCAGGCATACCCAGGAGCCCACTGGCGGGGTGAGGCCTGGGCACCGGGGAGGGCGGCGGTGGAGCCATGCCCAGCAGCGAGCAATGGGCAGAGGACAGTCAGGTTCCCAACCCCTGCCCAGCCCACCAGGCCTGCCCCGCTCTGCTCATCTGGGCCGGTGGCCACCCCCACCGTGGACTCACCCAGGCGATGCCACCACCCACTCCAGGCCCAGGAAGGACGCAGCACCGGGCCCTGGGCCTGACTGTGCTCTCTCATTTGCTGTGCACCCCAGGTGAGGCCCTGGCCCTCTCTGAGCTATTACTACAAGGGACTACTCTATACTATGTCAAATCACAGGACAAGAAATGCCCTTTCCTTCTCTGATTCTCAGGTAATTTCTGATTCTGATGAGAATAGGCTTAGCAGATCTAGCAAGTAAATAAATATACAGGATGTGCGCCATTCCAGTGGGATTTCCGATAACAATGGGCAACTGTCTGGTGTCAGGATGCCCGAGGCAATATTCAGGACCTATTCCTTTGCTGTGTATTTGAAATTCAGATTTAATTGGGCAGCCTACCTGTGATCAGGCAAGAAGAAAGTCTCATCTCTGTTTGCCCCTCGTAGGGCTTTAAAACTCCCCAACTATTCAGAGGGAATCTCTTGTACACAGCAGGTAGCTATATCCAAACAGTAGGTCTTGCAAATGACTGGAATGACAATGAGGAATAAACACAGAAGACACTGGTGACGTACCAGGATCAAACACGAGGAATCAGCGCCCCACCCCAGTCCAGCCAAAGGACAGGTGCAGACCAGCAGCTGCACCGTGCGCGGTGGGCAATGCTCAACAGCAAGATGTTCTACCCTGGCTGGCATTGGGGGGCCCTGGGCACACCAAGCCATGCTCCCTCTGTTGGCTGTGGCAAGCTACCAGTTCCCGTCCACAGGAGAGAGAAGGGCCCAGGTAAGGCGGAAGTCCTAGAACCCTCCTCCCAGACCTGGTCACCTCCTGAACGGCCTGGTGTC
This sequence comes from Fukomys damarensis, assembly GCF_012274545.1. Classification (NCBI taxonomy): domain Eukaryota; kingdom Metazoa; phylum Chordata; class Mammalia; order Rodentia; family Bathyergidae; genus Fukomys; species Fukomys damarensis. The sequence continues at coordinate 27,164,059 of NW_022900949.1, forward strand.
CTGGGTTAGAACTGCTTCTTCCCCGGGGGCTGAACACTGGGAGCCCCCACCCTCTTCCTGCCAGGTGGTCTGGTCACCCCTTGGTATATCAGTCCTGCTGAGTCCAACTGGACACCCAACTTTCACAATCCCCACAGCAGAAGGAGGGCAGAGTAAGCGACATGTGTCTCTCGGGCCGCAGGCCTGGGACGGGAATGCAGGTGAACTCTCGGGAGGAGGGACAAGTGGGCACCAGCCTGTACCAGAGGAAACCAGCCCTAGGAGGGCTCATCCGGTTCACAGTGAAGACCCAGGAGCGGCCACACCTGCAGCCAGGGACGAGCAGCTGGGAGATACAGGTATGAGTTCTGAGCCACCAATCCCCACACAGCTGGGACACACACGCACCTTCAGGACCCCACGGCAGCACCATGCCAACCACACACAAAGACAGACACACACCCAGCAGCAGCAGACACAAGGGCTGGGTCCTAGAGGTGGTGCAGAAACCCACTTCCAGTTGACAAATCACCCAGCGATCACCCAGACAAGCAAGAAAGGGATTTATTACAAATAATATCTGCACACTCATGTTCACTGCAATGTTATTTACAATGGACAAAAGTCAGAAGCAACCCAAGTGTCTGTCAAGGATGAACGATGTAGAAAACATGGTCCATCCATACAACGGAATCACATCAGCTTTAAAAGGGAAGGGAATTCTGGCACAAAGACCACACAAATGAATCTTGAAAGCGGTATCCTAAGCCAGTCACAGAAAGCCAAAAGCTGAACATTTCCACTTATCTGAGATCTCTACAGTAGTCAGATTGATAGAGCCAGGCATGATGGTGCACGCCTGTAATCCCAGCACTCTAGAGGCTAAGGCAGGAGGATTGCCATGAGTTTGAGGCCAGCCTGGGCTACAACATGAGTTCAAGACCAGCCTGGACTACAATGCAAGACCCTATCTCCAAAAACTTAAAAAGAAATTCATAGAAGACAGAAAGTGGAATGGTGCCTACCGGAGGTGGGATGTCAGGTGTGGAATGTTACTGTTTAATGAGGACACTTTCTGTTTGGGATGATTACAAAATTCTGAAAATAGATGATGCTGATCAGTGCACAACGCTGTAAGTTTACTTAATGACACTGAACTGTGCACTTTAAAATGGCAAATTGGCCGGGCGTGGTGGTGCACGCCTGTAATCCCAGCACTCGGGAGGCTGCGGCAGGAGGATCACTGTGAGTTCGAGACCAGCCTGGGCCACACAGTGAGTTCCAGGTCAGTCTCAACTACATAGTGAGACCCTGTCTCAAAAAACCAACAAAACAAAACAAAACAAAACAAAATGGTAAATTGTATGTATATTTTACTCAAAAAAGTAACAGCATAAGTGGACTACAGAGCCAGAAGTCAATCTTCTCGTTGCGGGGAGAGGAACGAGAAAGAACTGCATCAAAGACCTGGCAGGAAATAAAGGTGGCTCCTGAGACCTTCCCGTGATAGTAAGCTTCCAGGCACCCAGGCCAAAGGGAAATTAGCGGGTGACCCAGTGCTCCTTGTCTGATAAGAGGAAGTCATCTAGTTCACTGGGAAACATAAACTTGTTCTTGGCACAAGACCTCAGGGGTGTTTTCGCTGGAGATCAGGTTCGTGTTTAATTATCACTTCCTCCGGGCTGACAGAATGCCAGGCGCCAGTCTGCAAGGTTTCAGAGATGAGTGTTTCGTTTCACCACGCTGTCCAGGTGAGGAAACTGACGCCGGGCATGGGAAATGACCTGCCAGGATCACATGACCGGAGAAAGGCGACATGGGAATGGGAAGCCAGGTCCCTCTGCCCAAGAGGAAGGGCCGCGTCCTGCACCCCAGCGCATTCACCTGCCAGCCACTAGGACAGGGCGGACATGGAGTGAACGAGACCAGAGGGTCCCAGCCTCACTTCACACTCCACGGGGGCGGTGAGGGCCAGCGCTCAGTCCTGGTGGCAGATTCCAGGCCACAGAAAGCAGAACCTGAGGAAACCTACAGGAAGTTGTTTAGAAATCACAAAGGTGGGACCAGAAGCCCAGCCCAAGCAGTCAGATTCCTAGGGAGGAAGGAGGGGCTTCCAGGGGCAGGCGGGTTCTCTGTTTCACACAGCTAGCGGTTAGGATGTCTGTCCGCCACCATGCAGGGACTGTGCAGTACATTTTTCACTATAAAAGAGCTTTTTCCAAGAAAAGAAAGAAAAAACAATTGCAGTAATTTAGAAAAAGGTAACAAAAGCCAGAGAGGGCAGGGTACTGGCAGAGACAGAAGGGAAAAAGGAGAAGGGATGTGAAGGTCACAAGTTATCAAAAGCCAAGTGATGGTGGAGCTTGGCTTCCGTCTTGAAAGCCTCATTTCCTTCACTCCCCGTGGCGGAAAGTCTTAATAACTGCAACAGCATCAGGCCAGCCACGAAGGGAAGAGCTGCGGGTCGCGCTTTGGGAGCTCCCTGTGGTGGTTCAGAGAGCATGGGCAGGCAGCCGGCCAGGGAGGCTGGCCAGCCCCAGGGCACAGGGGGCCTGAGATCCAGGAGGAGAGAGAGGTGCCCAGGGTCACCACAACTGGAGTACTAGCTACTCTGGAGGCTGAGGCAGGAGGATTGCTTGAGCCTGAAGTCTGGGCCAGTGGTGGCGACTCAGCACAGCCCCACACAGGACTTGGGGTGCTGGGAGTCTGGGTGAGCTCATGAGAATGCTGGGAAAAATAATCCTCCAAGCCAGGTTGCCCACCCCTCCCTTCACACTGCTCCCTAAGAAAGGAAAAAGCAAAGGAGTGCAAAGTCCCTTGTGTGGTGGGAGATCACTATGCTCATTACCAGCACAAGCAGGTGAAAAAATGAGAGATTAATGTCCATGACTCTCAATCAGCCTCGAGAAAGAAAATGTTGCTTTTGGCACCAGAGGGGCCTGATGTTTTCCTTCCCCACATCCCCACTCTGTGGAGAGGAAACGTCCCAGGGCGGAGGCCCAGCAACAGCCCTGCCCTGCCCCGCAAGGCGGCCAAGGCTGAGCTCAGGCTCCCACCTGGCGCTCCACCCCCCTCCCTCCCACCCTCCCTCCAC
>NW_022900949.1:27167172-27181973 GCF_012274545.1 Fukomys damarensis
CGACAGCCAGTGACACCGGAGGCACCCTCCCTCCCGCAGTCGGCCGGCCGTTCGCCCTTGCTCAAGACCCTGCATTGTCCCCCATCGGCTCTGGCCCCATGGGAACCTGGGAACAGCTGCAGACGATCCACCCGCCTCCACCAAAACCCCAAAACAACAAACAACTCGAGTGGACCCCGGTGGTTTCTAACCATCTGGCACACGTTCACTGTCTTTCCAAGAACAGCCTTAGATTTCAGCCTGAGGTTCACGACACCCCACTGCCTCGCCAACCAGGGCTTCCCACAACCCTCCCAATGATGCCAGCCCAGCAGGGACACCACGCCAAGAGGCCCAACTCAGACAACTCAGAGCCAAAGAGCCTCTCTCTGTGCCACTGTCCTGCATATAAGATGATGATTGAACATCAGAAGCCATTCTGATCTCGGAGGAAACCGTCTGGAGCTGGGCCTGCTCAGTCAATCGATCAATCACTGGAGTAAAGTCAAGAGATGGAAGGCAGAGAAACACACAGTAATAGTTACTGGGCACCTGGATTCAGCCGCACCTGAAGCTGCCTGAAAAGATGAACTTGGCAATAACAGGAACCCATTTTGCTTCTGCTAACTTGGGCCAGGTATTCTACCACTCGCAACCAAGACATAGCTAAAACTGTTGGACTAGGGGCTTCATAGATGCCCTGCCAGTCCCTCTTGGGAATCCTTGGCTAACAGTGTGACTCAAAGGTAAAGTAAAAACTTCCAGGGGTAGCCTTCAAAGCCTTTCCCCATCTACCATGGCACACGTGCCACAGCCAGCTATTTATTATGGTTGAAAGCTCTAAAAGGTTTGCCATCACCGAGTCTAGTCCCTAACCCATCTTCCTTTGCTGCCCTCCAAACTCCCAATTTCTGCAAAACACGAAGAATCTTCCCAGTTCCCAGCTCTTCATCTCTGCTCATATCATTACCCAAACCAGGACACCCTTTCTCCTAAAACTGCACACCCAGATCCACCTGCTGCTTTCAGGTCAAACTCCAAGGGTGGGCGAATGGAGGGACTGGTGGACAGGTGGGTAAGAGGATGGGTGCATGGAGGGATGGATGAGCAGGTGGGCAGGTGGGTGCCTGGACAGATGGGAGGATGGGTGGAGGGGTGGAGGGGTGAACGGGTAAGCAGACAGCGGGACGGGTATATAAGGTGATGAGTGGATCGGCCGGTGATGGGTAACTGGACGGGACCGTCAGGTGGAGGACAGTGGGTGACAATGGACGGACATGTGAACTGGCACAGGGGGACTGAGAAACACATGGATGAGTGAACAGGAGCGGACAGATCACGGACAAATGGGGGAAGGGCTGGGAGTAAATGGGGGACAGATGGACAGGCAGGTAGACAGGCGGGTGCCGGGTAGACGAGTGGCTGAGAAGAGGGAGGCTAATCGGACCCACGCACGGGAAGGTGCGCTGACGGTGGGAACACCGCACAAGGATGGACGAGGACCAGCAGGTCCCAGGTGAGTAGCCAAGAGGAAGCAAGGACAAGTAGGCCAGGGATGGGGGGCAGAGCCAGGCAAACTCTCAAGCCAGAGCACCTCCCAGTCTCCGGAAAAGTCCCAAGGCAGGGTCCAGGGCTCCCTCACAGGCTGGTGTCACAGACACGTCCTCTGCAGAGAACAGCATAGGAAGCACAGGCCCTGGAGCCTGACAGGCCCATGTTCAAATCCCAGCAGAGCCACTTCCTGGCTGGGTGGCCACAGGACGGGGACTGTCACACCCTCAGCCTGGCTTTCCACAGAGGTGGAAGGAGAACAGTCACACCACTCACCTGTCAAGGCTGTGAGCATGAGAAAAGCCGACCCGCAGAGGCCAGCACAAGACCAGCCCGACAGAGCCCACAGCAGTTTCCATCCTATTAAAAAAATTATTAGAAGACATTGTTCCAGGCATAGAGAAAGGAAGGTGCCTCCCTCTCTCCTTAAAAAGACGAGGAAAATGCTGACACCGTAAGTATGGATAGTATGAGTAAAGAATCCAGCTGCCAAATCCTAACTGAACTATTAAATCGTACAATCCAGAAGCATATTAAAGACTTAATAATAATAGTAATAATAAAATAATAATAATAAAGATAATAGTGCTCTAGTAGGGTTTATTCACTGTTATTCAGTAATAAGAGTCTAAAAGAAGAATTCTACATAACCATCTTACTAGATGCTGGAAAAATGTGTGCGATAAAATTCAACATCTTGGAATTAAAAGCCTCTGAGAAGGACACACCCATCTCCCCTGCTACAGCAGTGGTCCTCAACCTTTTTTGGCAGCAGGGACTGGTTTTTGTGGCAACAATTTTTCTACAGACCGAGGGAGGATGGTTTCAGGATGATTCAAGCACATTACATTTATCATGCACCTCATTTCTATTACTATTACATGGTAATATAGAATGGCATGATTATGCAGCTCACCATAATGCAGAAGAAGCAGGAGCCCTGAGCTTGCTTTCCCATCCGTCCCGAGCCTGGGACGGGACAGGAGACGATGACACCCCAAGCGTGCTGCTGATGGCCGGTCTACCCCGCGATCCCGTTTTGGCTGCCATCACCACAGCAAAGCTTGCTTCACCGAGGTGGGAGTCAGGACGGAAGCAGACTGTCGCGGCTTCTGTGCAATCTCACAACACCGCACCTGGACTTTAACTCAGAACATATGCAGATGTGCAGTCGTCTCAGACATACTTTTAAGGCCACAGTCATTGTGAGCTCATGCAGTTGATTCTCTTCTACCACGGACAAAGCTGATTCAACTGTCTTATTCACAAACGGGTCACAGAGCCACTCCTTCCCAGTTCAGAGGTCTTTTGCGGTTGGGAAGTAACGCTCAGACTCCTCTAAAAGCTGAGACTCAGGTTCTCTCAAAGTCTCTGCTAATGTTCGAGACGTATCACAGATCCCAGTGTTTACCCATCAGCCCCGTAATTCCAGTCTGTCTTTGAATGCAGCCACTTTACCTGCCAACCTCAACACAGTTGTCATTCTCATCTGAAGTGACAAAGTGAGTTCATCGAGCCAATCGAATACATGGCATGACCCGTTCTGTGTCACTAAATGGGCTGCCAGTCGTGACTGTTTTTCTAAAAGAAGCCTCTGGAGTGGCTCTTGTAACCCAAAAGACTCTACCTTTAGAAAGCCATGTCACTTCTCTGTGAAAGTGTGTACTGAGCATCCATCTCCTCACAGAGCTGTGTGAACAGATGTGAGTTAAGGGTGTGTACTTCGACGTGGCTGATGATCACATCATGGGGAGGAGCACTGCTAACTCCAGGCAGCACTTTTTGGCGAGCCAGCATTTTTCCATGGGTGATGCAGCATACAGAGCCACATACTCTTTGACCTGGTAGCGAAACCAGAAAGCCGCCCAGTCATGGCAGTCAGTCTGCAGATCATATACCCACATCGACCAATTCAGCCTTCCTGATACGTAACCGTTTAAAGACTTGAATAGTTCTGCAGCTGTGGTGTTGGTTGGCAACAAGGTACACATAACATATCCTCCTCACATCCTCCTGAAAAATGCATCACACACAAAAACAAACATTGTTGCCTTGTTGTCCATAATGGCCTTGGACTGCATACAACAGGTGACTCATTCATCCTAACTGCTGTGCCTCAGTGTCCTCTGCTGTTCCGTCAGTTCATCCAAGGATAGTGCTGGCCAAAAGAGGTACAGGTGCCACCTTTTTAAACGCAGGCCCAACTTCACCAACAGTATTACGGCTTCGTAGCTTTGGCCGTGCGCTGTCCAGTGACAATGATGCTCTCGGTGTTTGCTGAAGCGCTGGCCTTGAGTAACTGCTTCTGTACTTTGTATTCATGTTTTGTTTTTCTTTTGAAAAATTCCAAGGCTCATCCTTTAATGCAGGGTCCTGGGTCTCCAAGGGGTGAGCAGTTTTGGAGGTTTCATGTCTTCACGGAGACCCAGTCACCAGCCACATATTATACAAAGTGAGCTCAGAGACTGTGAATCACCTGTTGCAATGAACCTGTAATTTAAGTAGGACTCTTGGTATTTTCTTTTAAATGCAGCTTTCGTTGTTGGCAGCCTTAGAGTCTTCAGCTGTCTTATCATTGGGTCTTTGCTCCTTTCCGGAGCAGTTCTCCAACAATTTTTTTTAACTCATTTTGGCTCAGGTTAGCTGTGGGTTCACCAAAACTGTGACTGAGATGAGCAAACAGTGTGGAAGACACAGGCAGGCCACATGCAGACCAAAGTCAAGTATCTGATTCTGACTTAAAGTCTTCCACCAGATGCAGCTGTACACCTGAAGAACGTAACTTCATCGTTACGTATCATCGTTACACATCATTCGTTATAAATCCTGCCACCAGATGCAGCTTAATCGTCACTCACCACTCCCTGACAAGGTTCTGGTCAGAGTCTGTAAGAGACTGATTTACCATGGTCTCTGTGCAGTCAACCCTCCCTGCCAGCGTCATTCTGTATATGCAGCTATTCTGCACTGCTAGCATCACTGCCTCAGCCCCCCTCAGATCATGGGCATTAGGTTCTCAAAAGGGGCTCACAGCCTAGATCTTCCACATCCACAGTTCACAGCAGGGTTCATGCTCCTATGAGAATCTAATGTCACCACTGATCTCACGGAAGAGGAATTCATCACTGGGTGATGGGAGGAGCTGGAAATACAGACGAAGCTTCACCCATTGGATGGCTGCTCACTTCCTGCTGTGTGGCCTGGTTCCTAACAGGCCATGAAGTACCTTTGGGATGGGGCGGGAGGCTTCAAAGCCTCTTGGGAGGAGCAGGAGGGCAGGATCCTAGGAGTGTGGCAGGCTGGGGACCTTGTAGCTGGCCTCCTCCTGAGCGTCTCACAGGACGAGGCTGTTCAGTGGTCCCTTCTCACCCCTGCTCCACCCCAGGCAGAGTGCAGGGTCAGCACAGAGCCACCAGCTCAGAGCCCGAGCAGGACAGGCCTGCTCCAGGGAAGGGACCCTGAGAGGGGTGAAGATCAGGTCTCAGCCCAGACAACCCTTTTGTTTTTTCTTTTCCTTTTAAAACAAGAAGCTTGTTTTGCGGCAAGCCTGAAGATCCAGCCTCTTTTCCACGATGGATGTGCACATGTGACCGAGCACGTGTGTGTGTGTGCAGACACACTCATGTGCTGGGCTCCCCTTACCCGGTGGTTCCCACCTCTTCTCTGTCAGATTGGGACAGCTGCTGGGTGGGTGACTCTCCCAGCGTCCTAACCATTTCCTCCCTCCTTGGCCCCTGCTCCCCTCTGTCCAGATCACACACCCCGAAGTCATCAATGGCCCAGCTCCATTCCTCCATCCAACTTCAGGGCAGCCGGCCCTGCCAATGTCACCGCCCCGGGCCCAGCACACATTGCCAATGGCCCATTTCACCGAGGACCCACCGTCCCCTCTAACCAGATGGATGCTCATCGGCTGCCGTGGTTGGAGGCTCCGCCCCCACTCAGGAGCCAGCACCTTGCACCGACATGTCTCTCTCCCCAACTGGACTGTGATTCTCTGAAACAGAGATCCTGTCCTCTCACGTAGGCCTGAACCCCAGGGTACGGCCCATGGCAGACAGTCAAAATCCTTTGGTTGGCTGGCTGGGTGGGTGGAGGGATGGATAGTGAGTAGGTGGCTGGGTGGGTGGAGCGTGGGTGGCTGGGTAACTGCATGGCTGGGCAAATAGGTGGATGGGCAGCCTGGTGGGTGGGTGGATGGACGGACAGACAGATCAATGAATTGTCGGGTGAATGGAGGGGGAGTGAATGGGTAGATGGCTGGGTACATGGGTAGATGACCGATGAGTGGATGAGTGGAATGGCTGGACTGATGGGTGGATGGGTGGACAGCGGATGGGTAGGTGGGTGGGAGGGCAGGTAGCTAGAAGGGTGAGTGTGTACATGGATGAGTGGCTGAGGGAGAAAGGGTGCACTCATTTCTCTGTACGGCCTCAGCATAGATTGGAACAGAGCATGAAATACGTTATGAATGTGAGTGTCACCGCACGGGTCCCAGAGGGCTCTCTGGAGTTGGAGGAAAGCTTGCTGGAGGTCACCTGGCAAGTCACCTGCTGCACAGGCAGCCCATACCGTAACGACCAAGGTGCATGCACAGCCTTTATACAGAGCCCTCTCACTCAGCCTCGTAGACCCCGGCTGTGGGGCAGGGACACGAGACAAGCAAAAAGGAGCTGAAACAGAGAGGCTCACAAACAAGGACAGACATCCACCAGGGAGGGGGCAAGACGCAGGACAGAGACAGAAGCAGAGATGGAGAGCCCGGCAGTGCGACAGACAGAGGGACGGAGACAGGCAGGTCAGCCGCCTGCACAGACCGACTCGTTCAGCTGCCGCAGCATCTGGAAGGCGGCGCCGGCCGGGGAGGGGTAGCCGGGCTCTCTGAGACTCCCCGGGGCCTTCACTGTGCCAGTGCCCTAATTTACTTGCACGGGCCTGAAATTCAGGAATTTCTCAGGGCTGCCAGTGAGGCGGCCGGTGTGCAGAAAGCAGCAGGGTCTAGCCCGGGCTGTGGTCCAGCCCTCAGAGGCCCCCAAGGCACTCAGCTGCCCCTGCCGAAGCAAAGGGGCACCGGTGAGCAGGACCGAAAGCGAACCCCGCTCTCCCCCTCAGCTGCCAAGCAATGCGCAGCCTGGGATGCCCTGAGTAACAACACTTTCGTCTTCAAGATGGGGCCGTCGCTGCAGGCTTCCAGCCACTGGGAGACATCGAAGATGGCACAAAGTCCCTGCTACCTCGCCCAGCCACAGTGAACTTTCCATCATGGTCAGCGAGGAAAAGAAATGAGAGGCGTTAGCTACTTTAACTCTCAGCTCCTGCCCACTCACAGCTCCTTTGCAAAGGCTGTTCCCTCGCCAGGCACACCTTTCCCTTAGCAAACTCCTATTCATCCCTAAAGATTCAGTTCAACATCTTCTCTGGGAAGCCTTTCCTCAGAGTTCAATGCTATTTCTCTGAGACTTTCTCACCCTGAACCTTCAGGATTGACAGATGAGAAGGATGAAGGAAGAGACTTGGACCAAACCAATCAATTGGGAACCCTGAGCCCCAGCCCTTCTCTCTGGCTCTATTTTAACAGGAGCTACTCACACCGGAACTTCCTCACCTTCCCTTGGAAAGCACCACCACGAGAGACAGGGTGAGGAAAAGAAACACGCTGGCTGTTTGTAAGGGCAGGACAAACATACTTAGGGAGCCCCACACCCCTTCCCTCCCAGAAGCCCTGAGATTTCCTCCAGGGAGCCCCCCTCTCCCACTCCCAGACCACATGGACCTCCGCATGGCCACCAAGAGATCACTTTCCCCCAACTACAGGGACCGGTCAGGGACCGTCACACGACCCAGGCCACGGGTCCATGCTGACACTGCTGGAAAAGGGCAGACCCTTGCTTCTCGAGGGTATGCGCCTGGAGCCGCTGGGGCCACCTGACAACTGAGTGGCAGAATCTTGTCTGAGAATACAGGGAGAGAAGCAGAGAGAGAGATGGAGACACAATCCTGATGGTATCTTTTGAGCTCTGGATACAGCCCTGCCTGAAACTACCACTTACAGTTTTTAGCTCCATGATTTTTTTTTTTTTTGCTTAAATTGTACTTTCTATCCCCTCCAATCAAAATAATCCTAACTCTTGTGACAATAACGACAGAATAACAACCTCTTGCACCATCGCTGACTCAATTCTATGATGTCTGAATTTCGGGAGTTACTAAACTTTGTCCCTGCACTCTCTGGAACGGCTCAGCATGCAGCCCTGGGGCCAGGGTAATATCATAATCACATGACCCTAGTCAGCTACTGCTGATTGGCCAAGGGTGGACATTTCTCCCAAGCTGGGCCAATCAGAGCTCTCCCCTCAGCTGTTGGCTTGGAACTATAAGAAAGCACAGATCATCTGTGGAGGCGGGAATGGTGGGTAGGTTCTGGTGCTCCAAGATGAGAGCAGAGCCCATAGTGACAGGCAGGCCACCCCAAAGCCAGCAGTTTCCTGATCTGCAGAATGGGCCTGGGCACAGTGCTCAGCTGGGCCTCTGCCTGTGGCTGTGTACCTGTGAGCTCCTTGGGACCTCCAGGTCTGGAGCTGAGGAGGGGTCACCCAGGCATCCCAAGGGGGTAGACACATCCAGGATTTCATTAAACCAACCTGCTACAGAGTCAGTGTTTGTGCCCCCTCCAATTCACCTGCTGAAGGCTGAATCTCTAACCCCAGTGCATGATGTCAGAAGGCAGATCCTTTGAGCAGTCAGCAGGCGCCAATGGACCCCCACAACAAGTGGAAGAGAGATCAGAGGTCCCCTGTCCACCACTTGTCACCCTGGCGGGAAGGCACACTCCTGGAGCCGAATCTGCCCCAAGCTGGCCTGGGACTCCCAGCCTCAGAAACACGAGAAATTAATGTCTGCTATCCTAGCCACCCAATGTGCCGTATTTTGTTAGAGCCACCCAAGCTGACCAAGGCAGAGCCTCGGGTCACATGAAATTCTCACATGACAGTGTCAGGTCAGGCACTCGATTCCAACAAACCGCAGGAATGGGCTCAGTGGTCCTTACTGTGGGTGCTAATGGAATCACCCCCAAGACGCGATATCAGTGACCTCCATTCACCTTGGCACCAGACTTCACAGTTCACAAGGCCCTCTCCTGTCAGCTCCATGACCATCCTGCCCCAGCCCCGAGCCCCAGCTGGTCCCTGGCAGAGACCCCAGGCCCTACGACCTTGACCCCCAGGGCTCTGCCAGGCAGTGCAAAAGGATGGAGGGAGGGGTGGAGAAGACAGCTCCAGGGCCTGCATGAGAATAGGGACCAGACCACAACTGGGGACAGGGACTTGTTCTTAGAGACTCTGCCTGCCAGAGCCCAACTGAGCATGCAGCACACAGGGGATCCCTGGGAGACCTGAGGTGCTGACAACCAGCCACGGGGCCTTCCCCGCCACCCAGACATGGCCATGCCCAGCGACGTCCAGCTTCAGGGACAGGCTCTGAGGAACCCTGCCCCTTGGTGAGGAATGACCCCCTTCCACCCTCTTTTGACACACCAGGGCCCTGGAAAATGACTCTCAACAGCTTAACACAGGCCACCCCTTATAACAGGGTGTGCGAGCTGCTTTGTCGGTGAGGAGACTACAAATTTCAGGTGAGTGGTCCAGACCTCTAGCCAGAGCTGTGATCAAGGGTTTCCTTTCAAAATAAGTGCGAGCAAAACAGGGGTGGAAGCTTTCTAAGTAATACCAGGTATCGCAGAAGGCAGAGAAGGCAGGAGGCCAGGTGACTGGCGTCGTGCTATCGGAAAGGGAAGCGACACCACCTCTGCCAGCCCCCTAGGCAGATAGCAGCGGCCGGGGGCCACCACCCGCAGCAGGTCAGACACGGCAGTGAAATTAATTCTCTTCCCAAGATGTGCAGGAGAGCAGATAGGGGACACATTCCCTGCAAGGGGGGACCAGGAACCCTGTCTAAGAAAGGGCATCAGAGAAGGAACTCCTCAGTGACAGAGAGAGAGAGAGAGAGAGAGAGAGAGGTAGACCTGCGCAGGTGTGGGGGGTTACGCCTTTGTGCGGTAAGGATCTATCAAGACCCCCATCTCCTGGACCACTGGAAAGCTCACTAGGAACCAAGCACAGGGGAGAAAACCACACCCTGGTGCGGCCCAACACAGACAGTGGCGTCTCAGTGACCAGCAGGGTACAAGGCATCACGGTCCGGCTCACACACACTCAGCCCAGTCTCCCTGCCAGGGTGTGCGTGAGGTTTCCTGTTTGTCCCCTGTCCCCACCAACCCTCCAGGAAGGGCGCTGCACCCAGGCCCATTCTGCAGATCAGGAAGCTGAGGCTGGGAGGGGAAACCCCCATGATCCTGGGTACTGGGCTGAGGGCCAAGCAGGTGCCCGCATCCTCCTCACACTTCCCATACACCCAAACTCCGAGGCCACAGGTCAGGCCATGCCTGGGCACTGAACACCAGAGGCAGCAGGCTGTACCCTGTTCGGAGAGGAACACACGGAGGCCAGGGTAAGGTGGCCCAGGCCCAGCACTTGGTACTCAATGCCCGTTCTGCCTCTCTCCACCCGGCCCGGGGCTCCCACCATCCCCCTGGCCCCAGCCCAGGGCTGGGGTGGCACCACTTCCTCACCAGCACTGAGACCCGGGCAGGATGCTCGGGCCAAGGACAATACAAGCCCTCTTGGCAGGGCGGGCTCCCCACCCCGGAGGAAGGAAATAACCCCCAGACCAGCACTCGCTTCACAACAATCACCACATCGGAGCAGAGACAGGCATTCCTGTAACATTTCCAGATTACAGTCGCCGTGAGGACAATGGTGCCGAGTGACTCATTCCCTGACCCTCTCGGGCCCTGCGGGAGGACGTGCCGAAGGAGGGGAACATTGGCATGGGACAGCCGCAGCGCCCTGTACTCAAGGATTGGAAGTTGGACAGAGCTGGCGCCCAGCCCAGTTCCTGTTCCTTGCTTGCAGTGGAACTAGGGGTAGGCAGGCCTGCTCTGTGCCTCAGTTTCCCTGCCCGGTCACTCTCAGACGCCTCCTGCTTGCTGCCCCGCCCCCGAGTTCCACCCTACTCCTGCTCCTCCAACCTCAAAGGTCTGGCCGGGGCCCTCTCCTGCTCAGAGCGCTCTACAGCTGCCCATGGCTGTCCTCGGACCCAAACTGGAGATCTGCGCCAGGATTTCCCTCAGTGTCGCCATGCCTGCCTGGCAAGCGAAAGACCCTGAGTTAGATCCCCAGTACCAAAAAAGCTGGGGGTCTGCCATTTTGGGGCTGTCCATTTTCAGGGTCCTGCCCATCTCTCCTACAACCCCTCCAAGGGAAGCCAGGCTTCGCCTGGCCCTCGGTCTCTCCCTGGACACTTTCTCCGAGAAGCCCTCCCGGCCACACCCAGCTCCGGCAACCTCAGGTGCTGCACAGCACAGCACAGCACAGCATGCAACACCCCGGGCCGTTCCAGCACACGGACGAGCCCAGGACAAGCCCACGTGCACACTGCAGTGTGCAGGAGAAAGATCGAGGCCTGGGCTCCTTCCAGCCCAGGAACCCCGAGGAGCTGCTAGCCCACAAGGCCTGGCCCAGCAAGCACCTCCCTGGCTGCTCCACAGAATGCCAGGGATGTTTCCCACCCTCTCCAGGGGGGTCCACAAAGCCACCACCCCTGCAACCCCACCTCGAAGAGGCCACTCAGCAACTGCACGACTCCAGCTGGCTCCTCGGGCTGGGACCCCTGTGCCGCTCCAGCCTACTCCCCACTTCCCAGGAGCAGGGGGACCTGTAAGACCTTGGTCAGACCTCGCCCCTCCCTGACCCAACCCCCCAGTGGCTCTGCATCACACCGGGTGCTCCCAGTCCGCTTCTGCAACTGTTGGGGGTCCTGTCCCCCAGATGCCCACAGTCACTTGTCTCAGCCATGGCCTCTGCCTACGTCTCCTCCCCCAGGAATGCCCAGGGCTGGGTCCCCACCTCCCAGTCCCCATCCTGGGCGGAATGAAGGGAGAAACTGAGGCCGCAGCTCCCACCTGGACATCAGTGGGGTGGTGCCCGCCACGGAAGAGCTCGCGGTCGCACGTGGTCACACCCCAGAACCAAGCACACCGGGGAAGGTGAGGGAAATGAGGAGAGAAAGGGCCGGGCTGTTTCTTTTATCTATTGGCCAAACTTTGCAAAAAGGGACTCTGGTACTGTACAATTGTGATCTCCTTGGAAACCAAAAAGTCTGACAAAGGATACGGGGAGTCTCACCACCCCTCCCCAGGCGACCGCAGGAAGCACTGAAACTAGTCCTCCGTGCGTCCTTTTGGGCTCGCAGACACCTAAGGGCAAACGTGAATTTATACTCTGATTTTACAAAAGAGGTAACATGCTTTACACACTGGCCAACTCCTGGTTCTCTCCTAATAGATCTTAAAGATCTTTCCACAGAGAGGCTCCCTGGATCTTTTTTGTAGCTGTGTAACAGTCCACAGTAAGGACATATGGCATCTATTAGCTACTCTGGACCTCTCCGTGTCAGTGGGCCACCCCCCCACCTGCCTGTAGGTTCTTGGGGGAGAGGAGCGGCCCCCAGCACCAGGCCTGGCTCTGAGGAGTGGTTAGCAGGCAGCTTGGCATTTCTGCCAAAGTCCTCTCCACTGAGGCACAAAGTCTAGAGCTTGCAGCCAGCCAGGGCGTCTTTAAGTGGAAACCACATCTCCTGACTCCCTAACTCAAAACTTCAGTAGCTTTCAAGCTCCCAGACAGCGGCCCCCATGAGCCCCCAAGACTGAGCCTCGCCCTGATGAAGAAGTAACTCACTCCTGTGTCCAGCTGGGAGAGTGCTGGGAAAGGTCCTCGGAGTTTGAGGAGACAGAGGGTGGGTTCCCAATCCCACCCCCAACTTGCCAACGCAGGCCCAGGGCATACAGCAGTGGCCCACCCCAGGCACGTGCCCCCTGCACCCCATCACACTGCCAAGCCAGGCCCAAATTAGCTCTGGTCCCGTCCACCGAGGCCCAGACCGGTCTGCATTTGTTCAGGCACACACATCTGGGCCCACACCACACAGCAGTCCGAGAGCGGAGGGTCTGAAAATGACACAGGGCCATCCCACTCAATGCCACCCAGCAAGTAGCCGCCTGGGGCAACCCAAGGCGGGAGGTGGAAGCCAGCTGAGTCCCTCTCTGTGTGGCATCTCATTTGCCACCACCAGCCAGGGGCTTGGAGAAAAAAACGCTCCTACCCACAGCCTCTGAATGCAAGGCAGATGCCACATCTGGTGTCAGAGAGGACCCACCTCAGGGTTCCTGAGGCCACAGGGACTCCCTGAGACTCAGGGGCCTCCACCTGGTGGCCACAGGGTCATAGTGAACGTGACTGCTATAGTCACGCAGGAATCCTGTTTTCTGGCTGGTTAAAAGGATCCTTCACAGCCGCTACTCAGCAGACTTCCCCCTTAGGCCCTGAATGTGCTCCATCCTGACTCTACTGGAGCAGTTTCAATGACCATAGTCACGCCGCAAGCATTTATCAAGCATGTACTGTGTGCTGTTTGCGGACCAGGCGCTGGAGTCCCTGTGGAGTTCCCAAGCAGAGATGCTCTGTAGACCAGGGCCCTGGACACCTCTCACTGCTCCTGTCTCCAAGGCCCTGGCTGGGCAGAGCAGTCACAGGAGTCTCACTTCTATGGGAGCCACAGCCACGCCGAGGCCAGGTAGGAGGTGAGAACCACAAGAGGCCACTCCTGCCCCACCCCGGGGAGGTGGGCAAGTGGCACCAGCCAAAGGGTGTCACAGAAGCACGTGGACCCCACACCGCCAGAGCTTGTGATTTTTCAGGAGAAGACGGAAATCCGGACATTTACGTGAATCCAGCCAATTTGCAAATGCTGGCAGCTAATTAAAATTTTTCTAAAAAATAATAATAACACGGTGAGAGCCAAACAAAACAGGCAGGGCCAGCCACAGCCACGGCTGGCAGGTCTGAGGCTCCAGAGTAGGAGGCTTTGACTGCATCTGCTGCCCACCTTGCCCATCCTGCCCGTCCCACAGCTCGGGATGGGAGCTGGGTGCGGGAAGCCTTGGAAGCACCCAAGGGCAACAGCTCCCATGCCGTCCAGCCCCTCCTCCTGGGGACACCTTCACCCCCACTTGGCAAACGGGAATCAAAGGCCCAGAGCCCCAGTCGCTCAGTGGCCAGCAGTGTCGTCTTCCATGGCCGGCCCACCCAGGAGACCCTCCCTGGCTGCCACTCAAACCATCAGGCTGCCTCCAGGAGGGCCCCAGTCAGCCCCTTCCTTCTCAGGGGGCTCTGGAGGAGCAAGGACCCCGACTGCACACTTTCTTCTTTTCTCCGGCCTGCCCTGGTAACACTTGCTGGCTCAGACCCACCAAGGGGGCATCACAGAGCTGAGCTGGGAGAGACCAGCACAGCAGGGAAGGAGGAGGGGAGACCCCAGTAACTTAATGAGACTGCAGCCTGCGGGGAGCCATGCCCACCCCTGCAACCAGTGCTCCCCAGGGTCCCCCAGGCCCCAAGAGAGGGGAGCCCCAGCCAAATCCAATGCCCACCAGCCACCTCTTGCCTCCCTCAAGGCTGGGGCTTCCCACCCCACCAGGATGGCCAGGAGGATCCCAGGGGCCAAAGCCCACTGAGTGTGGTGCATGTGTGTGTGTGTGTGTGTGACCGTGTGCAAGGTGCTGGGCTGTGAGGCACCCTGAGGGCGGGGCTGTTTGTGTCTCTGCATATGTAAGACACACACGAGTGTAAGGGAGACACATGTGGCACGTGTGATGGAGATCTGTGTGTGACAGGCACCCACGTGGGGCCGACTCGTGCGCATGTTAGGCGGGCGTGTTCCATCAAGACACAGCCGTTTTCACGGAGGGCCATTTATGTCTGAGGGATGCTGGTGTAGGAGACACGTGTGTAAGAAGCACGTGTGAGCAGAGGGGCCCTGAGTGGGAAAGATCCTGGGGGAGCCTGAGGCGTCGGTGCACACAGTACAGAAACCTGCGAGGCGGCGAGTGTGAAAGGGGGTCACAGCTGGGAGGTGCCACACCCACAGGTCCAAGTCCTCCTGCTCTGGAGGCGGTGACCCAGGGGACCAAGGGGAGGGTGACCCTCTGGGGGCAGAGGGACCCTGCTGCAGCACAGGGCTGGGGTGTGACCGGCGGGACCGGGCCCAGCGGCAGGAGAGGAAGAGACAGCCTAGTGGAGGAGAGGAAGAGACAGCCTAGTGGGTGGCGACCCACCCGCGGCAGCCTCCATGCGGCGGGGATCCGAACCGCGAGA
>NW_022900949.1:27182303-27208401 GCF_012274545.1 Fukomys damarensis
ACTCCACTTCCCCGCCTCCGGGGCAGGTCTGCCTCTCGCTGGGGCTGGGCGTGCTCCTGCTGAAGGTGCCCGCAGCTACCTGGACCGCGCAGCCATCCCAGACTCCTCCTGCACCACTTTCCGGCCTGACTAAACTTTTAAGCCCTAGATCTGCCACTGCGACCCAGCCACCTCAGCCATTGGCTTGGACACGCTGAACTGTGAGAGGCCCGACCCAGCCTCCCCCGCGCCGCAGTGTTGTCTCTGGTGTTAACACAAGTCACTGACACAGCCCCCCACTGAGGCAGCTGGGGCACCCCAGTTTGTCTGGGCAACCCGTGATCCATCAGCGCACTGGAGCCTGCACTGGGAAGAGGCCCCACAGGAGGCAGGCAGCTGGGGTCGGGGACAGCTTCCTAGGGCCTTCTCCTGGTCAGGCTCAAAACCCCCACCGGAAGATCCGGGTCCTGCTGGTCCAGGACCCACACTCCCGCTGGAGCAGCCCAGAGGGAAAGGGGCTGGGCCCAGAGCCCAGACTGCAGGCCAGGTCCCTCCCCCCAGCACCTCCCGGATGGGGATGCGGCCCAGAGGCCCAAGCTCCGGAATGCCGTCCATCCACCTGTCCAGGAGCGTCTCCAGACTCAGTCTCTGGCTGTGTCTCTCTTTTATTGTAGTGAAATTTACACAGATAAAGTTCACGCTCCTAACCACCTGGAAGTCTGCACGTGGGATTAGAACTTTCAGAGCTACTCTGGTCCCCTCCCTGCCATACCTCACATCTCAGGAGCAGCGATGACCCGGGAGAGTGGCCATCTCCAGCCCAGCACATCAGAGAGGCAGCCAAGAGTCACGGCACGGAGAGGGCCACTTGCCCAGGGCCACCCAGGGAAGAGGTACGGCCAGGCAGGCCCAGGGGGGTTCACAGGGGAGCCAGGAGGGGATGAAAGGGACAAAGCCTGCGCTGAGAACCGGCTAGCTGCCTCTGCCTGCAGTCAGAACCAGAGCAGCGCCAGTCACACTCCAATGTCCCCACCCCAGAGACGGAGCAACTGACACCACCACCCTGCTGCTCTGCTGTGTCCTCCTCAAAGTTCTCCCCAGTGACATGTGTGTGTGTGTGTGTGTGTGTGTGTTATGCTAACACACACCAGGGATTTTGCCCCGAGCTACATCCCCAGATCTTTTTTTATTTTGAGGCTGGGCTGGGATATGACTGTCCCGCCTCAGCCTCCCAAAGTGATGGGACTATAGGTGTGCACTGCCATACCCTGCTCAGGCTGAGGTTTTAAAGTTCATTCCTAACTACGACTATAACGTGGTAGTTAAGAGCTACTGCATGCCAGCTGTGTGCCTGTGGACAGTGACTATTTCTCTGGGTCTCAATTTCCTGTTCTCTAAAATGAACTCTGACACCAATGCCTATCTCAGGGATGGGGAGGATGATTCCAGTGAAATGTGCTTGGTAAATAAGGCTGACAGAGGAAATGACAGATGGCACCCTTCCTTCTGTCCTGCAGGGAGGTGGCCTGGGCGGTAGAAAGTGCCAGGTAAACACCCAGGCCACCTACCCTGTCCTGCCATAGGTCCCAGACCCGGGGCTAAGAGGCTCACACCGCAGCCTGAGAAGCCACAGCCTGGCTGGCTTCACACCACCAGACAGAGTGCAGACACCTCTCCCAGCTTCCGAGACTTCAGCCAGAGGCGTGATCAAGGCGGTCATGCCCTGGGAGCCCGGCCAGGCTGTTATCGTAGACAGCACGCATCACGCACCAGGAATCCGTAGCCTGGGCCTGGCTGACACACAGTTGGATGAAGTTCTGGGCTGATAAGGCCAAGGGGGACGGTCAGAGCGGGACCAGAGTTGCTTGCATCAGTTACCATCTTACCCAAGTGCCAGGTCCTCAGGCGGTGGCTCACCTGGGCCACCTGGCCAGCCAGGTGGGGAACAGAGGGCTCGCTGCCCTCGGGGCTGTGTTCCCACTGTGCAGCCTTGGGGACATGACTGCACCTCTCTGAGCCTCTGGCCTGGCATCCGGAAATGAGAGTCACAGTAACAAGAACCTCAACCTCAACACCCAAGGTTTAGAAGCATGGGCTCTGGCTTAAAATGACCTTCAGCAGGTGGCCTTCACCTTTCTGCCTTGGTGTCCTCCGTGCCCCCTGGGGTGCAGACCGTGTGGCTCAGGGTTCCTGTCTTGGCAAGTGACCTCCCCTTCCCGAGAATCTCTGCCCTGGCAACGTCAGTCATACATATTAGGACACACTCAAGGGCCCCTGCTTTTAAACCTCAAAATGCTAAGCTGAATAGGCCTCTTTTTCTTATGAAGCACACAGCCTCGGCGACAGAAATCAGACTAAGACCGCTGTAGCTAATCATGGCTGTCCTGAGAGACACCTAGGGCAGTAGTAGAGCACATTTCTGGATGTGTCTGCGTAGGGATGAGGGTGTGGCCTCGGGAACTGTACCCCCTCTGACTCTTCCCCTGCACCCTGCTTTCTGGCCGCCACACCCTTCCACCGAGCCCTTCGGCCAGGATTTTGTGCGGCCAGGATTTTGTGCCTTGGAGCCTGTTGATGATGGACTGAACCCTCTGAAACCATGAAACAAAATAAACTTCCCCTCCTTTGAGTCAGGTATTTTGTCCCAGTGAGGGGAAGGTGACTAAGACAAGATATATGCAAAGATTTCAGGTAGCTTTCCAGGCAGGGATCGACCTCTCTCAAGGCGGCACAGTTTGGTACCCTGAGGCCCCATCAAAGACCCAGGGCAGCACTGCTGTAGTCAGAGCTTTAGAATAAGATTTATCAGCCCTCTCCAGCTTCACTCATCCACACCCCAGAAAAGACCTTACACCCCGGGAAAAGCTGTTTTACACAGGGAAGCCTCCCCACCTCCTCCCTGTGGCAGAAGCTAAGCACCGGCCCTGCTGGTCATGTAAGAGGCCCAATGACAGAAGTCTAGGGGAACAAATGCCATCTGGTTAAGGACTGTGTCCCAGTCTTCCTGGTCGTCAACTGAGACCACAAGCATCTGGGACTGTGGGACAAGAGCAGCAGGGACATGGCCGACTTCTGGCTCACGTTCATTCCCTCTTCTCCCTATCTAGAAGCACCCTTCCTGCCCGACCAGGTGGATGTTACCTGGGCCTGGAAGGGGTCCCTGGTACCGTGGAGCCACCCCACCTGGCCTGCACTCTCATCCAGAAAGTCGCTAAGCCATGGGTCTCTGTCATAGCAGCTTAACCTATGCTTGATCAGCCACCAGCTCTCCGGCTTCAGGATCTGGCTCCAGTGCTCCACTGAGGGTCTCTGGTTTCCCACGGAAACTCCACAGAGACTTGTGCAGTCTGCATTTCAGTTTCCTGCCCGTGCACAACTTCAACTACCAGCGCTTCTACCAAACTCTGCTTTCTCTATTCTGAGTCCACATGGCTCTCCTTCCTGCCTGGACACCTGGCTCAGATGTGGCCCGCTAAAGGTTGCCAGTCCCCAGCCATTGTGGTTGGGCTGGGCCTCAGTGAGGAACTCTGCAGGTGGAGCAGACTGCACCTGCCCCCGGTGCTCCCTGGTTTGACCCTGGCTGGGAGCCCAGAGCTTGGACACAGCCTTGGAGCAGAGGCTTGGGAGCAGGAGGGAGGTGACAAGGTGACAAAACACTTGAACACTCAATCGCACCTGGGCCTGAAGTCATCCCAGCCCTTTGGAAGCTTCTGCTGAGTGAAGCTGCAGTTTCACCTTTGAGCTGGGTTGTTTTGTGTGGGGCACCAGCCGACTGGAGCTGGAGCTTCCCCTACCCAAATTCTAAGATCCGAGAGCCTTGACTACTAGAACTTGATTCATGGAGACCACAGGACCCACCAGGCCCCACTGTAGGACAGCCCAGGCCCTTCGGACAGCAGCCGCTGAGGAGCTATCTTTACAATATTCCAATTCCCTGCAAGAGTGGCTTCCCTTAAAGTAAAAGGGGCCATGATTGTTAGGAAAAACACCTCCCTCTCTGATTCCCATTACAGTGTCAAGCATGGATCCATCATCCATGTTCACATCCATCCACCCCTCATCCATCCATCAGTCCATCCACCCACCCACCCTTCCTTCCATCCCTCCATTAACTGCTGCCCTTAAATTTTCCCAAGAACTCTCTACCCATCCCACACAGCTGGTGCCTGGTTCCCACTGTGGGGCAGTAATTCCCAGTAATTCCTAGAAGCCTCCCTTCTAGGAACCGGAGGAGGGAAAAGCCATCCATTTAGATCATAAACCAAGGCCCCTGCATATAACCTGACAGGACTCAACCCGACCTGTCCTTGGGTGTGAAGAATTTTAGGCTCTTAACCACAGGAGACTGTGGTGCCCTCAACTCCTCTCAGAGCAGCCTAGGCCACCAAGCACCGCTCTCAATCCACCACTAAGTTTGAGCTGAGGCCACTGTGAGCCACGCGTAGCCAAGGACAGAGCACAGGGCCTCCTCACCCAAGGACTTCTTGACAAACCCAGGCCCGCCTGGCGCAAGTCAGACCCACGCTCAAGGCCTCCTTGTCCTTCAGGGAAGAGCACCCCAAAGGGCAAGTCCTGTGGAAGGGGCCACTTTCCAAGGCCAAAGTCCCACCACCTGCCCACCGAGCTCGCACCTCCCAGCGCACTGCTGCATGAGCCCCTCCCTGCCTTCCTGCCCCCAAATTTCCTTGCCATGGACACAAGCTTGGCAGAATTGCTCTGAGACTCTTGATTGACCCAAAGTAGCAATGACAGAAGTAGCAACTGAGTCGCTGCATTATAATTCATAAAGGTCCGACAGCCTCTCGAGTGTCCCTCCCCACCACACTGGAGATTAAACACTGTGACCCCTCTTCAAAAATGACAAAACTGAAGTTAGGAGGCAGCCTAGCCTAGGTCCTGCCCTCTCCTAGCATCCTGGGGCCACGCAGCCTGCCCCTGTCCCAGGATTATGACAGGGATGGACCACAACCTTTAGACCTCAGGTACGCAACCCACGCTGATGTGGTCACTTCCGGTGACTCCTTCAGTCTCCCTTAGAGCTGCTTGGCAGCCAAGGGCAGGTGTGCCTGGCTCCCAGACATCTGCCCTGAGCTGCCATCTAGGGTCTTCCCAGCCCATCCAGCTTCAGCCTCTTCTCCCTTCCAGCCTGCTGACCGAGGCCGGCTGAGGCACCCCACCGACCCACTCAGGATGTGGTCCAGCCTGAGCTCTGCATCCCGGGGCCCACTCCCCAGCCTCCACATCCATCTGCCAACTATGGGCTGGCAGGGACTCGATAAGAACCCAGACATGGCCTTGAGAGGGCAGGGAAGTCAGCATCCTTGGGTTGGAGGCCAGTTCTTCTACATGAGCCTAAAACCAGCCAGGCGTTTCTTTAGCACACATTTCAAAGCATGTTCTCTGTAACACTCTCCCTAGCACAAGGAAGGGCATCGAGGTCTTCAGGGATTGGCTGTCATCAGGAAGACCACGCCCACACTCCCTGGCTATTCCAGCCAATCAGAGCCCAGAGAGACCTGCATCTCTCCTGGTCATCGATTTGCACAAGGCTGGGTACCAGAGGCCAGGACATGGGAGCAGAAACATGGCAGGCCTGGATGGGAAAGAGGGCAGTTCTGCTTTTTAATAATAAAACAAGGCAGCAGGAGAGAATGTGACACAGGCCAGGGGCTGATTTCAGTTATGTAAAAACAACGGGGAGTCCTAGGAAAAGCGGGGGGGTCTCCACCCAGAAATCCTCTCTCCACAGGCACACTGGGTCCCCAAATTTCCTTTAAAGTATGAGCCCACCCTGCACACATCCTGATGCAGTAAGTATCCCTATTGCATCGATGGGATAAGCTGCATCACCTTCACTGTCTGGATCCGTCTCGTTTTCTGTGCTGCGTAATATTCCACTGGCCAGCTCTAACACACTGAGTGCATCTTTCAACTATGGTTGTTTTCTGTTTTTTCTTTTTTCTCTATTAGAAATAATGCTGCTGTAACTATCGTCATGCCTGTCTCCCTGTGACATTTGTAGGAGTCCTCTATGACAAGCATCCAGGAGTGTGAAGGCTGGGTCACAGAGTATGCAAGTTCACCAGCTCATGCCAAGCCACCATTTCTGGTTTCTCAGACTGACATGCATCCCCCTGGCTGCTGCCAAGAGCTCCGCCTCCTCTCCATACCCGTTAACATTTGCTCATGTGGTAGGTGTGAAACAGAGCTGGGTGTGCTTTTAATTTGCACGCCCAGTCACTAAGGAGGGTGAACACTGTGCCCTGTGTTTGTAGCCATCTGTGTTTCCTCTTTTGTGAAATTCCTGCCCGTGTCTCCCGCCCGGCCCGTAGGACATTGTTTTACTCTTTGCAGTCGTGGATTTCTCATGCACAATCGGGCCACATGACTCTCTGCCTTGAAGCTGTCTAGGGCTCCCCGGGGCCTCGGAGGGAAGCCCACACCCAGCCCAGGCCCCACGGCCTAGCTGGCGAGGTCCTGCGGTGTTCTGGCTCCTTGCGTGGCTCTGCTCTCCGCAGGAGCCGCTTCCCGCTCTCCTGCTGCTCTCCCCTCCTCCCTTCTGGATCCACCCCCTCCGTCACCCCTGGCTTCTCTCTGCAGCCTGCACATCTGGCTCCTGCTCTGCCACCTCCAGGAGCACCCTGCCCGTCCCCAGGGCCAAGGCTTTCTCGGCCTCAGTTCTTGGCTGACACAGCCCCGCCTCCAGGGAACCCTCCAGGCTCTGACCACTCAGGCCACAGCTGCCAGAAATCCTGATGGCAAATACCCCACAGGCCGGGACCCAGACTGCATGGGTCAAACCCACTGCCTAGGTCTCTGGGAATGCAGCTGCGCAGAACCAGGGACCCAAACTGTCCAAGAAGGGCAGGCAAAAGGGGAAACTGGGTAGCGACAGTTCAGGGCTAACAGAGAAGGACCCCAAGAGGGACCTGAGAGGGGTCACGGGAGGTGGAGGAGGGGACTGCTCAGAATCCAGAGTCAGGGAGCCAGGTTCTGGTCCCGCTTACAAAGTGAGCTCTCTGGACAAGTGTCTGGTCCTCCATGCCTCCGTTTCCCCATCTCACAGAGGAAGCGCCTGGCTGACCCACACTTCCAGGACAGGGAGCAGGCAGACTCTGCACCAGACAAAAGGACCTTGTTTCCCGGCTCTTTTACGGACCCTCCCTGCCCCCCAGCTTGGCTCAGCTGAACAAATCCAGATGCCAGCATGTGGGAGGGGAGGCGGGTGGGCAGGCGGCATCCCCGTGCCCCTCTCCTGTCTGGGCCCCCGCCCAGGATTCCAGATTCCCCCGGCGCCATGGGGAGCTCTCCACCACCCAGAGACTCCAGGCCTGTGCCAGGCATCCAGGCAAGTGTGCCCACCAGTCTCCGGGAGCCTGGGACAAGGGTCACCACCCCTCTCAGGCTCAGCAGAAGGGATAGAGGCTGCCCGAGGGCCCCTCTCGGGGGATCCCCCTGGGACAAGGGCACAGTCCGGTCTGCTCGGTCTGGCAACGGATGGGCAGGGACAGATGCCACCATCCAGTCTGCCGGACACTTCTGGGGGATGATACTTGGCACCTCACTTCTAGAAGTCTGCCTTATGCCCCCTCCAGTCCCTCCACTGCCTGCATTCCAAGCAGTCAAAAGTCACCAGGAGCCCGTCCTGCCACCCTTGAGCTGTGTGGCCCAGAGCGAGGTCTCCCCTGCCCCATCTTCCTCTGTGTCCTCCGGGGCATCTCCAGATCGCCCTGACAGTGGGGGCGGCGGGCTGGGGCGGGCTTGGGGCAGAGCGTGGTCTCATCCTGTACCCTGTGACCGCCATGTGTAACTGTGCCCGGCGACACGGACACAGTCGCCGCTGATGCTTGGAGCCAAAGGAGTCAGGTGTGAGTAAGCATGCAGACCAGGCCTGCCTGCCAGGTCCAGAAAGGCAGCCCCAATCTCAGCGCTAAGGAATTAGAAGTGGGACCAGGGAACACAGTGAGGGCTGCTGGGGAGGGAGCACTGAGCTGCGGTTATGCCCTGGGTGCCGGCCAAGCGAGGTGTCAGGGAGCAACAGCAGCGCACACGTGACAGCGCAGGCACAGCCGCTGGAGAATCCTCACCCCAAGACTTCTCCTGTGACCCTCAGAGTGAGGGTGGCCAGAGTGATGGAGGCCACGTGGCTTTCAGCTCAGGGAACAGGCCCTAAGGATCCGCAAAGCCAAATCTCCCAGACTGAGGGGGCTGCAAGGAGAGGACACAGCTACTTCCCTGCCCGCTGGGGCCTCACTCAGGGGTCCCAGCTCTGCGTGGGGAGGAGAGCAGAAGGGGTGACAGGACTCGAGCCCATCGACTGGTCCCAGCGGCCTCAGTCTCACAGTTGCCACGGGGCCTGACTGTTTTGCCTGCTCCGCACCCCAGAGGATGCCAGCTATGGGGACCGCGGCACAGAGGAGCTGCTGGGCACAGGCACTGCTGGCCCCGATGCATCAGACGCCCAGGCCAGGCTCTCTGAGGATACCCAGCTGCATCACCTCACCAGTCAGAGGCCGCAAGAGTCACAGCCCGGCTGCCTCCAGCCACCTCAGGCCTCAGGGGAGACAGGCTAGACCTCCCATCCCTTCTGTCCCTGGGGGTGGGGGGAAGAGGCCTGAGCAGGGCTTTCCTACCAGAGCACTTTAGATCCCCTAAAGACAGTAACTGGAACTGACAGAAGGAAAAGATTCTTTCCCCTCTGCCCTCCCAGAGAGTTCGGAATACTCATGACCCTGGATTTTAACTGCTGTGTGAAGAAAGAAGGCAAGATTATTGGAGGTTTGTGGGGCAGGGACATTACATTGTGGCCCAGGCCCCCAGACTAAGCAGATCTCGGCCTCCCCAGGTGGCACTGCCAATGCCACCAGCCTCACAGCCCCGGATAATAACCACACCAGCTCATGTTCACGCAGAGCCGGGGAAGCTGTGCTCCCTTCCCAGCCAAACCCTTCCATCTCCGGGCCCCACCCAGCACAGATGGCCAAGCACAGCCTGCTCAGGGCTGGGAGAGCCGACTGAGCAACAGAAGGTCCCACGCCGACAAGAGGAAAAGGCCAGGCCCCAGCCTCACCCAGAGACACAACCACTGACTCCCAACCCAGTGTGGACGCCAAACCCCGCTGGCTCTGGAAACAGAGTGTGTGACTTGCAAATGGCACTTTTCTTAGTTTGTCTTCACACAGAGGAGCCAGAACACCACACGGAGTTCAAGGAGAAACATCATACAAGTGTCTTCATCGGTACAGAAAATATGTGTTCAACAGAGGCTGATGCCTTCTGTATTAGTTGCTTTCTCATCACTGGGACACAATACTCAGCACCAACAATGCCAAGGAAGAGAGGTCTCCTCAGGCTCACAGTTTGTAAAGGGTTCAGTCCATAATCGGTTGGCTCCAAGGCAGGGTGTCCTGGCGGAGGAGAGCTGCTTACGGCATGGCGAACAGAAAGTGGAGAGTGATCAGAGGAGGAGGAGGGACATAGACCCTTCCAGGCCACGCCCACTGTGACCCACTTCCTGCCTCCAGGCTTCACCTCCCAACGTCACATTCAGCTGACCCCTCAGCCATGGACTAATCCACTGACGATCTCATCAGCTCCCCCAAACCCCCTCTGAGCACACGAGGCTTTGGGGGACATCTAGAGAGAAACCATCACATCTTCTCACAAATTAGTATCGATGGAAAAGAATCTGCTAGTCCAATGCAGAGTATACACACTGTCTTTCCTGGGGGTCTGAAGGGGCTTGGGTCCAGGGCCCCCCTAAGATACTGAAATCCACTAATTCTCCGATCACCATCAGCTCCCCAAGTCTGCCTTTCCCTTCCTCCCACGCACACAGGATGCAACTCAGCAGCATAAGGCTCGTCCACCGTTGCTGTCCAGCCACCCCTAGAACTTTGCCATCGTCCCAGAATGGAACTCTGTCCCAGTTCGACATCAAGTCTTCACCCCACTCTCCAGCCTCTGGCACTGCCCTGCTGCTTTGTCTCCACAAATCTGACTGCTTTCGGGCCCCTGTCGAAGTGGAATCATCCAGCACTTGTCCTCTTGCGTTTGGCCCGTTTCACTCAGCGTGACATGCCCAGGGCTCGCCGTGCCGTGCCGTGTCAGAATGCCCTTCCTTTTTAGGGCTGGCTAATACTCCACCGTGCAGGCAGACCTCATGTGACTTATCCACGCATCTGTCCCACAGACCCTCGAGCTGTGCCCCTGCCGTGCTCTTGGTGGCTGATGCTGTGATGAACACAGAGAGGCAAGGCTCTCTTCAGCTCCCTGCTTTCGGCTCTTTGGCACGCATCCTCTCTGCTATTTCCTACTTAGAGAAATGCGGCTGCAAGTCTGGCTCAGGCTCTGGGTCCTGGAGGGTTGATGCGAAAGAGCTGAGGGCTGCGTCCAAGAAGAGGGGGTGTGGACGACAAGAAGATCAGGGAGCACAGCGTTGTTGACATCACACCCACGGTTGGCCTGGGCTAATAACCGCAGCAACCTGGGCCGGGCCGCTAATGCAGCCACTTGCCCAGTGTTATTATCATTATTTGTAAATTTATGTATTTAGAGACAGGGTCTCGCTACGTAGTGCAAACTCACAGTGATCCCCCTGCCTCAGCCTCCCAAGTGCTGGGGTCACAGTGTGCACCACCATTTCCGGTTGCCTAGCACACCTTTAAAGCCAAGACTGTTCGGGAATCTGCTCCTCTGGCTTCTCCTAAGGAGTCTGCGGGCAGCCGGACCTGATTCCCACAGCCAGGGGCAACAGCAAGTGACTCCCTGCAACCTGGCCCCTGTCCCATGAGCCTCGGGGCTTGTGAGGCCTTGGAAACAGGGTGCAGGGTCCCACCTCATGGTTGGGAGAGCAGGGCCGAGAGGGACAGGGTGGGCTGAATCAGGACTTGAACCCATGACTTTCAGGACACAGAAACGGACCAGGAATGGGAGCCTGGTCACAACAAAGAGCTGGGTAACAGAGCGAGTGTGGTGACTCAGGCACTGTCCTCAGCCTCAATACCCTTCTTTACTGCTTCACCCAATGAACTCCTACACACCCTGCAGAACCCAGCTCGGGGCTTCGCACATCCTTCAAGGGTGGGGTCACTTCTACTATGTGTCTGAGCTCTTTGTCCAAATCAGGGAACAACAGAAAGCAGGGAAAAATGAAAAAAGACATGAATGGAGGGAAGGAGGGAGGGAGAGAGGGACAGACGCGTCCTCAGGCCGGGCGGGAGGCCCAGGGGAGGAGTTGGGCCTCAGCTGACCTGCCAGAGCTTGGGAATGAGACAAAGGGCTACATCCTGGTGGAGGAAGCAAGAAGGTGGGACAGAGCCTTGGGGACCCTGGAGTGAAGTCAGCAAGGAAAGAAGCTAAGGGAGAAGGTGGGGCAGGAGGAAGGCACCAAGGGAGCAGAGGTCACTCAACCAAGGTTGGCCCTCTGCTTCCATACCACCCTTCCCTGGGACCAGACAGGTGACAGCAGAGGAAGGAGCAGGCCTGAGGGACTTGGACACAAGTGTCACCAGCTGCAACTCCAGGGCAACAGGCTGTGCATCAAGAAGAAGCAGCCAAGGGTCATATTACCAGAGGTACAACCTACAGGAAGTGGGAGGGAAGGGTTGTTTGAGAACTTTTCCACCCTGCCCTCCTTTGACACCACATGGACCCCTGTCCTTCCTAGCCTCTGTTTTGGCCATCTTTCCTCCTTTTAGGACCCTGCCCCAGCCCTGCCTTGCCTCCATCCTTAGGCCCAGGATTTACAGCCACCTTCTGTGTGGTACACCTGTTTTTCAGCCCCGATGGTTGTGGTGGCTCCTGTGTGCTCCCTCTGACAGTGGAGGACCTGTAGTGCTGGGCACTCAGGTCGGGTCACTGCTCTCTGCAGTGTCCTCAGAGCTGCTCACAGTGGATACATGTGAGATGGAAACACTTTATGTGTGAACTAACAGGTGCACTCCGTAACCCAAAGCCCTTCGCTCTCCAGCTGGCTCAGTGTCACTGTTGGCATTTTCATTGACAGGGCCTCATGGCATTTAGGCTGGCCTCGAGTTTTCAGGGATCCTCCTGCCTCAGCCTCCAAGTGCTGGGGTGGCAGGTTGCAGAACTGGAATTCTCCACACTAACATCTTTCAGGTA
This sequence comes from Fukomys damarensis, assembly GCF_012274545.1. Classification (NCBI taxonomy): domain Eukaryota; kingdom Metazoa; phylum Chordata; class Mammalia; order Rodentia; family Bathyergidae; genus Fukomys; species Fukomys damarensis. The sequence goes on from NW_022900949.1 coordinate 27,194,406, forward strand.
GGCTAATGTGAGGCACGCACAGAGGTGATTAAAACTCAATCACTCGGGGCCAGGGATTTGGCTCACTGGTTCCATCGCCTGCCTTGCGCAAGGGCCCAAGTTCTATTCCTGGTACTCTGTGCCTGAGGGGTGGTGTAGCTCTGGCCACCCAGACCCTGTGCCGGGAGCTCGTCCCCTCTGTCTCCAGCCAGACTCGCTCTGCCCTGACGGGATCCCATGGGCCCAGATCTGCACTCGGGGGTGGGTGGGGTGGGTCCTTGAGGCTGAGGGCACTGCCGTTCCGTCCTGGAGGGGGCCTCTCCTGCTCCCTTGTCCCCATCCCCACAGAGCTGCACCTCAGCTGAGTCCCTGTCCCGTGAGGAGACACCGTGCCCAAGGGGCAGCTGCGATCGGTCCGCAGTTCTGCACCAGTCCCACGCTCCACCATGGGTCCCAAACCTGCACTATCCCAGAGGCCTCAGTTTCCCTTCTCCCACCCCAGGAAGGCAGGAGGCCTCCTAGAGGGCATCTCCCAGGCCGGGTCCTGTGACAGCTGCTTCGTCCTTTGGCCAGGAAAGAGGGTTGGGTGTCCACGGGCTGCACGCAGACCCAGGCTTGTCCCTGTGCCTCTCTGAGCAGGGTACAGAGTCGCCCTCCTTCCTAGGACAGACCTGAGCACCCAAGGAACCACGGCTCCACCTCCCCGACGCCTGCCTGGTGCCAGCAGCAGTACAGACCCAGCCCCTGACCAGGCGGTTCGCTGGGCAAAGCGGCAGCCGCTCCCTGCCTGGATTCTCAGCTCACTTTCCTCCTAACACCGATCGGTGTCTCACACCAGAGGGTCTCAAATATTCTAGTCTCGGGATCCCTTGGTGAGGTTGCTAGATCAACAGGACAAACGAAAAGACAGGTTACCCAGCGCAATCCGAATGGCAGATGTGGGAAGACACTTCTCTGAGTATGGCTGTGCCCCCCAATATTGCACAAACCATGTATTTTATCTGGCAGCTTTGCCCTTCCCACCATTAAAAATTACCGAGGGCCTCAGAAACCGTTAGTTGTGGACATTGACCTTTACGGTATTAGATGCATAAGTGGAAAATCATTAAACTCTCTATTATATCTATTTACGCATTTATTTTTCTAAAAGATAAACACTACATGTTCATCTAAATAATGTTTCGTGAAAAAAATAGTGACTTTTTTTTTTCAAAACAAGAATGCCAACCATAAGAGTGGTATCCTTCTGCGTTTTTGCAAATCTCTTTAGGGTCTGGCTGTAACTGCAAACAGCTGGTTTCTCAGGGCTGCTTCTTAGCCCAGTGTGTTACCATCTTGGATTTTTGCTGAGGTGCGAGAAGAAAACCTGGCCTCACTAGACAGAAAAGGGAGGGATATTTTAATACGTCCTCTCGGATCGTTATGAATATTTTCCTTTGCTGTAACACCAAAACTCGACAAGTGGTCCTGTCCTCAGGGTCGGTCGCTAGGGGGTGAACCTTTCAGAGCTTGCTGACATGCAGATCCTCCCATCTCGGCGGCCTGTCAGATGGCTCTCTCTGTCTGTGCGGGACTTTGTGACAACATTCATTGGTCACTTGGGAACTATTTGTCCTCGGATCTCCCCGTGCTGACCTCTTTCGTCCGTCACTTCGCTCAGTGAACACCAAGCACAAGGCCACTGTTGTGGCTCCGGCCTCATCAGAAAATTTGTGAAATATTGGCTCCCGGCAGCATGGATTTGAGTTTTTCAGGATGCAAACTTTCACTTGAAAGCTGCAACTGTATCTTTGACAACCACCCTGTCAGTGCTTATCCTTGAAGTGACAGCTGGCGTCAAGAAAATATCTGCCCAATCCCGCATCCACATAACCACAGCTTGCTGCTTGTTCTTTCAAGTTACAAAGAAAAGTGCTCCATAAAAGAAGAGCTAGTTGAGCTGGCAACTCAAAACAATGCCCGTGCCTTCCCCAGGGCCCTGGGCGGGCTGTACATCTTCCATTCCACCCCCGCAATGCTCAGACAAGTGCTCGAGGCCCAGAATGACACATTCTCACCCTTGGGCCAGGGCAAGGGGATGGTCTCGAGACCCTAATGGCCAAGGACAGCCGTGCCACACCCCGATTGGTGCACTACCCCCAGCCTATATTTTACTATATTTTGAGACTAGGTCTCACTAAGTGCCCCAGCCTGGCTTCAAACTGGTGACCCTCCTGCCTCAGCCTTCTGAGTAGCTGCAATTACAGGTCTGTGTCACAGTGCCCGGCTTGAAAATAAGTAATACTAATTCAAAACGTACTTGCTGAGCACTGTGTGCCACTAGGGACCCAACAGGCAAGAAGGTATGTGGATTCCCCGCTGTCGTGGGGTGGACAGGTCCGTTTGAGGGACGCTGGTAGACACAGGAACAATGGCAGACACAGCATGTCAGAGGGAGCCCACGCAGCAGAAAGGATGAAGATGAGCCAGCTCATGGAGGGCAGGGAGGTAAGGCTCATCCAAGAAAGCAGCATTGCAGCAAACTCCTGAATCACAGGAGAGAGAAAGCCATGTGGATGTTCAGAGGAAGGCCAGCCTGTGCAAAGGCCCAGAGCTTCCTGTGTTAGCTGACAACATGCCAGCCACGTGCAGCACTCTAACTATCCTTCATGAAGTTCCTCAAACAACTAAAATTAGAAATTCCATATGAACTAGCTATGCCCCTCCTAGGTGTCTTCCTCAAAGAGGTAAAGACATCACACTTACAGAGAGACCTACGTGCCAGTGTTTACAGCAGCACAGTTCATAACAGCTAAATCCTGGAAGCAGCCCGTGTGCCCATCAGCGGACAGTTGGGTAGAGAAAATGTGGTAGCTATGCATAAGGAATATTACTTGGCTATAAAGAAGGCCACGTCTGAGACATCTGTGGGAAAATGGATGCCCCTGCAAAACATAATGCTGAATGAAGTAAATCAGACACAGAAGCTTAAATACCAAATACCAAACGGTATCTTCCTGGGAGTGAGGCAAAGTATGAAGAGAGAACGCGCTAACGCGTGGATAGAAGGAGAAGAGGTGGACCTCTTGCACGTGGGAAGGGGGTCCCGGAGAAAGTGGGGAGAAGGGAGGGAAGAAAGTACAACGAAGACGGCCACGTACAGAGCCCAGGAGCCTCGACGCACGTCCACGTCACGTGTCATCCACGTGGGATGAGATTCATCATATGACAAGGTCAGAATGGGGGAAGGGGACCTAGAGGAAGAGGGAGGGAAAGGCAGTAGACGCGAGCTGCAGTAGGCGGGCGTACCCCTCCCCAGGTGGCTGTGAGCTGCAGGGACTGCACACACCTACCAGGGAAAAGCAAACAAATCACGGTGTAAAAAGCCTGTAAACACAAACAGGAAGCCTCCGGGGCACTGCCCCAGACTCTCGGAGCTCATTCCACCGGGAAGAGAGAAGCGGTACCGATAGGCTACATAAATCTGCCACGTGTCCGGAAGCCGTCAGCGAACAAAACCAGACGCAGGGAGAAGGACGGAGGGCGGAGGAGGACGGTCTCGCTGAGGGGCGACAGCGGAAGGGGCGGGAGCGGTGCCCTGGTCATAGCTTCGAAGGACGGAAGCAGGAAGGTCAGCGTTTGTGGCCTTTTGGAGGCCAGACATCGCCCCATGGTGTGGACAGACCATGTTTCCTTCATCCACTCATCCGTTTTGGTCTGCTTTGCTTTGCTTTTTTGAGACAGAATCTATGTAGTGCAGGCTGGCCTTGAACTCAGGGAGTGCCTCCTGCCTCAGCCTCCCGAATGTGCCACCCCGCCCACCTTAGTATCTACGGCCGGACAGCAGGCTGTTCCCGCTTTTTGCCATGGTGTGTTTTGCACAAAGCTGCACTCTGCATTGCTGCCTCTGCACCTCCAAGGCAGACTGCTTCGTCACTGGGGTACGACAGTCGCACAGCCACAGCCTCCAAGCCAGTTTCATGCCGCCACTGGCACGGGGCTGTTTAGGGTCTGCCCCTCACGCTTTGTGATGAAAAGTTCCTGGCGGACACAGAGAACACGGCAAGTGGTCACCTCACCCCTGCCGCCCATGTACCCACCACAGGCCCCGCAGTGCCTGGCTAGGGGACCGTCTGCCATCACCCCCTGGGCACACACCTACCCGGGGTCCTGTGGGCTGTCCAGGAAGGCGCTGGCCCTGAGCCCTGCTGGGGAGCCAGCCGCCTGGACAGATGTCCCGGCCACACCGCCAGCCCCTGTCAGAGCTGTTACCTTCCTGTGGTGGCAGAGAGCCGGAAGGGCCGCTGGGGGAGGGCAGGTGTGCCCAAGGGAGAGTCCACACCGTCCCCACCTCCACAGCCCTTGGGTGACACCCTCTCCTCCTCCCACCCACCTGGGAATTCCCGGGACCCCAGCAGAAGTTCCAGAAGAGCCTGGAACTCACTGGAGTTGGGGAAACAGAGGACCAGGAAGTACTGGGCGCTTGCTGGGGTCCCACAGGGAGGCCACCGCAGAAAAGGCCCCTGGTTCCCGGATCCTCGAGTTTCTTGGGCCAGGAGCAAGGCTTTCTGGAGGCCAGCAAGGCCAAGAAGGGAAAAAAAGAGATTCACCTCTGTGAGGTTACTGGTTACTGTTTTGTTCTTTGTTTTTTCCATTTTTAGCCCCATGCACTGTGCCAGACCCTGGGAGAGACTTCAGCCAAGAGTAGGCTGTTTTTTAAACTCAGAACAGCTGTGGAAGAGAGGGAGGCACCTCAGGCCCATTTTACAGACAGGGAAACTGAGGCTCAGAGAGAAAAGGTAACTAGCATTAAACAGCAAGACAGGGAGGGCCCCCTGTCAGCCTGACCCCAAATCCGAGTACTTTCAGCTGCTGAAGAGCAGCAGTGGCTTTGAGGCGGAGAGGGAAAGGCCAGCACAAGAAGAGGCCCTGGCCCCGTTCCCGGCTGCCGGCCACGGCCACCTGCCATTTCTGGACGGTCTCCCGCCCCTTGCACATGCTGTTCCTTCCCCTAGAATGCTGTTCCTGATCTGAGGATGGATTCATGGCCCTTCCAGTCTCCGCCTGAGCTGCAATAGCCTCCCCAGCCCTGTGTCCCTGGGTGCCTTCGTGGCGGCACTGACTGTGCCGTCCCCAGGGAGAAGCTGAGGCTCTGCTCCCATGGAGCCTGAGGCCTCGCAGACGGAGGGGTTGAGTTCCTGCTCAGGCTCACGCCGATCCCTGCACTGAGCCTCTGCGCTGTGCCCTGCAGAGCGGTGGCTGCCACTCCTGGAGCTGTCCCGGAGTCTGCCTGGGCCCAGCCCTCTGTCCCCAGCCTCACCCTCTCCCTCCCATCTCTCCCACGCTGGGCTGCATGGAGGCTCGGCCAGCTGCAGAGGGGACCTCAGAGGGGAGCACGCTCACCCTGGCCCGAGCTGCCCAGGTGCCAGTGAGCCGGGAGAGTGCAGGCAGGCTGGGACAGCGAGTACCAGAGGACAGGAAGTGCACCGAGAGGCACCTGCCCAGCAGCAAGGGAGGCTGGAGGGCTAGAAGTTGGGGCAGACCAGAGCCCACACTGGGAGCTGGGCACCTCGGAAACAGCAGCACCCCCACCAGGCGGCTCCTCCTCCCTCCTGTCTCCCGGGGTTCATACCCAGGACCAGGGCTCAGGACAAGGCCTGGAGCCTGGCAAAGGAGGGAACACTGGGGACAAACGGTGGGGGCCCTGCTCCTCCACCCAGGAAGCTGCTCCCCATAACCACCTTGGGGGTGGGCGCCCCCAGGTCTGGCCACCCACCCAGGGAGGACACGCTGGCCACCATGGCCTTGGCCCCAGACCTGGGCACCATCTCAGCCCCAGGCCCCAGCTCTGACTCCCTCCCCACGTCCTCAGCAGGTGCCAGCTCCCTCCTGGCCCAGCCTGGCATGGCCCCGAGAGCATGGCCACTGGAGGGAGCTTGCTAAGTCGCCTTTGTTCCCAGCATGCTTTGGGAAAACCCTTGCTCACCTCCTGCCGGCTTCCCCAGCCCAGGCCCCAGGGGCTGCACAGCGGCCCAGCCTCAGCCTCCACCTCAGATCCCCCCTCTCCATCTTACGCCTGAGAGGCCTTGGCTGAGCCCTGGCCTAGCTGCCACTGCCCTTTGCCTCCCACAGTCTGGCCTGCATCCCCAGGGGACCAAGAGGCACTGTCAGACCCTGGGCTGGCACTGCTCGGGAGAGGGATGGCCCCTGGCCAGAAGGTTCCCCAGGACCTGGAGCCAGCGCCCAAGCCAATGCCACTTGTGCCCGTGGCCCTCTGGACTGACCCCAGCTGGGACCCAGGAGCACAAGACGGCCAACTTTCCCTCTCCCACTTACCCTGGTGGCATTTCCTTCCTGCTTTGTTGAGCAGATGGAAGAAAAGACAGAGGGACTTGCCCAGGGTCACAGAGCCAGGAAGATACTCAGGCAGGATTCGAACTGAGGACCTGGCCTCTGCCCCTGCAGGAGCCCCCCAGCCTGGGGCCTAAGTCTCCCTCCTCCAGGCAGTGCCTCCCACCCACCATAAGGAGGCTGGTGGCCTCAGTAAGCATTACCCTGGGTCTTGCTTACCAAGCTCTATGCTTGGGCTGCTGCCTCAGTTTCCCTTGTTGCTAGGAGGCTTGGCTTTGTGTCCCTCTGGGTGTTAGCCCTGCCCACATGGCCTGGCCTGAGGCTACCCCACTCCTGCTGTGGCTGTGTCCAGCAGGGGATGGGCTCCCCTGTGTCTGTTCTGGGTGAGGATGGAGCTGGGGGTGCAGGAGGGGTAGGGGCCACAGGGCCTTTTCTGTGAGGCGGGGATGGTCACTGGCATCCCCCAAGGCCATCTGGTGTGACGTCCTGGCAGTACTGAGTGGAGGTCGTGCCCGCCCAGGCCCCACAGCAAGTCTCCTGACCTCTTTTCACCCATGGCCTTGGGCTGGAAGGGCACCAGTGGCTCTGCACCTGGGTTTCAGTGGGGGCAAGAGGTGGTAGCGCCCAGAGAGGGCCTGGGCCTCTCCTAGGTCGCCCAGCGCACAGCCACGCTCAGCCTGGAGCTGTCTCAGCCCAGGAGCTGTGGGAGCCAAGGGATGGGTGTGGCCAGTGGCAGGCGAAGGGCTCCCTTCCCAACCACAGCCAGATGTCCAGGGGACAGCTTGTTCCCGTAGCTGGGCCCCAGGGAGCCCAGCCTGGCCACGCCTCGGCTCCACGGGGCCGGACATCTGCCCAGCTGTGTGGGGCGGCCCAGGCCAGCCCTGGCCCTGGACAGATGCTCTGCTGTGCCATGGGGGATAGGAGCCAGTGACACCCAGAGGCCTTCGGGCCACCGCTCTGGGGTGAAAGGCGCTAGGGGGGCTTCCCAGAGGTCGGGGGGCTGCCTTCCTCACTTCTCCCTGTAGCTGTGAGCCTTTGTGAGGGCGCACACAGGAACACAGGCCAGCTCGGAGGTGAACACAGCTCCCAAATCTACCCGCAGTTTACAGACGAAGCATCTGAGGCAGGGAGGAAGAAGCCACTCTCCAAGGTCAGGCAGGCAGACGCTGACCCAGAGTCCAGGGTGCTGCAGCTGGGCCCTCGTGTAGAGGGGTGAAAGCTTGGTCCTCCTGTGTTCCGGCCGGCTGCCAGCAGCCGCTTCGAAGACCCAGAAGGAAAAACAATTGTGGTGTTGGCCTGGCCAGGAGGCTGGGGGGCCAGAGCTTCCTACTCAGTGTCCCCCATGCCAGGTGGCCCAAGGGAAGGACCTCTGATCTCATAGACGCAGAGGGGATGCACCTCGCAGTCTCCAACCCTGCCCCCATGCAAGGGACGGGAGCCCCACGAGGAGCACCCCGTGATCTCCCTCCCCACTGGAGCCAGGGACGGGGTTTGCCAGCCATCCAGGAAGTCCGGACAGACCCCCTGTTCTGGGGACCGTGTCAGCACAGACCCAGCCCCTGTCTCCTTCCGGTCGGGCGGAGAACAAAGAAGCAGCAGCAACAAGAACGGGCTTGCCTGTTTCTGATGCCCAGGGAACCAGATGTGATGGGTGAGGAGGGAGACCGGGGCTCTGAGACGCCAGGCGGGTGCCACAGGGAGAGTCCAACCTCAGGGCCGGGCTCCGGCACATGGGGAACTGGCCCCATGGCCACCCTGGGGACAGCAGCTGCTCACCGTGCACCTGCTATTCGCGGGCCTTGCAGTGCCCACCCCGTCCTCTCTGGCCCCTCAGGCAGTGGTCAGGGGCGCATTTCAGAGAAAGCTGCAGAGCCCACGGCTCCTCCCCAGTGCCTTCTGGAAGCAGAGGGCAGGACTCAGCTGTGCCGGCAGAGTAGGGGCCAGGGTCCCCCTCCCTCTGGCCCCAGGGATTCTGAGGCCCCGACCTCGGGACACCCTTCACGCTTCCCAGGGACACGGTGTCTGTCGAGCTGGGCGCACAGATGTGACTCCCAAGATAATTCCGGTCTCTCCTGGGCAGCAGCAGCGCACCTATAATTTAGCCATTTTAAGAGGAAATGACATCTACACAGTGTCTGTTCTGTGTCCCCAAGGAAGCAGACACGATCACGGCAAACCCTTTTAGGCCACAACACAGCACGGTGGAGGCCGGAGGGTGGGATTCCAGAGCAGGGCACCTTCCCGGCAAGGAGATCTGGGCAGAACCGACTCAGGGTTCCTGAGGCCCCCCACTCCCTCAGGGGCAACCCCCGAAGGTCCCACCCTCATGTGCTCCACCCAGGCTCCCTTCGGAGGCCTCCCCCCATCTCCTGGAAGAGTTTGTCTCTGCTCCTACAGCAGCTAAGATTTCTGAAAACATGAGGTTTGCTCTAGGAAACAGAAGATAAGCCAAATGCACCCGTGAGTGGTGGGTTGGTGATGATTGCTGAGGGCATAGCTGAAAGACAATGTGAATTTATCACAAGAATAAATTCTACCAGGTGAACTACAGGAGCTCTGGGGACTTGAGGACTGAAATGGAGAACATGGTGGGGCCCGGAGCACCTGCACGTTGACTGTGTACCAATTCAAGAGAGCCTTCCTCAAGATTCTTTGCTGCCCACTGGGAAACCGCCCTGATCAATACCCAGGTCTACTGTGATCACTGTCTAATACCAGCCTCTAGAGTTGTGCAGTGCACGACCTGCGCGGCTGTCCACAGCACCCCTGCCTTGTCATTGCTAGGATTCTCTTTTTCACCATGTTGTATCCAGTTCTCCCTCCAAAGGCAGACTCCCTCTTCGTAGTGGGGAAGATTGTCGCTCTGAACGCAGTTACTCAAAAGGTAGGGTCTCTTCTCCCACCACCAAATGGAAATACTGAGATAACTCGCACACAGCTTCAGCCGGGCTAGGCCCCGCCCCTCCCCAGCAGCCCACACAGCCGGAGGCTCAGTTGTCCTTCTCACTAGATGACAGGAGCTTTACTTGTCTCGGGCTCTCAGGACCCCCAGCGCCATACACTGTGGTTTGAAATCTGCTCCCACCACTGTCTCCCTGCACTGGCTTTTTTAACACTATGGATTAAACCCAGGGTCTTCACATTGAGCTGCATCTCCAGCTCTTTTTAATTTTTGGGGGTCAGAATCTTGCGGCGCTGCCCAGTTGGCCCTTGAACTTGCCGTCCTCCTGCCTCAGCCTCCCAAGTGCTGGGATCACAGGCGTGCACCACCACCCTGCCAGGCTCATCTCTGGAGTTCTTGTCCCTGTGAGAACCCTCAGAGGTTGGGCGACATCCCAAAGCATCTGCCTTTCCCTGGCATTTTTAGGAAAGCAGGGGAAGCACTGAGGGGCTGGAGGGAGCAAGGGGAAAGAGGCACCGTGTTCCTTTAAAAGGACGATGGGCACAGTGCCCGTGGAGGAACGGGGAGCACCCGGTGGGCGCCTGCGGGCCGCATTAAGGCACATTCCTGAGCTGAGCGGAGAAATGAAAGCGTTCCCTGTCTGCGCGTGGTGGAGACAGCGATACTGCTGGGTAACCAGGACCAGATGGGCCGGGGGATTTCCAAGGGCTGTGAGCACAGCAGACAGAAAAGCCTCCCAGACTTTAGCTGCTGTCTGGCTGTCGGTTATGGGGTTCCAGAGGGTGGGGCCTCTGCCAAGCCCTTGCCCTGCACCAGCCCACACCCCTTGCAGCACCCCCAAAACTCTGGCCACCCTAACCCTCTGCCTGCCCCCAGGGTGGGGAGCTCAGGCCCCCAGGTTGCCCGGAGGGTGTCAGGCTCAGAGAGGCCCTCTGGATCCTTCATCCTGAAAGGGCCCTGCCTGTCTCTGTGGGCCTCAGTTTCCCTGTCTGTCCTGGGTGACCCTGCCATGGGGAAACTCGGAATCCGTAGGGCTCCAGCACCCACACAGGACCTGGCACCCCGGAAACAAAGGCAAGCTTGCTGGACCCCATCTCTGAGTCCAGGCCTGGACCTTGCCGGTAGGAGATGCCATCCGGGGAAGCTCGCTGTCCTCCATGAGCTGAGGCAGCTGCAGTGGGCTCCAGGGGCCGCCCGGGGCCCAGAGGCCAGGCCTGACTGTGTCGAACTCCGCGTGAGGGGCAAGTCTGGGCTGGTGTCCTGATTAGAGGGCCACCCACAGCCCACTGGGGTCCCCCAAACTAGAGACTGAGCCATGACCTGGCCCTTTGTCTGGCCTGAAGCGGCCGCGAGACTGAAAGGAGGCCATTGTCACCTGCACTATGCACCTGCTGTATGAGAGCCCTGCCCCCGGGTCTGGGCCCTCCACGGAGGAAGAAGCGAGGCGTGATGGTGTCCCCAGAAGCCTCATGCACTCATAGGCAGGGCTTTGGAAAGGTGACAGATTACAGGGCTCAGAGCCGACGCGTTCTCAGGAGGCAGGGCCGGGTGGAGAAGGCGGGGCCTTCTGGAAGGAGGCGGGGCCTGTTCGGAGGAGGCGGAGCCTGCCTGAAGCAGGCGGGGCCTGGAAAGGCTCCTCTCCCTCCCCAGCTCCTCCCTTCTCTCTCTGCTGCTTGTCTGTCACGCTCTGAGCAGTTCTCCTCTGCCATGCTGCTCAGCCAGGGCTTGTCCTTGTCCTGCCTCGGTGCCATCCAACCAAGGACTGAAATGCGAGGTAAAACCTCTCCTTCCAAAACTTGTGGGTATCGGGCATTTTGTGAGGGTAACTAAGACGGTGGCCCAGTATGTCACACAGGCAGGTGTCGGCCCCGGGCTGGCCAACTCCTGACCCTGAATTCTTTCTCTAGAGACCCCTGTGAGGATGCCCACTGTGTTCTGTGCACAGTCAGTGAGGACTGGAGCCTCAGTTTCCCTTTGGGCTCAAGGTCCCGGCCCAGAAGCTGTGACAATGGCGGACAGGACTGTGGTGGGGGACGCTCGCTGGGCAGGGGCTTTGTGGCCACGTAGTAACCCCCTAGGGAGGCAGCCAGGCGGCCAGTCTGAGCTACGCAGTGAGTTTGAGGCCCACCTGGGATGCACAGTGAGGCCCTACCTCAAAAAGAAAAAAAACAAACAAATGGTGATGTGTACGGGGTGGTGACGGTGGAAACTGTGGGTGAAGCAAATGCTTCCTCCATGCTTTAAAAACACCGTTTCATTCTCGTGACACCAACAAGGTAGATGCTGATGCCCCCATTTTACAGATGAGTAAACTAAGGCACAGACAGGCGGACATCCGGCTAACGGGCTAATGATGGAGACTGGGACTGGAGCCCACACGTGCAACCGTCCACAGCTGCTCCCCTGACACTCACTGTGTGGCACGAGCCTCCCCATGCTGGCCCCAGGCCCTTGGCGGGCATCCCCAGCCAGCACCGGCAGTGTCAGCACTGGAAGAAACCACCCGGGCAGCTGTCCTGGAGGGGTTCCCAGCCCACATCCCAACACTTGGTTGGGTAGCCCTGGAGGCTGTGTCCCTAAGGCTTCCTTCAGATCCACCCGGAGTCCCGGGCACAGGGCTGGGAACCGCGCCAGCCCTCTGTGTTCACTCCAGAGGCGGCAAGGTGGGGAGAGTCACTGCTCCTGCCCCATGCTGGGACCCTGATAACTAAACTTCGGGGTTTTCCAGGAGCCGCTCGCAGCCAGACACTGCTGGTTCCTGCTGGAAATCGCTCCCTCGGCCCCACACAGGGACAGCCGAGAGAAGTGCTCTCCGGACCTCAGCTGGCTCACGGCGGCCGTGGTGCTGGGGGCCCTGGGGCAAGGTAGGGCAGGGTGGGCACACAGCACCTGTTTGATGCCAAACTCTGAGCTCCACCTCACACACACACACAGAGGTGCCATGTGCACACAGGCACCCATCTCAACAGCTGAACAAAGGCTGCCCCAAGACGTAGTTGCTCAGCCAAAGCTGCCTCAAGCTCTGTCCACTCCCAAGGCACAGGGTGGACTCTGGCCCGGCTTTTGTACAAACCCAGTAGCTGGGCCTGAGAGGCTGACCTGGCCAAGGGTGCCCAGTGTGGGCTCCTACGTGGCCATGGCCTCCCCCAGGCTCCTGGCCCTGCTGCCAGCACCCACTGGGGGCCAGGACTTCTCAAGATGGTGCAGCCCTGGTGTTTCTGAACGAGGTGCACACAGCGCCGTGCCAGGCCCTGGCAGCAGATCCAGACACTGATCCTGGGATGCTGCTCTTTCCCCTCACTTCTCCACCCTTTTCTTCCTTCCCTCCCTCCATCCGCTTCATCCCCTCCTCCACCTCCTGCTGACCGTTCTCCCAGGGTCACCAGAGCCCACAGGGCAGGTACCCCACATGCACCCAGGTTATGGGCCATCTGTCCGTGGGACAGGCCCTTTCTGGTAAGCATCTCTGGCCCCTCTTTTACAGAGGAGGAAACAGCTCACACATTCTGGAACTGAGGCTATGGCTCAAATCCTCCCTCCTCTGCTTAGGGGTCAGGGGCTTTCAGCAAGCACAAACCCCTCCTGGGCCTCAATTCCTACCCCTCTAGCATAGGGGTGAAGTTGTTCCCACCTGTGACTCAGCAGGTCACCCTTACCTTTACCCAAGAGCCGGGAACAGGGCAGGGTGGCCCATGGCCGTCTCAACCCTGCCAGGGATGACCTTGGGCTCCCTACCAGGCTGGGCCACAGCAGCACTCCGTGACTCCAATGACGTGCGGCCGCCCTGCTGCTGCTCAGTTTCCTGCTCTAAGTGGGAACGTTACAGACGCCCCCGGCCTCCACGACGGATTAAGACACCAGCCTTTACTGGGCAGCGACCCCGCAATGGGCGTCCTGCTTCATGAATGGCAAGCCTTTATTTCCTCGTCCCTGGCAGGCAGGGCCTGCTCCTCCAGAACAAGCGGCAGCTGCTCTCATCAGGGCCTTCAGGCACCTCGGGACAAACTGTCCACCCCCAGCGTCCAGGAGCGTCAGGCTTGCCCAGGGCATGAGGGCCGTTGGGCCCTCGAGTCAGACACCCGGAAACCACAGCGAGGGCATCATCAGGGGCCCAGGTCTGGGCGGGTGGACAGTCTGTGACCTTCACCTCGGGTCAAAGGGGCAGCCACTGCCCAGGAGGGGTGGCCACTCCCCCCGCCAGCTTCCTGAATGTCACCTTCAGAGGAGGGGCGGGGAAAGGCGTGGGAAGGGAGAAAGCGGAGCGGCACAGATGCACCCCTGCCTGCTTCCGGACATGGCCTCCCCAGCCGTCTCCCTGCCCTGCCTCCAGGAAGCCCAGCCCGGCCCCTGCCCATTGCTGCTGGACTCCACTGTCCTCCGCCCTGCTCCACCTGAGGCTCCGGGGCTGGGCCCCCTTTCTGAGAGGAGGATTCCTGTCTTCCGACTTGCTTCACGCTGACGGGGGACCCTCCAAAGTGGGGGTATCGGTGGTGCCCCTGCCTGCGGGCTCTCATCCTACAGAGGTGCTGGGAAAGCAGGTTGGACCTCGCTTTACTGAGTGGGACCCCAGACGGGAGAGCCCGCGGCACCTGCCCCAGTTGCCCCAATCCAGCCCCGCCCCCACCTTGAGGGCGGGAGCAGACAGGCGCCTCCCACAGCCCCGGGCCTCCCAGCTCAAGAACTCCCCGCCTCCCGGCCCGCGTGGGCTCTCCTGGGCCAGCCCTGCCCTTCCCACCCGTCACCGGAGGCCAGAAGGTTAGAGAAGCAAAGGAGGGTGGCGGGCGG
>NW_022900949.1:27208708-27208966 GCF_012274545.1 Fukomys damarensis
GGGACACCCGGGCGGGCAGCGGGTCAGGGCACCGCGGGCGGCAGCAGTGGCGTGTCCGAGTTCTGTGCCGACACGCTGGGCGACTCGGGCCCGATGAGCCCCAGGTCGTGCAGGTTGAGGATGGAGTCGGCGATGATGCGCGCCGTGCGCTTCTGGTACCCGCCAGAGGTCACCATGAGGATGGGGATCTGGTGAGCCCGGACCACGCGGAACACCAGCTCATCCCGCTTCACGATGCCCTGCGGGCAGGGAGGCTGG
>NW_022900949.1:27209029-27212365 GCF_012274545.1 Fukomys damarensis
GTGCCGGCGTTGTACACCACCACATCGGGCAGGTGCTCCTGCAGGGCGCGCTCCACGTTCCTCTCCACCTTGCTCAGGTACTCATCGTCCTCTGTGCTCCACTCCAGCTCCACCTTCCGCCGAATGGCCTCTGAGAGGGCACGGGAGGGAAACTGAGGCTTAGGACGCGGCATCGAGAGCCAAGGAGAGGCTGCCCGACCACCCCCCAGCGCGGCCCTCATTTCCTGAGAGCTGAGAAGAGCTGAGCCCCTGCCGCCCGGGCCCGGAGGCCCCTGTGGGCAGAGCCTGACCTCGTGTCCCACACGACTCTCAGGCCCCGGGTCCATGCCCTCGGTTTCGGTTCAGAAACCTTGGGCTGTACTGGGCCGGGCTTAGCCACACCACGGCTGGCCTCTTGTGCAGCGCCTCCTGAGGCTGTGAGTTTAAGGACTGGTTATCTGCCCGCGGAGCTATCGGAAGGCGGCCGCATCTTCGGGAGGTGGAGCTAGGTGGAAGGTGGTGAGGTCACCCCACCCAGGGCTCTGCTCCTGGTGGGCCTGGGGTGAGCAGCTGGGCTCCACCATGCTCCAGTCATGATGTGCGGGCTCGCCCCGCCCCTAGCTGCATGGCCAGCCCACCACGGAGCCCTTCAGAACCGGGAGCCAGAGGAAGGAACCTTTCTGCTTCATAAATTCACTGGCTCAGGCATTTTCTCACAGCCACAGAAAGCTATCCCGAGCTCAGATCTGCAGAGTGGGCAGCTCCTGTTTGCAAATCTCATCTGAAAATTCCTGCTTTTCGATCAATGAGTTGTCCCTGCTTTCATTTACCCTTTAACAACTCTTATATTGGGATTTCTTTCTGCCTTCCTACTTTGTTCATTTTCTTTATCTCCTTCTCCCTTTGGGAGCTGCTCCAGCAGTTCCCCAATGCACACACCCCCCTCCACATGTGTCTTGGGCAGCTGTGGGGGCCCTGGGGGGGCGCTGCCCGCTCCTTAGTCTGTGCACACTGGGAACAACCCCACCCTCAGGGCACAGAGAGGTGAGGTGACTCCCACAGGCCCACACAGTACTCGGAGCCAGGCCTTTCCCGGGGCAGCAGCTTACGCTTGGCGAAGCGGTCCCCGGGGTAGATGTGGCGGTTGTAAACGTCCATGATGTACACGCGCTTGTCACCCATGAAGTCTCGCTCGTGCCCGTTGCCCTGTGGAAATGACTCGGGAGCTTCTCATGGACGCCAGAACCCTCGCCGGGCCAGGCCACATGGGGCACCGGGCCAGCTGCAGGACCCAGGAGCTCGGAGCAGCAGCCTGGGGACATCCCTGGGGTCCCACCGGGTGAGCGACGAGGAGCTGGACACTCACCTGATGGGCATCAAGATCAATGATGGCGGCCCTCGAGATGCCTTCTACTCGCTCGAACAGGAACTGCCCGGGAAGGGAGCAATGAGGTGAGGACAGCTGGACGGACAGAGGACCCAGGGGCCCTGGGGGACAGGAGGGCACCAGCGGGCAGAGATAGCACCTGCACTTGCAGGACAGCTGTGGGCCCCAGGAGCCCGCACGCACACAGGGGCGGGGGTCAGGGCAGGTTCCCGGGCAGAGGAGGCGTGTGCCAGGCCCCGGCGTCAGGCCCTGGACTTGCCTGGAGCCCTCGAACGTCACTGTCCAATCTCTGGCTCATCCAACAAGGTCTAACACTGCCTCCTCCACGAAGTCCCCTTCCTCCTACCACCCGAGGTACACACCCAGCACAAGGCCGGGCACGCAGCGACCTCCCCTCCGTGGCCCTCCGTTTCCTTGTCTGGAACACACGAGGGTTCAACGAGGGAGTCACGGAGGAGGGCGGCGTGGGGTTGGACACCTGTGGGTGCCAGCCACCCTCTTCCATCACAGCCGCCTGCTTTCTGCTTTCCTCCTCCCGCTCCTCCCTGTCCTGGTGCCAGCAGCGAGGCCCTTCCGCCCGTGCCCTAACCCTGACAAGTACGCATCTTGGGTCCCTGGGGCTGGGGAGCCTGTGACAAGTCCCTTCCGTGGCAAGCTGTCCCTCCAAGCACACAGCAGTGGTAGTGGCAGGTTGGGGTCTGACCCCCACCCTGGGCCCCTTGTCCGGAAGGTGGGAGAAAGCCCCAGACAGGGCTGCGGGGAGGACCCCGAGGGTCACCTGGAGACACACCTTGATGGCCAGTGTGATGTCCGCATAGGCACAGAAGCCCCCACCCCGGTCGCTGGAGCAGTGGTGGAAGCCGCCCCCTGTGGAAGGGGCGGGGCGCTGGTCAGGGCTTGGCGCTCCTGTCCCTCCACCCCAGCATCCCCTCCCCTCTCAGACACTGGTGAGGAGGCGGCCGCAGCACAGCAAGGCACCCCACAAAGGGAGGCACCTTTCCAAGGCAGGCGGGAGGCTGTGCGGCTCCCACACTGGGAGGGGTGGCTGGGAGGGGGCCCTCTTCGCGTCCTGGCTGCCATGGTGACAGGGGCTCTGGCCACCTCCCAAGCCCAAGAGAGCTCAAAGCCAGCCTGTGCCCAGGGTCCCCGCCCCTGCACTCCTGGAGGCCCTGAGCGGCAAGGTCCTCTGAAATGGGCCTGCAACCACCCCAGAACAAAGGCACGTGCAGGCCTCCTGCGAGAACCAGGCCTGTGGGAGAGTCAGGAGAGTCAGGTGGCATTGACCTTTGGTCTGTCCGCCCACCACATGACCAAGCCGTGCACCCCAGGAGACAGAGAGAGTATCCTGGGGACTCCCAACGACGTGGCATCATTCCTACGCACAGCACAGCTGCTCATGGGAAGCACACGTTTTAGGGGGCAGGAGCTCCCCATCATTGGAAGTATGCAAGGAGGAGCCCTTAGACGGGATCCTACATCGGACAGAGGCAGTATCAGTCCCTCCCAGCTACCAGGAGTCCCCATAGGGAGTGCAGCTGCCCCCAGAGGGTCCCCATCCCCCCCTGCCCCAGACCCTCTCCCTGGGGCTCACCCACGTTGATGGCCCAGCCTCGGTCCACAGCCAGCTTCCCGGCCTTGGGAGACAAGCAGAGGGTGAGACCCCCCCTCACTCAGTGACCCACCCACCCCTGTACTCCAGTGGCTGCTTCACACACTTTCCACGAACAGTTTCCAGCCAGCGCCGGGGTGGAAGTAAGCGATAAGGTGGGGTGCAAGGGGCACCCCATCCAGCCCGCCAGCACGAAGGGGCCAGGAGGCTGGCACACAGGAGGTGCACAGTGCCTAAGCCCCATGACAGTTTTGCAAAAGAAGCAGAAGAAACTACATTAAGTATTACCACAAGTGGGCTGTCCATGCTTTTAATGGGCTTTTGAATGGAAAAGAGACTTTTTTTTTTTTTTTTTTTTTTT
>NW_022900949.1:27212401-27220822 GCF_012274545.1 Fukomys damarensis
TTTTTTTTTTTTTTTTTTTTGCTCATGGAAATACAGCAGACTGGTGACTGAAATCCGCAAGCATCCAGTTTGGGGGTGGGTGGTAACTGTAGGGGTCAGCAGGTACTGATCTGGGGCTGGGTCAGCTCAGAATCATTTATTCATGAGTGCTCCTCCATCCAATCAGCTCCCAAACTGGGGGATCCTTTTTCGAAAAAATCACACACAGGTTGCGAGAGCTGATTCCGCTGTCCTGTTACTGCCACACCCACGTGGGGAAGGGCTCCCGTTTCCACCCTGAACACACGCTCTGGAGGGGAAGTTGGAGGGTGAGGTATCCTTCACGCCAGAAAACACAGTCACTCTAATGGGAGGGACAGCACTCGAATGTTCCTTGAGGGGTAAGGCTTTTGGAAGAATGGGTCATAGCTGTCGGGTCTGACGATATCTAGGATTCTAAGCAACTACTAAGTGGACGGAGGGCACGGCAGGGCACAGTGGCTGGGGGACCCCTGCACCCCACCCTACCTACCATGATGGTTCCTCCTGTCTGGGTCCGAAGGGGTCGCAGCACCTTTCTCTGGACCAGGAAGTTGGGGAGGAAGATGACAGGGGGGATTTCTGTGATGGTGGCTACGGCGAAAGACCACTGCGGAAAGACACGAGGGCTGCTGAGATCAGACTTCCTCTGGATGCCCACGGAGGACCCCCACGTGCCCTGGGAGGAGCTCAGATCCCAACCAGCATCAGTAAAGTGAACCCCACGCCTTTCTTAGAGGTGGGTCCAACTTCCTCAGCGCTCTGAAGCTCTCTACTGCCCTCTTGTGCCCGGAACCAGAGATGTAGAGGACGATGAGTCAGGGCTGACCAGATCCAGGCGGCTTTGGGAGAACAGGTCCAGCCCTTGTGCGGTACTAGGGAACACCGAGCCCGGGAGGATCTTTCCGACTCCTTCCGCCCCTGCACTGCACAGCGAACTGCACCTCTCCGCAGAAGAGGCGGCCGGCTTCATTGGTAGCTGAGACACTGGTGCTGAAGCCAGGACCAGGGCGCACCTGGGGACCTCCAGGACATCCATGGCACTGCTGCCCAGGTGCCACCCGAGCCATCCCTGCATGGCTAAGCGCATGTCCACACCGCTCTCCCTGCTCCCCGCCGAACCCGGCAGAGCCCACTTTGTAAACCTTGGTGAGTGCCTGCTAGGCGCCCCCAGGTGGTGCTGGGGTCCCGTCCTGGCGCCAGGACACCCTCGATCGGGTGTCAGGGCCAGCGTGTGACAGAAGAATCCGACCTCAAACGGGGGTGGTGAGAGAGGCTTTCTGAAGGAGGTGTCGTCCAAAGGGGAGGAGTGACAGCAGTTTTCTGTGTCAGCTCACAGAGATACCAGAGGGCTGGGGAAGGCGGAGTGTGAAAGCCTGACGGGGGGCCAGCTGCCAACGCCCACAGCCTGCACACAGACCTGGAGAAGGGAAGGCCCTGCCGGCCCGGACTAGTGAGGTGGGCCCAGAACCATTGTGTTCTGTGAATGAGTGAATGACCGCAGGAGGAGACACGGAAAGACCGCGAAGCCACACCCCAGCCTCCGGAGGGATCGCGTCTAGGCGCAGAACCACGAGGCACACTTCCCAAGTGTCGCCCAGGAACCAGTCCAGCACAGTGCGCCATCCAGAAAGGGCTCCCAGGGCTGAGGTCTGGGAAACATGGTTTAAGTCCCCCACCTCCTGGAAATTCGCGATGCCCTTGGACATGGGAAGGGAGGGCTCTGGAAGTTCTGCAGCAAATGCTATCTTTGCCTTCTCCCAGGTTTCCCAAACCTTCCACCAGCCCCAAGCCAGCCCCTTGGACTTTTATAAATGTGCGCTGACCGCCCCAAGGCCATGGTTGAGGCTGCGTGGACATGTTCAGGACCAAGCCCGAGCCAGGCACAAAGCCAGCCCAGTGTGGGTGGGAGCCGGGTTCTGGGAGCGGCCCCCAGGGAAGGTGTGCAGTTCCATGCCACCGCGGCCTGGCCCAAGGAGGCAGCTGGTGAGTTGGCATCACCCCAGCCCAGCCGTAGTTCCACACAAGACAGGGTCTCATTATGTAGCCCAGGGTGGCCTCAACCTCATGGTGATCCTCCTGCCTCCGCCTCCCCAGTGCCACGCTTAGCTTTTAATCATGTCCTGATGACTTATCATCCTTCCTACCATGTCAGTACTGTGAAAATAGTTTTGATACTACGTGGTTTTAAGAGTAGCACCGGAAAAAGTTCAAGTTCAATACAATTGTAATTTTCTTTTCTTTTTTTTTTTTTTGTACCAGGGATCGAACTTGGGACCTTCTGCTTGTGAGGTAGGGAGCAGAACCAATGAGCCAATTCCCCAGCCCCTGTAATTTTCTTTTCCAAGAATGTTGTTCAACCTGTGGTTCACTGAATCTGAGAATGAGAAACTCAAAGACTCAGAGAGCCAACAGGAATTTTAAATTAATTTTAAAAAAGGATTTTTAAAATTAATTTAAAATGTGTGTGTGTGTGTGTGTGTGTGTGTGTGTGTGTGTGTGTGTGTGTCTCGCTGTGTACTCCAAGCTGGTCTCAAACTCCTGCTCCAGATAACAGTCCTGTCCCTGTTTCCCCAGTCATATTTCCTCACTCGGGAGCCACATGGGCTGCTGGGCTCTTCATCGGGCAGAGGATCCGGGACATTTCTGTCCCGCAGAAGTTCTATTGGATGTTGCTCCTAGAGAAACCACACGGGTGGCTGGAGCGGAAGAGGAGCGCCGGGGACAGGGGTGGGGTGGCTTGGCCCTGGGGCTCGAGACAACATAGAGTGGCTGTGCCAGGCATGAGAGGTAGGCAGGGAGGGTGTGGGAGGGACACAGGGCATCACTGAGGGTGACATCTGGAGACCTGCTGCCAAAGGCTGTAATCCCGGCACTCTGGGAGGCTGACGAAGGAGGATCAAAGCCCAGGCTCAGCCCGGACAATTTAGCAACTTGGCGAGGCTCTGACTCAAACTGGGGACGAAGCTCAGAGGCCCTGGGCTCAGCCCCCAGTACTGCCATAAAGAAGGCCTGGGTAACCTCAGCCTTCTCCTCTGTGGTGCCTGAAGGTTCTCAGCTGGAAGCGTGGGCCTCCAGGACTGGGGCACGGAAGCCTTTCGTGGAGTCCCGCCCATGTCACCCAGTCTAAAACTCCCACCTTGGCCACCTCGAGCTGCGCTCTGGCTTCACCTTCCTGTATACACTCATCTCTACCTGAGGCTGCAGAGGGTCCCTTCCAAAGGACATGGGCTCCAGGAGGACAGGACAATGCCCAGGAGAGTAAAGCCAGTGCCAGGGCCCTGCAGCCTCCCCACATCCCTTGGATGGAGGCCACTGATTCTGCCCCGGGCCCAGGGGGCCACAGCTGTAACTCGTGGGTATGGGGCTCCAAGCAGGGGGCCTGGGGGACTGCAGGCAGAGGCAGAGAAAGCCTTTGACAAAATCCACACCCGTCCAAAGCCAGGTGTAGTGGTGCACACCTGTCATCTCAGCACTCAGGAGGCTGAGGCAGGAGGATCCTGTGAGTTCAAGACCAGCCTGGGCTACATAATGAGACCTTGTCTCAAAAAACAAAACAAAAATGAACAAACAAACAAAAAATCTATACCCTTCCAGGATAAGACTCATTCAGCAAACTAGCAAAAGTAGAGGACTCTCGAATCATGGCAAAGGGTATTAAAGACAAAAAGAAACCAAATAAAACACCTAAGGTGAACATCAGACTCAAAAGTAAAACACCAAATGCTTCCACCTCAGATGAGGAGTCTCACAAGGCTGCCTGCTTTGGGAACCACTACTCAGCACAGGACTAGAAGTTCCAGCCAGTGAAACCCGGCAGATAAAGAAATAAAAGGCACCACATTGGAAAGAAGCAGAATCTATCGCTCTTCACCGATGGTGTACGCTATACACAGAAGATCCCACAGAGCACACAACACACACACACACACAACTACTAGAGAAACAAACCACGCTGTGGGACTGACACAGGAAAAGCAGTTGTATTTCTATGCACTAGAAATGAGCAATCTGCAAAGGAAATTAAAAAGGGAGACTCCATTATATAGCATCCCAGAAAAAATAAGATTGCTTGGGAATGAACTGAATCATGAAGAGTAAGACTCATCCCTAGAAAACTACAAAATGTTACTGAAATCAAATGAAACCCAACTAAACCGAAAGACATCCCACATTCATGGACTGGAAGACAGTATTCCTCCCAAAAATCTACAGAATGGATGTGATCTTTATCAAAAATACCAGTGGCCTTTCTAAAACTGTTTTTTAAAAAAGTTGATCCTATACTTCAAATGGAATCCCAAAGGACCTAAAATAGTCCAAACAACTTTAAAAAGAAAAAGTCAGAGTACTCACAATTCCAAATTTCAAAATTCACTACAAAGCTATAGTAACCAAAGCAATGCGGAATTGATACTGAACAGAAAAATAAATCCAGATCTCTGTGGCCAATGATTTCCTATAAAGGTATAAGACCATCCGAGGAAAAAGAGGAACTGGGGTGTAGCTCAGTGGCAGAGTGCTTTCCTGGCATATGGAGGGCCCTGGGGTTCATCCCCAGCATTGCCCAGGGTGTATGTGGGGGTCTTTAACAGGTGGTGCTGACAGAACTAAACAGCCACATGCAAAAGAACGAAGTTGGAGCTTGTAATCCCAGCACTCTGGGAGGCTGAGGCAGAAGGACCTCAAGTTTGAGCCCAGCCTGGGCAATTTAGTAACTCAGTGAGATCCTGGCTCAAAATAAAAAATAAAAAGAGCCGAGGATGGAGCTCAGTGTGAAGGCCCTGGGTTCAATCCCTGGTACTGAAAAAAAGAAAAAGAAAAAGAAACCGCACTCTTATGCCACGCACAAAAATTAATTCAAACTCTATCAAGACCTGAATATCAGCTAAAACTATAAAATCCTAAAAGAAAATACCTAGGGGTAAATAGTCATGATGTTGATTGGGAATAAATTTTTAAACATGACACTAAAAGCACAAACAACAAAAGAAAAAAGATGTGGACATCAGCACAATTTAAAAAATTTGTTCATCAAAGTAAACTATCAAAAGAGTAGAGACAGTTCACAGAATGAGAGAAGATATTTGTAAGTCGTGGAAGAGCCATAACATCTAAAGAACTCCCACGACCCAACAATAAGAAGACAATCCAGTTTTTTAAACAGGCAAAGGACATGCAAGTCACCAACAAACCCCACCAGCCACTGAGGTGCTGGGGTTTGAACTCCTCTCACACTGGAGATGTTCCCACCCCAGGGCCTTTGCACGGCCACTCCTGCTTGGAATGCGCCTCCCTCTGATGTCCTTGCTCCCTTCCAGCCTGGGATCACACCTCACCTTTGATTATCAGTCAGTGAGTTTGCTGACTGCTATCCCCACCCCCCACCTCCTCACCACCTCCTTCCTTCCTATCTTCCATGCTCTGTGTCATGCAGTCATTGTTACCTTCCTTGTCTGACCCCTGAACGCCTGCTCCACAGGACAGGGGCAGGTGTCTGCTATCCCATCGGGGCCCCACCACACCCAGAGCACAGCATCATGCTCACCAGGTCCTTGCCAATGGGTGCTGTGTGCTGATCCTGCCCACCACCCCCAGAGCACCTGGGACAAAAGCCACTCTATCCAAGGCTGTAAGACCGAGTGTTCCGCCCCCAGCCACACCAACCCCAGTGCAGGTTCAGTCCCTTTCCTCTTTGGTCAGAGGCTCTTCACCCTTGGCACTGCCTGAGATGCTTTCCTGTGGCTGCTTTATTTTCCATCATCCACAAAGAAGGTAAACTTGTTGGTGCGTTCCTCTCTCTGAGCTCAGCACACAGCTGGCATTAGGTGTAGCTATGACTGACTGCTCCTTTGCCTTAGCAGGTATTGCAGAAATCCTGTTTCCCCTTTTACTCTGGCTGCCAGGGAACTCCTAGTCAAATGTGGTGCTGAATCACAACCTCTGTTGATTTTCAGTTGATATATTTGAATTCCCCTCTGCCTTTGTCCTCAGTTTTCTACCTGGGCCTCTACCTATTAATACTTTCTAAAAAATATTATTCCTTATCACATAGCTCTCAGACCTCTGGGGAACTAAGTCCATCAGGCAGCATACTGTAAAGGCCCTCACAGGGGTGGGGCTCAGAGCAGTCCCTTCTCCCTTAGAGAGTCCCTGCCACCTGCCCCCTGGACTCTGGCTCCTGGAACTGCCCCAGCTGTAGTGTAAGACCGCGCATGCCCAGCCCCGGAAAGCAGGGCAGGGAAGCCTGGGCCTGCTGCCAAGGCCACACACAGTCTCCTGGGCCCGGCTGCTCCTCCTCCTGGAAGCTGGGAGGATGGATGGTGCCCTGCCAGGGTCTCCCCCAGACCCGACAGATGCCCCAGGTGCAGCCTGCTTTTGGGCCAGGGCTTGTCCCCCCTTAGAGAGGAGGGGCTGCAGACCTCGAGCACCCACTGGGGTCAGGGCTTCCCCTCCACTCCGGGGACAAACCCTGTGCAGCCGGGACATTGACCCACAGGGCCAGGCTGGCAGCCCTGCGGTCTGATGCACGCTCCGCCCAGCCTGGCCTCTGTTCCCACATAAGGGACAACCCAATCCCTCAACCTCACAAGGTCCGCCCCTAATGGAAGCCTCTTCTACAAAGAGGTTGCCAAGGGGAAGCCAGCAGGCCCAGCTTGATGTGGAGGTGGGATTGAAAAATCTTCAAATGAGTTGCCACATTAAGAAATCAGTAAATGGAGCCAGGTGTGGTAACACATGCCTGTAATCCCAGCACTCTGAAAACCTGAGGCAGGAGGATCCCAAGTAGAAGCCCGGCCCACATAACAGAACAACTCAGAGACCCTGTCTCAAAATTTTAAAAGAGTTTTATAGAAAGGTTTGGGGATGGAGCTCAGTATGAAGGTCCTGGTTTCAGGCCCCAGCACCAAATAAATAAATAAATTGGGAAAATCATTTAATAATGGTCATTTCCAGCTTGCCTTGAAAGCTGCAGGCTCTGGGTACGCCGGGCCCAGCCAGACCATCTAGGAAGTGGAGGGGTTTCCCAGTTCACTCCAGGCCCCCCAACCTATTTGTCCATCGCTGAATGATCCCTGCCAAGCCCTGGGGGAGATTTCAAATTTGTTTTTAACCCAACAGTTTTCAACAAGTCTTAATGAAGTCCTTGGAACAGACTCCAATATTAATGTAGATCAAAGTGGAACAGTCTCAGCTGGATGGGGACCAGCACCCCCCCCAACTGTCATCCAGCAGGGGTCTCCCAGGCCTCAGAGCACAGATTCACTCAGGAACAGCCCGGTGTGGGAGCACCAGGACTTGGGAGGGAAGCTGAGGCAGGATTGCTTGAGCCCAGTATAAGACCAGCCTAGGCAACACAGTAAGACCACGTCTCAAAGAAAAAAAAAAAGAACAGCGTTTATGTAGAAACCCAAAACCCAGAAGCTGGATCGGTCACCACCAGTGCTTGCTTCCTGAAGACAGGGAGCTCACTACCTACAGAGAGAACCGCCTTTGTAGGATTTCTCCTGCCTCCTCTTGGGAAGCAGAGACTCCTAAGTCCCCTTGCTCGGGAGGTGGGGAACAGAAGTGGCACCCACCCCTGTGGCTGTGTCCCTACCTTCAGCTCGTTGAGATAGCGCCTGGTGTGCACCACCAGCAGGTCCTCCTCCGAGGCCTCCCGCGCCTCCACCAGCATGGCGTCCGACAGCAGCTTCTCCTCTGCAACCACAAAGCAGCTGGCTTCCTTCCCCGCTGACCCCGGCTGAGCTGAACACAGCCCCAGCCCCAGCCCCAGCCCCAGCTCACCCGTGGCCTCTGGCAGCCCCTGCCCTGGAGGAGGGAGGCGCTGCTGCCTCCCAGGCCACTGTGGGCAATGGTCAGGCCTGGTGGCTGGGGGGCATTGAACCCTGAGTAACACTCGTGTAACACTCGTGTTTCCCCAGCATAACGGTCAATAACTGGGACCCGAGGTGAGAAAAGCTCTTTGTAATTCTCATTCCACCTTCTGACGTCGTCATGGAGGCCATGGAGGGTGCAGCCTTCCGACACCTGCCTGACCCCAATCACAGATCATCGTCAACTGTCAGTCATCACTGATCATTGCTCCGAGCAATGGTCCCAAGGCTGCAGGCAACAGCAATCAGCCAGGACTGAATTTCACTGCTCTTTTCATTTTCCCTTTTCTTTTCTTTTCTCTTCCTTTATTTTCTTTTTACGGCAAGTAAAACTGCCTTTTCTCACTCAGATGACATAATATTTCCTTTCAAATCAAATTTAAATTTGTTTTTTAAAGACCCAGAGGCTAAGCCATGAAAAATGAGCAGTTTTGGGGCTGGGGATTTAGCTCAGTGGCTCCACCACCTGCCTTGCAAGCCCAAGTCCTGAGTTTCATTCCTGGTACAAAAAAAAAAAAAAAAAAAG
>NW_022900949.1:27220893-27222574 GCF_012274545.1 Fukomys damarensis
TGCAAGCCCAAGTCCTGAGTTTCATTCCTGGTAAAAAAAAAAAAAAAAAAAAAGTGCAGTTAATAGAGAAACAGGTGGTGTGAGGAGACAGCAAGGTCCCACGAAGGTTTCCACCTATGTTTGAGAAAGGCCGCACTATACCCCCTCCCTGACAGGTACCAGACAAGCCTGGCTCCATTCTGCAGAAGAAACTCAGGCTGAGAGAAGGGAGTGGTGCGGGGCCCTATGTGAAGCAGCCCACGACGCTCTCGGCGGAGGGTGAGGGACTGCAGACCGGAAGTGACCGGCCAGACTCATCCTCAAGGCCCCAGCTCCTCGCTGATCACTCCGCTTCCTGCTTTTCTTTGGAAGCTCACTCTGGTCACCACTGGGGATGGAAAATCCGTGTCCCCTGACATCAGTAGGAGGTAACCAGAAATAAAAAACAAATTCAATGGAAACCACCAGTGTTATCAATCTCCAATTTGATCCTATTTTCTGTAAGACACACGCAGAGCCTGAGCTGTTATAAAGGAAGATGAGGAGCTCAGGTGCCAGCGATGGGCTAGCCGTCCCCGGTGTGATCAGAAGGTGGCCACAACTTTAAAACAATCAGTGTTTCATCCAGTGTCAAGTAACATTTCTACCTCTCTCAGTTAAAGAGCCCATGATTCAAGGAACAGAAGGACATCCATGCACACTACATGATGCCTGAATCTCCCACCCAGAGCAGAGCCCAGGTTGCAAACCATTTACAGTGAGGTCCGCCCAGAGCAGGATGGAGGATTTAGTCCCAGCTGGGGCACCTGGAGCAGTGCTCCAGGCCCACTATGTGGTATGTCTTTGGGCAAGTTTGCAAACTTTCTGGGCCCCCACTTCTCCATTTATAATCAAACGTGGCTTCTCCTCTACTGGGCCTCGGGGGTGAAGACTTCTGTCCACAGTGACAGGGCCAGGGTCCCCCCATGCTTGTTGGGAGTCTGTGTTGGGCGGACAACCCGGGCAGAAGGTGGTCAGAGGCTGGAGGCAGTGGTAGGAGGATCCGCAGCTGATGCTGGGACGCCAGTGGGGACAAGTGGGCTGGAGGAAGCAGAGTAGGGGCCTTCCTACCTTTTAGGAAACTGATCACTTTGCCCCATTTGCCCGCGTCGAAGGGGTGCAGCTTCTCCAGGCCCATAAAGGTGATATTGTAGCGCGGCGAGTACACGATCGGCCAGCGCGTTTCTGGCACATGCTGGTACAGCTGGGTGGCGTGTGGCCTTGACGTGCATGGGGACAGACGCACAGATGGGGACAGCCTCGGGGCGAGGGGGAGAAAGCTGCCTCGCCTCCCTTCCCCTGACCCAGCCACCCACTCCCTCTGCCTCAGAAATAGGTCATGAACAGCAACGAGAAGCAAAACAGCTCCTCACTGGGCCCTGGAAGAGCTTCCCTGCACCCAGCTGCAGCCTGGCTCACTCTCGGCGTCCTGGGGAGCAGACACCGCCGCGGCACCCCTGTGACAACGCTGTGACACTGGGGACCAGGTGTGCCCAAGGTCACACTCCAGGTGCGCCTGGCGACAGGGCCCCAGCAGCGCACCTCTGCATAACAACAGCAGCGGCCTGGTGCCCAGCTGTGAACCGTGTGGGCGTCTGCGTCCCAAGCAGGGAGGCCTCAGAACCGCGAAGGACGCAAGCGCCCGCCAGATCCCGGCCGGCCC
>NW_022900949.1:27222769-27225082 GCF_012274545.1 Fukomys damarensis
CGCCGCGGCCGCCTCCGCTGGGGGAGGAGTCCGGCAGTCTCCCTTTCCCGCGCCTGCGCCTGCGTCACAGAGGGACGGAATCCCGCGGAGCTCGCCCGCCGAAAGAAGGCCCTGGCCCCGACGTCCATCAAGCTCAAAGTCCCGCCCGACAAAGACAATATCCAATGGGCTTTCACCTGGCTCGGAAAGCCATGGCCCTCCAAGGCAGAGAAGCGGCGGATTTCACCACAGCCCTTGGTACCGCGGAAGAACGTGCAGCGTTGCCCCGCCCCTGGGCGTGGCCACTCTACGCTCCGCCCCGCAGTCTAGTGTGTCGGTGTGCTGTTCCGGAGCAGGTAGAGAAGGGCTGAGACATGGAGTGAGGAACGTCCAGTTTTCCTTTGGTGGGGGAGCTGGACTCACTGTGCGACCTTGGGCAAGTGCATCTGAGTTTTGGGGCCCATCGATAAAACGTGGGGCGACAGGGGTTGCTCTGGTTTCCCGTCTCTGACCTAATGTGAGCCCATGACGTCACTGGTCTTGGGGGGGTCACACACTTGCCCTCTGGCGTTCAGCCCCCACCTGACCCATCCGTGGCAGCTCTGCTGTGAGCCAAGCACACACCCCACACAGCGTACCGGCTCTCCGGGGCTGCTTCCTCATCTGAAGCACAGGCCTGGTGGTGACTCAGCCTTCAGGGACACTGGGTATCTGCACACCCTGTCCCCTGTCTTCCCCATGACGCCAGGCCCGCTGGGGAGTCTGTGGGGCTGTCACCTGGGAGGGGGCCTCAACAATAGAAATCAGAGGACATGGACAATGGGGCTCTGTCTGCCCAGCTGTCTCCGCCAACTGAACAGAAGCAGCTGACCAGAGGGCGGGCGGGGACAGGGCTGCTGGGGTCCGGGTGACAGGGTGAGGCGTCGGAGGAAGGGCAGGGTGCCTAAGGAATGCCTTCCAAGTGACTGCCACTTGACTGAAGGCATTTGATTCTCACGTCCCGACTCTACAAGTGGTGCCAACATCACCCCAATTTTATCATGAGGTCCAGGCATGGGTTCAACCCAGACTGCCTGCCTGCCAGGGACCTTGGGCAAGTTGCTTCAGCTCTCTCTCATCCTTTCTTTTCTTTTTCTTTCTTCTTTTATTTTGTTTGTTTGTTTGTTTTGAGGCAGCTTCTCCTGCTGTGTAGTTCAGGCTGACCTTGAATCCAAGGCATAGCACAGACTAGATTCAAATTCTCAGCAGTCCTTTTGCCTCAGCCTCCCAATTGCTGGGATTACCGGTGCACTCGGCTGGTCCTTCGATTTGTGCATCTAAGAATGAAGCGGTGACTGTTGGGTTAGCTCCTGGGGATGCTGGAGAAGCAGGGGATAATAACCTCAGTTATTACCGGGACAGCGCCTATCACGGGCTGGGCTCCATTCTAAAAGTTGAGTTCTTAACTGGGAACTAGGAAGCTAATGATGTTCATCCCCATTTTATAGAAGAAGGCACAAAAGACTGAGTAACTTGCCTCAGCATTAGGGATGTGGACGACAGAAGGAAAACTTAATATTCAGTAACAACCCAAGAGAGAGACTGCAGTGAGAGCCCGGGACCTGTATGACTGAGTGAGCAGGGGACTTGGCCTAGGCATCTTGCTTCCGGATTTGGGAAGCTGCACCGGTGCACCTCTGTCAGGACAATGAGGGTCTGGACAGGCTGGGCCTGGCGGTGAAGCCAAAGAGAGTGGATTGGCCCAAGTGCCTCTAAGTTTTGTCCTCATGGCTAAGCGGGGAGGTGGACTGGGGGCCCAGAAGGGTTTGGGGTCACCTCCAAGCCACCACCCCAGCCTGGGCCCGTTGCCAGCCCTCTGGTGTATTTGAGCAAGAAGCTGTGTGAGTTCAGCTGCTGAGTTTGGAGCTTCTGCGACAGCATCCTAGAGTGTCTGCCAGCCCGGAGCTCAGTGTGCATGTGGGAGCAACAAGCCTGCAGCTAGAGAGCAAAAATCTCCCAGTCACCAACTGTGGTGATTCTGTGAGAGACACAGGCTGAGATCGCAAGAGCATTTGGCTCCTGACTTAGGTGGTGGTCAGGGAAGGCCCCTTTGAAGAGGTGATTTCATGCTCATGTTTATAGCCATGCACGTTTATTTTAAAATGTCACTGTGATAGAAGACACTGACTTACTGAACACGTTTTCCCTTTCTTACAATCTTGGGATATATTTCAACTCAAAAATTAATTACCTGAGTGGGGTAAAGCTCATTGGTAGAGTGCTCACCTAGCAGGCACAAGGCCCTGGGTGCTGCCAGGCACTATTAAAAAAAAAAAAAAAAAAAAAAAGGGGGGG